>NC_061868.1:23958303-24558303 GCF_907164915.1 Impatiens glandulifera
CGAACAACACTGCCAATATGGAGAGACCAATAGTGGGCGTTATCGCAAACAGAAACAGATACAAATGTTCTTCTCCAATTTAAACCCAAAGTTGAGGTATACAAACAGGGAAAACCAATTTATTTAGACTCAAGCTAGTCTAGATATAAGACAACAAGAAATTGGAACCTGAAGGTGAAAATGTAAGAGATCTACTACCTCATTCTCTTCTTCTTCCTCTCTTTCTTCTCCTCTGTTTCTTCTCTTCTTTGCAGAATATAATCTCTCTCTAGAAGTGATAGAATGAGCAGCATTCTTAGGTTTTTTTGTTTAATTAAATTCCTTATAGGGCTAGACCCAAAGGCCCAACAATCTCCCCCTCCAGCCCACGGAGAGAGGCACACCGATCTTTAAGTCATCACATGGTATTCATGCCGAAAAGCTGACAATAGAGCTCAAGTTTGTCTTTTGGAATAATCTTCGTAAACATGTCTAACGAGTTCTTAACCATGTGGATTTTCTTCAGCTTCATCTATTGGTTTTTTATTACATCTCTTAACCAATGAAACCTCACATCAATATGCTTAGTTCTAGAATGATATGTAGCATTCTTGCTCAAATCTATGGCACTCTAGCTATCAGACAAAGTAATTGCATCTTCTTGTTGCATACCAAGCTCTAGGAGAAATCTAATCATCCATAATAACTCCTTACCAGCTTCAGTTGTTGCAATGTATTCTTCTTCTGTTGTTGACAAAGCCACACATTTCTGCAACTTGGATTTCCATGACACGGATCCCCCTGCAAAAGTAAACACATAACCCGAAGTGGATTTTCTGTGATCTAGATCTCCATCTATATCAGCATCTATGTAATCTTCTAACACAGTTTCACCAATTCCAAAACTCAAACACAAATTTGAAGTGCGTCTTAGATATCTAAGAATCCACTTTACTGCTTCCCAATATTGTTTTCCTAGATTAGAGAGGAACCTACTTACCACACCGACTGCATGCGCTATATTTGTCCTAATACAAACCATTGCATACATCAAACTCCCTACAACTAAGGAGTATGGAACACTTGACATTTCATCATTTTATTTCTCTATTGATGGATACATCTTCTTGCTCAATTTAAAATGGCTAGGAAGTTTACAACTTACTTCATTTGCTCCTTGCATGTTGAATCTTTGAAGCACCCTATCAATGTACTTCTCTTGTGACAACCAAAGTCTCTTGGCCTTTCTGTCACGAGTAATCTGCATTCCCAATATCTGACGTGCTTGGCCCATGTCCTTCATGTCAAATGTCTTGGACATCTCCTTCTTCAACATGGCTATTATCTAAGCATCATGTCCTACAATCAACATATCATCAACATAAAGTAAAAGGATTAGAAACTTTCCATTAGAAAATCTTTAAAAGTAAACACACGGATCTGCCTTGGTTCTCTGGTACCCATGACTCATCATAAAAGAGTCAAATTTCTTGTATCACTGCCTTGGAGCTTGTTTCAAACCGTATAGACTCTTCTTCAATTTGCAAACCATGTTCTCCTTTTCTTTTATTTCAAATCTCTCTAGTTGAACTATGTGGATCTCTTCTTCCAAGTTACCATGAATAAATGTAGTTTTTACATCAAGTTTCTCAAGCTCAAGGTCTAAGTTAGCTACTAGACCTAACACTGTACGAATGGAAGTCATCTTTATCACTGGTGAGAAAATCTCCTCAAAGTCGATGCCCTGTTTCTGTCCAAAACCCTTTACAACAAGTCGAGCTTTGTACTTCATAATTTCTCTATTTTCATCTCTCTTTAGCTTGAACACCCATTTGTTTCTCAATGCCTTTCGGCCTTTAGGAAGTTCCACTAGCTCATATGTGCCCATTTCTTGCAATGACTTCATCTCATCTTTCATTGCATTCTGCCACTTAACTTTGTCTTTATGAACTTGTGCCTCCTGAATTTTTTTGGATCTCCTTCTTATGTCAATAGAATATAATCTGAAGAAGGGTATCTTTTAGAAGGTTGGTTCTCTCTTTCATACCTTCTTAATGGGGTCTCTTATGGCTCCTCTTGATGATGTTGCTCCCCCTACTCAAAAAACATCATAAACAGTCTCATCATCATTACTAACATTCATGTCATAGGTTTCCTCGGTGGCTTCTTCATTATGTTCATCTTCATCTGTTACTATTGATTGTACATGTGAAGGAATTGGTATGAGTTTTATGGACTCATCAACTCTCTCTGACTTCTCGTTAATTTCTAGATTTATCCCATTCTGACCCTCGAAGAACACAACATCTCTACATCTAAAAAATCTTTTCTTTTCTGGGTCCCATAATCTGTACCCAAATTCCTCATTTACATATCCAAGGAAAATACATGGAATTGCTTTATCATCCAACTTGGATTTTTTCTCCTTTGAAATATGCACATATGCTTTGTATCGAAACACCCTTAGATGCGAGTATGAAATATTGTTCTTATACCATACTCTTTCTGGTATTTCAAACTTCAAAGGAACAGAGGGTGACCTATTTATGAGATAGCAAGATGTGCGAACTACTTATACCCAAAATTGTTTTGGCAACTTTGTCATCTTCAGCATGCATCCCACCTTTTTTACAATTGTGTGATTCATTCTCTCAGCCACACCATTGTGTTGTGGAGTTCCAAGAACTATTTTCTCATGTCTAATTCTATATTTTACACAATATTCTTTAAACTCTTTGGAGGTATACTCTCCCCCGTTATCAGAGAGAAGACATTTCAGCTTATTGTTTGTCTCTCTTTCTACCATGACACGGAACTCTTGAAAGTAATTAAATATCTAGTGTTTCGTTATCATGAAATAAACCCACACATTTCTAGATACATCATCAATAAATGTTAGAAAGTATCAATTTCCACCCAATGACTCCTCTTCAAAAGGACCACACACATCAGAATAAACCAAGTTCATCACATTATGTTTCCTTTCTGATGTTTGACTAAAAGAGACTCTGTGTTGCTTACCAAATAGGCAGTAGTCACATAAATCCAGAACCTCATCTTTGGTTGAGGAGGTGTGAAGCTTACTCACCAGAATTCTTAACCCTTTCTCACTCATGTGGCCGAGATGTTGATGCCACGGATTTAGAGAGTTTTTAGCTTGTACCTGCATTCAACTCATTCTTGAGTATTTTCACATGGGTTTGGTATAAGGAGTTCCATGACTTCCCTTTTACTACAATCATTGATCCCTTATTGAGCTTTTATTCTCCACTACCAATGTAATGCTTGAATCCATTTTTGTACAATGCATCACCTGATATCAAGTTTAGATGCAAATTAGGAATATATCGCACATCTTTCAGTGTTAACTGATGTCCCAACTCTGTCTGCAAACAAATATCACCAATACTTACAATGCTCGAGTGACTAGTATTACCCATCTTCACTATACCAAGATCTTCAGTCTTATAAGTCGTGAAGAACTCTCTATTTGGTGTAGCATGATAGCAAGCACATGTATCAACTATCCACTCAACTCCTTGGTGACCTTCTACATGTAGATATTATTCTTTTTCACAAGAAAGAATCACTACATCATCTGCAGTTACTATGTGTTAGATAAAATTAGACCGGTTCACAGAACATAACACAAATAAACCTTCCATGCAGGAACAAAGAACCGGACCAGTCAAAGTATCCAACCGGTTTGAAAAAACCAACCGGTCAGACCAATGAACCGGTTAAGAAGCTCAAACGGTCAAGTTATCAAACCGACCAGAAAGATGACCGCACAAGAGAAAGATAAGATCGGTCAAAACCAAAGGCTGGAAACACCAGACAGTCGGTCATTAACCAACCAGAAGACAAAGGAATAACCGGAAGCCATCCGGTTAACACAGATAACCGACCAGCATAAGAAGATACTTCGGGTATCTGTTGAGAATGATGCCAAAGGAACAGACTGAACATTTCCATATTCATACAAGTCTGAGGACAGTCTGAAGGCTGCAGAAGACCGTCCTACAAGATCTTTCTAGTCCAGGATAAATGAGAAAGGAAATCTTCCAAGTACAAACAACTGTCTAACCAACAGTTACCACATTGAGTAAAAGACAAACCTAGCCGGTTTGTCTTACACACTGGAAGAACAGACTGCCAAGTCTGTGAAGTTGACCGCTAGGTCTGGAAAGATGACCGCCAGGTCTGAATCACTGAACCTCTGCTCAGCCAATCAGATTCAAGGAAGTGAAATATAACCGTTGGCATATTTCACCTATAAAAGGAGCAGCTGAAGAGTAGTAAATGGGGGACACATTGAACATTTAATATAGCTAGAAAAATATTGTGTTCTCTCTCTAGAAAAAGTTTAACTGCTAATTTGAAGTGTGTATTTACAATTTCGGTGTAAATTGTACGGGTGTTATCGAGCAGGAAATAAGTCTCGATCGGATTGTATTTGTATTCCTTAGTGAATATCCTTCTCGCGGTTTCGAGAGGAAGGGGTGACGTAGGAGTTTTATCTTCGAACATCCATAAAAACCTGTCTTGTTATTTACTTTCTGCTGGTTCTACATTCTGACCGACCTGTACTAACCTACCTACACCGCTTTAACCGACTCTACACCACCTAAACCAAATCACCAAGGTACAAAACCGACCCAGCAACTTCCAAACCTGTCTTATCAAAAAACCGGTTCTGCCTATTTCTTAAGTGTGCTGCTTCAACCTGAAACAAACCTCTTTCGCGCTTGAACCTGGTTCAAGGGTTTGTGACAGTTTGTGTAGTATTGAAACCCCGGTGTTAATCTCTAACAGGATTAATCATCACCCTTTGAGTGAGATCCGCTAATCGGTCCAACCCCGGTCCTCCAGCGGCGACCTAGATCCTAACAATTGGTATTAGAGCAGTTAGTTTCAATACTCAAGCAAGTATGTCTTTCGATAGGCCCCCAATGCTAGAAGGTGATGACTTTGTTAACTGGAAGGCACGCATGCACCTACACTTAATCACCTTGGATGATGAGATGGAGCTCATTCTGGCCGAAGGACCGATAATCATTAATAAGGACAGAAAGGATTGGACAGCTGAAGATAGGAGAAGAAATAGCCTGGATAACCATGCTAGAAACCGGATTTCCAACGGTGTGGACAGAAACACGTACTGCAAGATCAGAGACTGCAAAACCGCAAAGGAAACATGGGACACGGTTATTCAGATCTATGAGGGAAATGAAAGAACCAAGGAAAACGGTAATTTGATAGACATCCCTGAACCGAATTTCAAAAGGAACACCAAGCATCCTCCTGAGCAAATTATAGGTGACCCTTCAGAACTTGTTCGAACTATACGTCAAATTCTGGAGGAATACTTTAATTCCGCCTTTATATCCCAGATGGAACCGAAAAGAATAGATGAAGCATTGTCAGATCCGGATTGGATCTTGGGAATGCAAGAAGAGTTAAACCAGTTCGAGAGTAATAAAGTCTGGTACCAAGTCCCTAGACTGAAAGATCAACCGGTCATAGGAACAAGATGGGTATTTAGAAATAAACTCAATGAAGACGGTTTGGTCACGAGGAACAATGCCAGATTAGTGGCACAAGGTTACAAACAGGAAGAAGGCATTGATTTTGAAGAATCATTTGCCCCTGTAGCTAGGATTGAAGCTATTAGGATTTTTCTAGCATTTGCTGCATTCAAAAATTTTAAGCTTTTCCAAATGGATGTTAAAAGTGCATTTTTGAATGGTGACCTACGTGAAGAGGTGTATGTTGAACAACCACCCGGTTTCAAAAGTGCTGAATTTCCAAACCATGTATACCGGTTAAACAAAGCTTTATACGGTCCAAAGCAAGCACTTAGAGCCTGGTATGACACACTGACCGCATTTTTGTTAAAACATGATTTCACCATTGGTTCGATGGATAAAACGTTATTTAAATTTGAGAAGAAGGAGCATATCCTGCTTGTTCAAATCTATGTAGATGATATCATCTTCAGTTCAACCGATCCTAAATTATGTGATAAATTCTCAACCCTGATGACTAACAAGTTTGAAATGAGTATGATGGGAGAATTAAGTTTCTTCTTAGGTCTTCAGGTTAAACAATTCGAAGAAGGAACGTTCATAAGCCAACCCAAGTACACCAAGGAGCTTCTAAAGAAATTCGGGATGGATACATGCTCCTCTGTGCCTACTCCAATGAGCTCATCGGTTAAATTAGACAAAGATGATGAGGGTCAATCTGTAGACCTAATCGCTTACCGGGGCATCATCGATTCTCTCCTATACCTGACAGCAAGTAGACCGGATATTCTATTTGCAGTCGGTGTGTGTGGAAGATTCCAAGCCAATCCAAAACAATCCCACTACACAGCCGCAAAGCGAATATTGAAATACCTAAAGGGAACACCTGACGTTGGCCTGTGGTATCCAAAGGATTCATCCTTTAACCTAACGAGCTATTCAGATGCAGACTATGCAGGTTGCAAGATTGATAGAAAAAGCACCAGCGGAACATGCCAATTCCTAGGTGACCGGCTTGTTTCATGGCATAGCAAAAAACAAACATCATTTGCTACATGAACCGCAGAAGCTGAATACCTGGCGGCCGGAAGCTGCTGTTCACAACTTCTTTGGATCCAACAACAACTGAAGGATTTCGGTGTCACAGCCGAAGAGTCTCCAATCTTCTGTGACAACACAAGTGCCATAGCAATCACCTACAATCCGGTTCTACACTCCAGAACCAAGCACATTGACATCAGGCACCACTTCATTCGAGAACATGTCATGCTGAAGCATATCCGGCTGGAAAACGTACCGACAGATCAACAAGTAGCTGATATCTTCACCAAGCCTCTACAGGAAGCTAAGTTCTCTCAATTCAGACTTACACTCGGATTAACCGATATTAGTCAGATCATCCCTAAGGATGTTTAAAAGGGAAATCGGTTTGGACAGACAAAACCGGTAGTTCCTCCTAAACTGTTGGATTTCAAATTTCCCAAGGTATCTATGGAAGAACCGCCTGGTTTATCAGTCAGAGTAAACCGACCGGTTATTTAGTGCATGCACCAAATAACCGCATCGGGACGAACAACTGATGACTGACCAGTTCGGAAATAGATTATCTTAGAATATTTGAACTTCAAACAAAAGTAGAATAATTATCTGTGTTTAAATGTATCTGTTCTGAAAAATTACCTTTCCAAAGTAAAATAAGGTCACACCTAAAAAGACGTGAAGATTTGATATCTTTCATGGTCCAGGTCTATGACCAACATCCTAGACTATAGACATGCCTATTTCATGCAAAACTCTTTATCCTATGATTAATAGACTTCATTACTTGTACTACACTAGATAATAGGATGACCCCTTCACTAATATATAAGTTAGGCCAACATTAAACAAAAACAACCACAAGATATAATCTACCCCTCTCTCACTAAGACAAAAATGTCTCAGTTTCCAAACATTCTCCAAGTTGATTTCAAATCCACTCTAAGCACGGATCATTACGACATCTTCAAGATGATAAAGTCACTTGAAGATACCGGGCTCAAACATTTCCTAGATGACAAGCAGGTCATCTACCCTTAGTCTGTGCTAGAATTTTTCTACAACGCTAGGGTATTCCGAGGGACTCCGCACTTTGATACCCACATCCAATCCAAGGTGGGAGGAATCGTTTTCGACTTTACCGAAAGCGATTTCGGGAGGTGTTTCGCATTGCCAAAGCACGGGATAACCGACTTGAACGTTCCGGCCGACATAAAGGCCAAAATCGCTCTGACGTTTGCCCGGTCCAACCTGCCCGTCGATGATCACGGCGCCAAAGTAGTGCTGAGGGCTGAATATCAGCTCCTCAACGATGTGATCGGTAGAAGCATCCTAGGTCGAGATGTCACCAACACCTACTGCAATGCATCATTCAATATGATGGCAGCCATCACTACCGGTACGAAGGTCAACTGGTCGAGAGTGTTGTTTGACGTCCTAATTTGGATGATTGGTGTCCGAACTATCGGCCTGGTTCCCCAAGTAAGCTGCCTGCTCTTAGAGCTTGGCGTACCACCCTGTCCAGGCGAAGGGTTGGGCCAATCTCAAGTGCTCACCAAAGAAGTAACCGACTCTTTCTTTGAGCAGTTTGAGAAGGCTTGGAAAAGAAACCAGCGACGCATCAACTCTCATGGTCACTCCCACGGACTCTAAGTTACTCCCTCCTACAACCGGTTATTTTGCTGCACCTACCGGATGTACCTTTGTTCAACATCCTTATGATCATTTCGGTTTTATCTATGTTCTCTTCGGTTTAGCCTAAGTTGTTTTCGGTTTCTGTCGGTTACTTTTTAGTTTATTGCTGCATTAATGAAAAGTAACATTTAATTAACCAAGTAACTCCCAACCACCTGGGCAATTAATATCCAACTAACTTAGTTACTTTTCAACTAAAACCTACCTCGAGCTCCGCAATCAGCCTCTTCCCAATGAACTTTGGAAACATAAAGATTCTCTTCTCCAATAAGACAAAACTGACATTCAATGTTAATGTTTTCCCTCCAAAACCGAATCTATATAAAGGACTATCTTCTAATCAACTAAACACATCCTAAACACAAAACTCTCTTGAACTCTCTCTCTCTCCTAGCAAAATTTGAATCATGCCTAGCCGCACTTTACCAAATTTTTTGAGCATTGACTTTGAATCATGCTTAGAAATCAATGATCATGAAACAAAGGAGCTGCTGTTTAAATCTCTCATTGACACCGGCCTTCGAAATTTTCTCGAAGAATCTAACCCAATGCTACTTGAGGATGTCAAGACCTTCTTTCGAAGTGCTTGCATCAGAGGAAACTATATCGTTTCCATCGTGAGAGATCACACCTTCTGGCTAGATGAAGCCGAATTTGCCCAGATGTTTAACCTACCCACCGAAGGGTTTTCGGACTTTCCGCCCCAAGAGGGCCATGCCGCGGAAACCTATGCTTGGCTGTTCTCTGGAACCGGGGTGCCGGTGGAGAACAACGGACCGAAGACCTGTCTTCGGTTCCACACCCAGCTATTGGTTGACATCGTCAATCGTTCGATAATCTGTCAATCCCCCAACCAGCGGTACTCCAAAAAGGTGTACAACATGATGACCTACATCATGAGCTATGCTCCCATCAATTGGTCAACGGTCATTTTTCAGAACCTGAAAAACATGGTGCTAACCAAGAAAGGTCTCGGTTATGCTCCTCACATCAGCCGACTCATTCTCAAATACCGTCCAGAATTTGGACCGGGTGAACCGGCATCCCTCTCAAATATCCTTGATGTGGACGAGGTAGAAGATAAGTTCTCTAGGATGGTCATTGCCTAGGACATATCCCTTTTTATCTCTTTTGTATTCCTTCCTTTCTGTACTTCCAAACTGATCCTTATATCGGTTTCTATCTTGTACTTTTTCATTCAATGCAATTCTATTTTAGTTTAAATAACCGGGTCAACATAATAATCAGAAAATCCATCTAAGTAACCGGTTAATTTGTCAAGTAACCTCGTTTTCATCCAGTCGATATCAAAGAAACTGCATCTTAGCGGTCTCCAGAAGAATCGCTTAATCTAAATATAACCGCTTAATCAAGAGTTGAAAACAACCCAGAACACTCATCTAAATAACCGGTTACATCAAATAGACAAAGCACCGCAGCATCGCGGTTTACATCTCATCAAACGGTTTCAAAAAGGAAAATTGTGTCATCAAAACCGAAATAAAAAAAAATTTGAGGGAAATTTTCCGCCCAAAGAGTTCCCGCTCAAATTACCGCCTATGATCTGGCGCCCTTAGTTTGCCGCCTTCTGGATTCCCGCCCATCGTTTCCCGCCCACTAGATTACCGCCTTTTGGCTTGCCGCCCCTTGGTTTGCCGCCTCTTTGGCTTGGAGGGAAAACTCCCGCCAAAAATTGATGGGACGGTTGGGTTTCCAAACCGCACCTATAAAAAGGGTCCTTTGGCCATTTCATTTCACTCTTACGCGAAACAGCTTTCTCTCTCTAAGTTCTCAAACTCTCTCTCAGCGGTTATTCTCTTGTTTTCTCAAACCCTCTCAATCATCTAAGATGGGTCGTGATTCGGTTTTGTTCAAGCACATCATTCAGGTGGATTTTGAGGAGATCCGCCAAAACGGCTCGGTTGCGGCAAAGGAAGTTATTAACCGGATTTCCGAAGCCGGACTCGAGTATTTTCTGGGTGGTCCCTTTGTTCTCTACAGAGAAGCGGTTGGAGAGTTCTTCAGAACCGCATCTCTCTCTGGCGACAAGATAACCGCAACTGTTGGCGATAAACAATTCGAGATAACCGAAGAATCGGTTGCGGAGATCTTACGTCTTCCAACAGATGGTCAAAACGCCTTAATGGAGCTAGCCCCAACAACATTCGAGGCGGCCTGCCAGATCCTCTCTGCAGACGGGAAACCGGTGAAAGTATCCGGTAAAAAGTCCTCATTGCGACCGGAATACATACCGCTTTGTGACATCTTCACAAAGTCGGTTCAAGCGAGAGGTGGAAATTACGATAACCTCACCAAGGCCAAAATTGAGATGCTTATCGGTTTGTTGGACGGTACGAAAGTCAACTGGGCGAAGGAGATCTTCCACAACCTAAAAGACATGGTAAAACCGGATTCTATCCGGTCATGGGGATACGCCATCCCTCTTGGAAAAATCATGCTACACAATAACATCAACACCGGCCCGGGTGTTCTTCTCTCATCAAGCAGGATAATAAGATCCAAACAATTCCGGGAGAGGACGTAGCCGGCCCCCTGTTCTACAAGTGGCCGAAAGAGGAAATCTACCGCCAAGACACCGGCTCCGGTAAAATCCAAGTCCGGAGGCAAGAAGGGTAAGGAACTGATAGTATTCACGGAACCGCCCTCACAAACAAGAGACGAGGAAGAATCGGCTTCCACGTCTGACCGAACCGGTTCGCAGAACACCGGTGAAAATCCTTCCGATAGAGAAGGACAATTTGAAGAAGATCAAACGGCTACAAGTCTCGATAATACCGGTGCGGCCGCAAGCCTTGAAAAACCCTAAGACTGGTGCAGACGGCCCTAAGGAGGAAGAGACTCCCGTTGACAGCGACCAGAAGATGGCCGAAATTATAGTGCGTCGAATCCTGGAGGAAATCGAACTGCGAGTTCAAGCGGCTGGCGCAGTATACCGGGAATGGTTCGAGCACCGATGCAACAAATTTTTCAAACACATGTTACCGGGCCTAACCGATGAACAATATTTCAAGAGGCTGAAGGAGATAGAGGAAAACGTTATAAGCCTCATAGACGCCGAAACTCCTAACGAAGCCATGGACCGACACGCAATCGTGAAACCGCGTGCTCGGTTACAAAAGCTAACCGTACGTATCTGAAAGCTCTCAGAGAGGTATGTTGCGGGGACACCAAAGGCTAAATTACAGCTCTTGGTGTTGGATAAACTTGAGATAAGGAAAGGAGAACTCGCTGAAGAAATAGAGCGGCTTGAAGCGGTATACAGACAGTGAGAAACACCGCACTCTCCGGCTCCTGAGACCAGTGACGGTCAGAATCAAGGTGAAATGCCTCCTCTGGAGGATCCGGTCAGAAACGAAACCGATGAAAGGACAGAGACTCCTGTCACCGGGCCACTTGAAACAGACCAACCGGGGGATTCTAAATAGGGCGTCACAGAGGAAAGGGTCAAGTCCCTTATTCAAGAGTTTGCCGACTCCACGGTTCAATCATGGAATAAGAAAGTCAAGAAAGCCGTGCGCCAAACTCTCCTGTTCGCCGAAAAGACGAGGGATGATCTCGTAAAGGCAGAGGCCCGGATAACAGACATTGAAGCCGACTACCGGGACAACGCGGTTCTGCACAACGATCATCTTCAACGAACCGAGGACTTGGAAGATAAGACCTCAAGGATGGTGGATGACATGGATCGTTTTAAAAGGGAAACCGAGCAACAGATCACAAAGGTCGATGAAGACCTAGGGCGGTCATGCAACGAGGCCGTTTCCACACTCAACAGGGTCATCAGCCTTGAGGAAAAGAATGCAAGCCTTGAGGACCGGAATACCCAACTCGAAGCCGACCTCAAAGCGCTAACCGAACAGGTGGCCGAATTAATCAAGGCCAAGATTAATGCTGATACAGCGGTTGAGGAGGCAAACGCCCGAGCGGCTAAGGAAGTTCAAGCCGCGCTGGACGAAGAAACGCGGAAAGCAAAGGAGGCACCGCGACTGTCTGAAGAGGAATTAGCCGTGCGCGAACGACACCTAGCGGCTAAAAATTCGGCACTCTCGAAGTCCATGGCAGCTCAAGCAGCAGAGGATGCTGAGCGGCTAAATACTGAAAGACAAAGACTCGCCGAATTTGCAAACGCTCACAAGAAAAAAAAGGCGGCTTCTTCCTCTTTGGTTCCAGCAAAACGAAAACGAAAAACAACATCAAAGAAGGCTTAGGTAGCTGGGATGCTGGAAAGGATCACCGAAACAGTCATCGAAACTCCACCGAACACGGCTTCCCAAACTGAGGATGAAGACGAAGAGCATCTCGAGCCGCGGTCTACAAGACAGCGAATTCTCAATGCGGTTCCAGCCAGCACGGTCGGTCAACCGCGAGCAGGAGGATCATCTTCGAGACCGGATCAACCGGATGATATGATGGACGGCTTCATATTTTCCGAATCAGAATAGGGGATTTCTTTTTTAATCAATGTTTATTTCGGTGTCTATATAACATTTTCCCTTTTTCGGTTACTTTTATATATATATAAAGCTATTTTTTGAAACCGGCCTATACTTGCATTATTAAATAGTTTTGATAATTTTAAATAAAATAATCAAAAAGGGAGAAATTGATAAGATAAAAAATGATAATTTTCCCAAAAATTTTCACAAAATTTTTTCCAAATTTTTCGAAAAATTCTCCCAAGTCAATTTCAAAAATCCGGTCAAATAAAGAACCGGCCTACGTTTGAAATCTAAATTGATTTTGATAATTTTAAATAAAATAATCAAAAAGGGAGAAATTGTTAGATAAAATTAGACCGGTTCACAGAACTTAACACAAATAAACCTTCAATGCAGGAACAAAGAACCGGACCAGTCAAAGTATCCAACCGGTTTGAGAAAACCAACCGGTCAGACCAATGAACCGGTTAAAAAGCTCAAACGGTCAAGTTATCAAACCGACCAGAAAGATGACCGCACAAGAGAAAGATAAGATCGGTCAAAACCAAAGGCTGGAAACACTAGACAGTCGGTCATTAAGCAACCAGAAGCCAAAGGAATAACCGGAAGCCATCCGGTTAACATAGATAACCGACCAGCATAAGAAGATACTTCGGGTATCTGTTGAGAATGATGCCAAAGGAACAGACTGAACATTTCCATATTCATACAAGTCTGAGGACAGTCTGCAGGCTGCAGAAGACCGTCCTACAAGATCTTTCTACTCCAGGATAAATCAGAAAGGAAATCTTCCAAGTACAGACAACTATCTAACCAACAGTTATCACATTGAGTAAAAGACAAACCTAGCCGGTTTGTCATACACACTGGAAGAACAGACTGCCAAGTCTGTGAAGTTGACCGTCAGGTCTGGAAAGATGACCGCCAGGTCTGAATCACTGAACCTCTGCTCAGCCAATCAGATTCAAGGAAGTGAAATATGACCGTTGGCATATTTCACCTATAAAAGGAGCAGCTGAAGAGTAGTAAATGGGGGACACAGTAAACATTTAATATAGCTAGAAAAAGATTGTGTTCTCTCTCTAGAAAAAGCTTAAGTGCTAATTTGAAGTGTGTATTTACAATTTCGGTGTAAATTGTACGGGTGTTATCGAGCAGGAAATACGTCTCGATCGGATTGTATTTGTATTCCTTAGAGAATATCCTTCTCGCGGTTTCGAGAGGAAGGGGTGACGTAGGAGTTTTATCTCCGAACATCCATAAAAATCTGTCTTGTTATTTACTTTCTGCTGGTTCTACATTCTGACCGACCTGTACTAACCTACCTACACCGCTTTAACCGACTCTACACCACCTAAACCGAATCACCAAGATACAAAACCGACCCAGCAACTTCCAAACTTGTCTTATCAAAAAACCGGTTCTGCCTATTTCCTAAGTGTGCTGCTTCAACCTGAAACAAACCTCTTCCGCGCTTGAACCTGGTTCAAGGTTTTGTAACAGTTTATGTAGCATTGAAACCCCGGTGTTAATCTCTAACAGGATTAATCACCACCCTTTGAGTGAGATCTGCTAATCGGTCCAACCCCGGTCCTCCAGCGGCGACCTAGATCCTAACACTATGGCTATGGTATTTTTTATCTGATCATCTTTCTTCTGATTTTTGTCTTTATTCTGTAGTCTTTTCTGGGCTCTACCATTTTTCTTCATGTGACCTTCTTTACCACAGTGATAACACTGTCTTCCCTTAGATTTTGATTTGCCTCTGGACTTGCTATGGCCTCTTGATTGTTGTCGGTATTCAGCTCTTCCCCTGTTCTCTATGACAAGGGCCTATGCACTATTTGTATTAATTGACTTCCTTCTTGTATCCTCATTGAACAAGCTGCTAGTAACTATACTCATAGTAAGAACACCATTCGGAGTTGCATTATTGACAGTCACAACCAAAGTCTCCCAACTATCGGGCAATGATACCAAGAGAAATAAGGCTTAAAGTTCATCTTCTAAGGTCATCTTCATCACTAACAATTGATTAATCAAGCTCTGAAACTCATTTAAATGCGCAGCAACACCTGCACCTTCCCTGAATTTCAGATTTACTAACTTTCGAATCAGAAACGCTTTGTTATCTGTTGTTTTCTACTCATACAATGACTCCACCTTCTTCCACAACTCATGTGCACTCTTCTCACTTGCTACATGGTGGTATACGCTATCATCAAGCCACTATCTGATTGTGCTAACTACTTTCCGGTTCAATTTTATCCAATCATCATCAGACATATCGTTTGGCTTCACACTATCTCCTTCAACTGGCTCATACAAGTCTTTGCAGTAAAGAATATCCTCCATTTTGGATTTCCAAATCTGTCAGTTATTATTTGTCAATCTAATCATTGTGTCGTCGCCTTCCATCTCAACCTGCAAAAGCACTCTTCAAAAATAAACCTAACAGCTCTGATACCACTTGTTGGGAATTTTGAAACGAATAATACTTTTATACTATAATCAAGCGATGTTAGATGGGTAAATGCACGGGTTACCCAATTCTAAAACAGGAGATCAAGCACACAAGAAAACAATACCATATTTACGTGGAAAACTCTCTCAACCTGGAGGGTAAAAAAACCACGGAGCCAACTGGAAAATTTCACTATAAACAAGAAACAGATACAAATGTTCTTCTCAACTTTAAACCCAAAGTTGAGGTATACAAATAGAGAAACCCAATTTCATTTAGACTCAAGCTAGTCTAGATATAAGACAATAAGAAATTGAAACCTGAAGGTGAAAATGTAAGAGATCTACTGCCTCATTCTCTTCTTCTCCCTCTCTTTCTTCTCCTCTGTTTCTTCTCTTCTTTGAAGAATGTCTTCTCTCTCTAGAAGTGATAGAATGAGCAACATTCTTAGGTTTTGTTTGTTTAATTAAATGCCTGATTGGGCTAGACCCAAAGACCCAACATGGCGTTCGTTCATTTGATACAATTAGTTGGTTTGTCAGACTGCACAAGAGTGAGTGGAGCAAGAGTAGCAGACAACTAGTTGATCGTGGTTAGACGTATGCTTTCTTAAGTCGGCTGCTGAAGCAAAGCATTAGACGTGCATACCAAGTCTAAAGGAGTTAGACGTCCTCGTCTAATTGTCCGTCCCTTTAGACCAAGTCTGAAGGAGTTAGACATCCTCGTCTAACTACGCATCCCTTTAGACCAAGTCTAAAAGAGTTAGACGTTCTCTTCTAACTACACATCCCTTTAGACCAAGTCTAAAGGAGTTAGACTTCATCGTCTAACTACGCATTCCTTTAAACCAAGTCTAAAGGAGTTAGACGTCCTCGTCTAACTACGCATCCCTTTAGACTTGGTCTAAAGGAGTTAGACGTCCTCGTCTAACTATGCATCCCTTTAGACCAAGTCTAAAGGAGTTAGACGTCCTCGTCTAACTACGCATCCCTTTAGACCAAGTCTAAAGGAGTTAGACGTCCTCGTCTAACTACGCATCCCTTTAGACCAAGTCTAAAAGAGTTAGACGTCATCGTCTAACTACGCATCCCTTTAAACTAAGTCTAAAGGAGTTAGATGTCCTCGTCTAACTACACATCCCTTTAAACTTTAAAGGAGTTAGATGTCCTTGTCCAACTACGCATCCCTTTAGACCAAGTCTAAAGGAGTTAGACGTCCTCGTCTAACTACGCATCCCTTTAGACAAAGTTTGAAGGAGTTAGACGTCCTCGTCTAACTACGCATCCCTTTAGATCAAGTCTAATGGAGTTAGACATCCTTGTCTAACTACGTTTCCCTTTGACCAAGTCTAAAGGAGTTGGACTACCATGTTTAACTACGTTTTCCTTTAGACCAAGTCTAAAGAAGTTAGACTTACCACGTCTAACTACGTTTCCTTTTAGACTAAGTGTAAAGGAGTTAGACTTACCACGTCTAACTATGTTTCCCTTTAAACCAAGTCTAAAGGAGTTAGACTTACTACGTCTAACTACATTTCACGTGTAATTAGCATGCTTAGATCACGTCTAAGTTAGCATAGTCTTATGCACCTGCTCAAAAACAAATAGACAACTTAGCTTTATTCTAATTAAACATCTGGCTTTATTCTAATTAAACATCATCAAAATTCAGTTGTTTAATGTGTCATAACTTTTGTTTATTTCTAAGTTAATTACTTCTCACTTAATTAACTCTTTTATTTACTTTGTTTTTAATTTTTTCTAACACAAATGATTTTATTTCTACATTAAAAAAATTAATAATTATGATTATTAACTAATTTATTTTGATATAAATTCTTAAATTTTCACCTATTATTTAATATTATTTAATACAATAGCAATTGAGAGACAGTCATCTAATAAACTTCAACACAAGACGAAGACAGAAACTATTTTAAGGAGAATGGGTTAAACACATGTCTAAACTCAACATTTGACTTCGATATTTTCGTTTCTTTGTATATTGTAATTTATTTGTATCATTATATTTTTATATTTTCTATATTTCAAACAAATTCTTAACAATTTTATGCAAACATTAAATTTCATCACAAAATATTAATGGAAGAAAATATTGTTATAAAATGTTTAGATAATAATTTTTTATCCCTAAATTTATTGAAATCAATTAATTGGAAAGTACATGCAAATATTTCAATAAATTATCCCATGAAAATCATAGTTGTCGAAAAATTCACTCCTAAATATTTAGCATGATTTCATTTTGTCAAAATCTGATATTAAGTTTCGAGGATTTATATTTTTTTTTATATTTGATATATAGTTTCGACAATTTTTGTTTTTTTGTCGTAATCTAAAATATAGCTTCAACAATTTTAATTTTTTTAGAAATCTTATATAATGTTTTGATGTCAAAATTTAATATATAATTTCAACAATTTTTTATTTTGTCAAAATCTAAAATTGCTTAGACGATTTTGTTTTTTACAAAATCTAATATAGAGTTTCAAGGTTTTTTATGTTTTCGTCGAGGTTATTTTGTTTACAAAATAATATTTTTAGCAGATTAGCACAAGTTCGTTCAAAGAAAGATTACACGATGAGAATAAGCAAGTTTCATCCTTTCATCACAAGAGGAATGGTAGGGGAAAAGAAAGAATGTCACATTACGTAGTAGGCTTATATGAAAATAAACACTCTACTTGGGATAATTAGAAGTTGTTATTATAAAGTAATCTTTTAGTTTATAACATTTGTTGTATGGTTGTATGAATGTTACTAATAAGATACTTTAGGGTACGTTGATTATCATATATTTTAATCATAACTAAGGTCTGTCTAGTTATGATTTACCTTTCCACTTTCAAAATTTTTAATTAAATGATATTAACCGTTTTTTTAAAAAAATGTAATTTAAAATTAATAATAATCTTAATTGCAACGAAAAAATATGTCACCAAATAAAATTGCAAAAAAAAGTTTGGACAAAAAAAAAGCTATTAGTGAAAAAAAAAATTGGAACCAAATGAGAAGGTTACGTTATAAAATATTTTTTTATCCCAAAATTTGTTACAAATAATTATCACAAAATAATATTACAAATGATTTGTCATGAAATATCGTTACACATGATTTATCACAAAATATTGTTAAAAATGATTTATCACAAAATATCATCACAAATAATTATTCACGATATATTATCACAAACAATAGGTCGTAAAATATTGTCACAAATAATTGGTCACAAAATATCATCAAAAAATATTCGTAGCCATTCAATGTCCTAAATTCCGATGCAAAAAACGTCGCCTTATTACTGATAGAGCACCTCTTCTTTTACGTCGCAATATTTTTCGTTAAAATTGTTTTTATCAAAAATTAATGTCATAAAAAATTTTTAGTGACATAATTAAAACATAATCATATTTCACCGAATTTTATTTCTTCAGCAAATATTCTTCTTGAATCTCTCATAACTAATAAGGGAAAATTCGTGATTTTCTGTTTGTGGCTTCATTTTCTTTTTCATCCTTCAAACTTGCAACATCCTGCATTGGGTTTGGGCTGAGCAATTGGGCAGGGCTTAGTCTGGACTTCGGTCCACCTGCAAGATAAACAAAAAATAAACTTAAGCTCAGCTCATTAATTATTATTTTAATAGAATTTTTTTTTAAGTATTTAAATTTATGATATGTTTAGGGGATGTTTGGTTTGAATGCTGAAATTGAAAAAATGAATGAGTTTGATAGTGGGTTAGAATGAATGGGAATAAAATTAGTTATTCAAAATATTTTTGTTTGGTTTATAACTCGAAATATATATTATTATCAATATAGATAAGTCTAAACACTCAATTCATTCTCTCAAATATTTTGTCTTCTTTAGTTTTAAATAGATGTCTTATAATATGTAAATGTAACAACAAGAATCGATGTGGTACACATAACATATACATTGGTGGTACACATAACATATACAATGATGATGTGTTAATTAATAATAAAAGTATTTATATATATATAACCTGAGCCGGCTACGATGTCCCCGCCTAAAAAAATGTGATTTTTGATAAGTTTGGTGAGGTTGAACTCACGACAAAATAATAATTTTATGTTTTTTTTCAAACCATTATACTAGACTTATTTATGTTAAAAAAATTATAAAAAATTATTCTTTATTTTATTTAATGGGCTGCCTTGGGGAGGACCCTCCTAACCCGGGGCTTGCTGGGCTTACCCAGGGCCGGCCCTGTATATAACTAAAACGATGATGTGATGATGTGTTAATGCTATAATTCAAATATTTTGAATTATTGTGTCTTCTACTAGCAATAGAATATGTGTATTTATCTTTTACATCAAAATAAAGATAAATTAGTTAATGAGATTACAGAAAACATACAAAAATATCATTACAAACTTTTAAGTTATGAGAATTAGCTTAAATAGACTTTTAGAACCAAAAAAATAGAACCGTAAATTTATTAGATTGAACCATTCAAAAAATACATTAGTTTATTTAATATTATAGTTGAATTTAAATTCGGTGGTTTGGAAGGACAATCAAAATTGAACAAGCTATCATAGAAGAATTGTTGAAGACAAATAAGAGGATTGTACTTGAAATAATGGTGAGCATCTTCTCTTTCTCTATCGTTGATGATTACATATCTAAGCCTAAGTTTGGCACTATTAATTAATTTTTGTTATGAGAAAATAAAATTAAGAATGTATTTCTAAACTAACTCTACTAATGGGTTTTTGTTCATTTTCTAATATTTAAAAATAATTTAAATTTTTTTTATTCTAAAACTCATTAATGAAACATTTTTTTATCATTCCCAAATCTTTCAACAACACTCCATAATAATTAACTGGATTCATGATATTGATCTACCAAATTAATTATTAAATATTAAAAAGAAAATTATTAGGTGATTACTTACTTTTGTATTAGAATTATTAAACAAAGTGTTAAATTTCAATAAAAATTATTTAATCTTTGTAAGATGTTTGAAGCAAAAAATTATTATTTATACATAAAATTTGGGGAAATTTGACGAAATGACCTTAAAGATGGGTCTATTTGATCTGTTGGTAAATTATAATTTTTATTGCGTTCGTGGTCTTTTTATTTTTTTTTGACGAAATTGCCCTTGTAGCGAAACGCTAAGGGACTTAGCGTTTCGCTAAGTGGTAATGTGTGAAATGTCCAGATTACCCTTACTATTTAATATATCCCAGCCTATTTTTTTTCATTTCTTTTTTTCTCCTTCTCTCTCTTCCCGCTCTTCTCCTCCTTCTCTCTAAACTAGGCGGCGGCAATCGGCGGCGATCAGCGGCGACGGCGAAATCCACGACGATGAGCTCCACGACGAGCACAAGCACGGTTCCACTTGGTACGTTTATCCTATGATACTTTAAGTTTATTATTGTTGTTTGATTTATGCATTTTCGAATCTGTTGTTTAGGGTTTACTTTCTGTTTCGCTAAGTGCATAGCGTTTCGCTAAGTGCTTAGCGTTTCGCTAAGTGCTTAGCGTTTCGCTAAGTGCTTAGCGTTTCGCTAAGTGCTTAGCGTTTCGCTAAGTGCTTAGCGTTTCGCTAAGTGCTTAGCGTTTCGCTAAGTGCTTAGCGTTTCGCTAAGTGCTTAGCGTTTCACTAAGTGCTTAGCGTTTCTTTCTTTCTCTTGTTTGGTGTATTGAAGAAGATTAGCTTAGTTAAATTTGTCATGAGGAAGAAGATAGAGATGGATTAGTGTCGTAATGCAGGGATTAGTTGCAGAAGAAGAAGAAGTAGGAACAATTATTGATTCTCTTGGTCTTTAGAATCAAAGGTAGTATCTTTTTCTAGCTAGGCCAATGTTTGTTTTTTATTCCATGATTGGATGAATCATTCATGAATATATACCAAGCTCCTTCTGCGGGCAAGTTACCGTTGCAAGAAGCATCATTTC
The DNA here is from genome assembly GCF_907164915.1 of Impatiens glandulifera. Lineage (NCBI taxonomy): Eukaryota > Viridiplantae > Streptophyta > Magnoliopsida > Ericales > Balsaminaceae > Impatiens > Impatiens glandulifera. The sequence continues at coordinate 23,979,427 of NC_061868.1, forward strand.
TTCTGTAATTTTACAACTTTTTGTGGCTATTATTCATGGACATTGTTTATGTTATTGGGTTTGATTCTTAACTTTTGATGAGAAAAAGGGGTTAAAATATGTTCTGTTTTTGACAGGCAGGCCGAAGAACCTCCTTTTGTGAAGGAATTAAGGATTGATTGCTCTTTTGTCCTGAGGATTGGAGCTTTCAGTCCGTATCATATCAATGGCAACCAAAATCAAAGGGATCCGTAAAGGATTTAAATATATATCACAAATCTTTGGTAATTCCTGCATGCAAATGGCAAACCCTCTTTCCTTTTTCTTTTCTCCCTTTTATCATAAGTCACAATAATGATTAAGAATTCTTCTTGCAGTTGTGAAGGATCGTGAGTTGGATATTGGGTATCCAACAGACGTGAAACATGTGTCACATATTGGCTGGGATGGATCCACTGGTAATGCTCCCGGTTGGGTATGTTCTAATTCTTTCTCAATTTGTGTAAATCCAACTTCAATTATTGTCCTTTAATTTGATGATGATATGATGATGATGATGATATAGATGAACGAATTCAAGACATCGTCTGATTTCTCGACAACCTCCATAGGCAACATTCATGAGCTAAGAGGCGGTTCCAGTTCCATAATCTCGTCAACATGGGCGTCTCAAGGTTTGAAAAAACAAATAATTCTAGTTTGATTGATGACTTGATTTAAGGAACATATATAATTTTGAATCCATATTTGTTTTCTTTCTCTTTTCTGGTGGGATATATAGATTTTGAATCCATGGACAACCAACCAGTAGCTGATATATTCAAAGACACGCCACCAATGGATATGCTAGATATTCCTAAGAAGCAAAAATGGAAGAAATCGAAGTCAAGTTCCTCATCGTCGACGTCTACATCCGCATCTTCGTCAAGATCGTCTCAAGCAACTGCAAAATTGAAGGCTAAATTCGTCGATGAAACTGGCAGACAAGAAAACAGAGATGTTGTGTTATAAAAGAAGATACCATGCAAATCTTTTAACTAAACCTTAATATTTTGACCAACAGATGAAGTGTTTGCAAGAACAAGGATTGAGGAAAATTGTCAATGTTTTATATATTGTTGTAAATGCTCTAATGTTTTCGGTTGCACAGAGAGCCAGAGCTTTGATCATCATTTATCTCCACTAAAATTGAAAATAAACATTTAAGCCTTCCTCCATCAAAATTTCAGCACGCGTTTCGCTAAGTGCATAGCGTTTCGCTAAGTGCTTAGTGTTTCGCTAAGTGTTTAGCATTTCGAAATGGATATATTGAACCCTATTTATTATTATTATTATTATGCATTGTTAAGCTATCTAGAATTTGTTTTTAATCATATATAAAAACAATCAAAATAAAAAGATGATGAATGTCAAAAGTACTGAAAAAAGGAACATTATATATTAATGCCACAAGAAACACACAAGTTAAAACAATTATATCTACATAGTCAAGTTTAGTTTAGTTGTCTCTAACAACCTTATAAAAAGAAATAACATGAACTGTATTTGCTGCAACAAACAGCAAAACATCGTCATCATCTTAATCTTAAGTAGCATTCACACACACATAACTAATAATAATAATAATACATCATTTCATCCATCTCGATCTAAACAAAGAGTCTTCATCATAAAGGTAACAATAAGTCGCAAAGCTTAGTATCTGTACTCATGGGAGTGATGATCTTCAAAAAATGGATTATAATTATCGCTCATCATCTTTGACTCCTTATCAGTCTGCATCATATGCAAGAGATTTCAGTGAAATTTTCAATTAGTTGCATAAAACATTTTTTTCATACCCTTATCCGAACAAGGTCTAAAAAAGAAACGTCGTTGCGGGGATAACATATAATAACAAAAACAATTCTTTACAACTAAAGAAACAAAAAGGTAAGCACTTAGCGAAACGGTAAGCACTTAGCGAAACGGTAAGCACTTAGCGAAACGATAAGCACTTAGCGAAACGATAAGCACTTAGCGAAACGATAAGCACTTAGCGAAACGATAAGTATTTAACGAATCTTCCCTGAAACGGAACCAATATGAACCAAATAAGAACAGGTTAAATCGAAGGGTTTGAAATGAAGATAAGATAATGGAAACATTAACATAAATCGAATTAGGTTAAGGTTTGAAATAAAGATATTCTTCTCCTTTTTTCTTCGACCTTCAAATCCTTAGAATCCTTCATCTGCATTCAAAATAAGTTTAGGGTTAGAGTTTGAAATGAAGATCGTGTAAATTAAAACATAAATCGATTTAGGTTAGAGTTTGAAATCAAGATCATTTAAACCCCGCCGCCTCCGTCGCCGTAGCCGCCGCCTCCGTCGCCGCCGTCAAAGAAAGAACAAGAGAAGAGAGGGAAGAGAGAGAAAGAAAATGAAGGAAATGGAAAAATTAGAGTATTTATACTAAACCTAATCCACCTACAAGGACAATTTCGTCAAAAAAAAATAAAAAAACCACGAATACAATTAAATTTATAATTTACCACCAACTCAAATAACCCAATCTTTAAGGTTATTTCGTCAAATTCCCCTAAAATTTGATGACATTCGCCTTTAATATTTATAAACAAGTGGCCATGTTCCTCAAAGTGGCTTAGATATTTTATAATATTGGGGCCCTCCATTAGTATTTAGTATAACAAGTTAATTTATAAAAGAAATGTAATCCTAGATAAGGATTGAGTGGATAACTGTAAAAGAAGTGTCTGGTTTTTCTCTCTCTTAAAGGATGGATGGCTTATTATTTTGTATCTTCTCCTTAACCAATTTCACTTGAAATCACCAGATTGATCTCCGATGGCTGACAACTATTTAGATTCCTATGAAGGTTCATACTATGGAACAGGCCCTTACATTTATTCAAGTAATTCTGAAATTGTTGTTCCATTTGAAGATCCAATTTGTTATTCTTACGAGCTTAACCCAGATCTGAATCATGTCAACCATTACCCACCTCCTTATGATAATCTCATCTCGACTCAATCCGAAATCAGCTACTCTGCTCACAGATTCAGTGAGCCCAATCTCATTCAGTACTATCCAATTAGTCATAGTTATCTCACGAATCACCTCTATTATTCAGAAACACAAATTGAAACCGATCATCATATAGTACCAGCTGCTGATACTGTTGTAATGGTCCAGGCTGCTGATGATGATGATTTTCTGGAATATGATCCCACGCCTTATGGAGGTGGGTATGATCAGATTCTGACCTATGGAGAACCCCTTCAAGCCTCTAACAAGATCTGTCACCCACGTTCGACCATTACAGAGCCCATTCATGACTTCTCTTATAATAATAGTTCCAATATTCCTTCACCTTATGGAGGACAGGACTGTAAGAATCTCCAATCTTTGGAGAAACCAAAGAGGGAAGATACGAAGCCAGACATCAAGCCATTATATATTCATGATCAAGAGGAAAAACCCAGTGAAATTGTAGCTGAAAAGCCCTTGAATTTGGGAAAGGAAAGTGACTACAATAGACAATATGAGTATGGTGGGCAAGTGGCTCAATTTCCCCCATATGGGTATGGCTTAGAAGCCATAGATCTTTGTGAAGGTCTATTTGGGTACTGGCCTTGCTTGTCCAAGGAATTAAGAACCAAGGCTCAAGAGAAGGAGGCAGAGCAAGAAGAATATGATCAGTACTGGAGTTGTGCTCAAGATTTTATTTTTGGAAGTTCTACCCCTTACGGATATGGTGAGACAAATTAAGGAATAAGAGGAATTAGTCTTGCAATCACTTTGAAGGTTATCACATCACTTTAAGATGAAGAAGCTCAGTCAGGCTTCTGTTTATTTTTTCAGATTTTCTGTTGAATTATTGTTCAACTTTTTTTTCTTCTGTAATATTGAAAATGTAGATAAAGTAATGCCTTTAATAAATGTTAATCAAATTGTTTTGGTAACTTATTGAGTGTTTTGGTAACTCTTAGAGCTTCTTTGACAATGGTTATTTGAGGGTTTTATTTAATATAATATTGTTAGATGAAAATAAATTATTTGAGTTTTAATTAGTTAAATTATGATAATGTTTTATATTTTAATTTTATAAAGATAAAATAAAAATATTTTATTATTTTAGTTGATGAAATAAATGATTTCATTAAGGGTATGAAAATTATCGATATTATCATACTGTAAAATACCAAAAATATCGATTTATCTTTATGGGTTACGTAGCTTAGAAAATTGTTATTTATCGAAATTGAAAAATTTTTAACAGTAAATAAATTATAATTTATAGTTAAACCTCATAATTTACTTTCTCGTCGAATTTTAGTTGAAATTTAGGATAAAATGATAGATTTAACATAAATTTTTAATAACTTTTTCTTTTAATTATAGAATAATTTTTTACACCGAATAGTTGCTACCTAATTTTTATTGCAAAATTAAGAATATATAAATCTTTGTGTAAAACATTTCTGATTTTTTAAATGAGTTTGGTGCTTGGTTACGGGTAGAAAAGGGCATCGCCACTAAACTTCGCCACTAAACCTCACACGCACGTCTAGTTAAACAGTTTCTACTACTATAATTTTGGTATTTTAGAAAATATTGTTTTTATATTTTATATTTTATATATTTTTTAACTTTAGTTAAAATTGTCTTACCATGCTAATGTTAGTGCTCATTGTTTTAAAAACCGTTCTGGTCGTCAACCCAATTTTTTAGGCGAATTCCGGTCTAACCGGTTCAACCAGTTCAACCACCGGTCGGACCAGGTTTTAATTTTTAAGCCTAGTACATTCTTTTCACTGTGTCAATCAATTCCTCATTAAATCGACTTCTCTCCTTGACGACTTCTCAACTACGATTGTTTAACCGAATTTTGTGTTTAATTTTCCACCATGTATCTCGCGTTTAATTTTTCTTTAATTTTTCTTCTAACTTAGAAACTAAACATAAGGAAATGCCAAAAAAAGAGTTGAAGAAATATTTTAAACAATTAAACATTGGCAGTATTGTCTTTCTGAAGTTTTACATGAGAGTAGTATGCACCATTTTTACCCAAAGAAAGTAATCAGAATGCGATCCTTGTTCCACAACTCTCCCATCCTTAATCACTGCAATGGTGATCTTTGTATTGTGGCTAACCTGTGAGCCACCGCAATGTATGTCCTATTCAATATTCATTGTCATTTTCTACCAAGTTTCTTTGACATTATTTTTAATACAATGTTTAAAGCGCTTGTAGCCTCGTCCAATAGCAGAATTGATGGGTTTCAAGTATAGCCCGGGGTAGGGCTATTATTTTCTTTTGGCCTCCTCATAGTTGGACACCTCTTTCACCCACAGTATGTCTCATACTCATCTTTCATCCCAATGCATAACCAATTTCCAAAAATAAATAAATCTTCATCCATCGCAGGATATGATAATTAAACACGTAATGCAACCTTCTTGATCTTAGTTTCTTTGGCCTTCATTCTCCTATAAACAATGTTTTTCCTAATGGTTCTTGAAAAAAAAAGGGTCGGCTCTAATCAAACAGATGTTTGATCTAAGGAATCTTAAGTTAGTTTATTATGTCTTGGTCGTCTATTAGCACTAATCATTCCGACGGGTAATAGAATCCCTCAATAAGTCCAATTATTGTCGACTTCCCCCACTTGATTTGCCCAATCGGTGCCATTGTTGTTCATGTAACGACTTTAAGCTCATGTTAGATAAGTAAATACCTAGGGTTTCATCGCAACAAAATGAAGATCGAGAAACATGTGTTTCATCGGACCAAAATCTCTTATTCCCAATTGTCGGCTAAGCAACCTCATTGCAGTATCAAAGTGTCCAGTTGCTACATGTTCATCGGCAAGGGATGATTTTTGTGTCCAGATTTGGCTCCACACATTTCAAGATTTTTGTGTCCAAGATATTGGGTTTTGCAACAGCAAAACTACGGATCTTCTTATAAATCAAACCTGTAACAAATCAGTTTTCAAATCGTCTATGATGAATAACAGATTTATCAAAAACTGAAATAGCACAAAATAAATAACAACACAATATACGTGATTCGGTCAAAATCGACCTACGTCAGGAGGAATAAGTTTCACTAAATCAAAGAAATATCAATATTAAAAACTTACATACACTGCTCTCAAATGAAAGAAATAATTACACTATGAATGATTGAACTACTCCACAATCAAAATCTCCCCCAATCTTTCTCTTTGGATTACCTAAAGAACAAGAAGGAAACTAGAAAACCCTAGTGTTAGATAAATTCAGACCGGTTCAAATAAATCTAACTTAAATAAATTTCCCATGCAGGAACAAGGAACCGGACCGGATGAACAAAAGAACCGACTAAAGAAACCAAACCGGTCAAGCTACCAAACCGACCAAGAGTATTCGGAACATGACCGCACAAAGAAAGGATCGGCCAAAGCTTAAAACCGGAATCATCAAACAGCCGATCATCCACAAGAGAGGAATAACCGGAAGAAGTCCGGTTACATCACTCACACCAAAAGCCCTTCGGCCAAGTCAAATGACCGACCAGTACAAGAAGACATTTCGGGTATCTGTTGAGAACGATACCAAAGGAACAGACTGAACACTTCCATATTCATGCAAGTCTGAGGAAAGACTATAGGCTGCAGAAGACAGTACTACCGGATCCTTCCACTTCGGGATAAGACAGAAAGGAAATCTCCCAAGTACAGACAACTGTCCAACAGACAGTGCCTACATCAAGTAAAAGACAAACCCGACAGGTTTGTCTTACACACCGGAAGAACAGACCGCCAGGTCTGAGACATAATACCAGGTCTGAGGTTGACCATCAGGTCTGAGGAAATGACCGTAGGTCTGAACCTCTGAAACACTGAATCACTGCACCTCTGATCAGCCAATCAGATTCAAGGCAATGAAATATGACCGTTGGCATATTTCACCTATAAAAGGAGGCAGTTGAAGAAGAGTAAATGTGGCATAGACATACACACTGTGGGAATATTCAAGAGACTTAAGTGACTTAAGCGGGACACTAAGGGACAACAGTGTGATATTGAGATAGCACTAAGAGCATTTACTACAAGTGATAAGAGTGTGCTGTTTTAGAAAGCCTAAGTGTTGAAAGTTGAAGTGTGTTTTACAATTTCGGTATAAATTGTAAGAGTGTTATCGAGCAGGAAATAAGTCTCGATCGGCCTGTACTTGTATTCCTTAGTGAATATCCTTCTCGCGGTTTCGAGAGGAAGGGGTGACGTAGGAGTTTTATCTCCGAACATCCATAAAATTTGTCTTGTTATTTACTTTCTGCCGGCTTCATTATCTAACCGACTAACTTAACCACACCGCTCCAAACCGACTCTATACTAACCATACCGAACTTCCAGGTTACCAAAGCCGATCCATCAAACTTCAAATCTCCACTATACAATACCGATTCTGCCTATCATACAAGCGTGCCGCTTCAACTTGAAAGCAAACCTCTTCCGCGCTTGAACCTAGTTCAAGGGTTTGTGACAGGTTGTGTAGTATTGAAACCCCGGTGTTAATCACTAACCGGATTAATCACCACCCTTCGAGTGTGAACCGCTAACCGGTCCAACCCCCCACGGTCCTCTAGCGGCGATCTAGATCCTAACAATTGGTATCAGAGCAGTTAGTTTCAATACTCAAGCAAGCATGTATCAAGATAGGCCTCCAATGCTAGAAGGTGATGACTTTGCCAACTGGAAGGCACACATGCATCTGCACTTAGTCACCTTGGATGACGAAATGGAGTCCATTCTAACCGAAGGACCGATATTCATTGATAAGGATAGAAAGGAATGGACGGCTGAAGATACAAGAAGAAACAACCTGGATAATCATGCAAGAAACCGGATCTCAAATAGTGTGGACAGAAACACATACTGCAAGATCAGAGACTGTAAAACCGCAAAGGAGACATGGAACACGGTTATCCAGATCTTTGAGGGAAATGAACGAACAAGGGAGAACAAAATAATGGTGGTCACACAGAGGTTTGAAAGCATCAAAATGAAACCAGGAGAAACCATGAAGGAATATAGTGACCGGTTCACTGGTGTGCTGGATGAATTAGCATCTCTGGGTAAGAAGTATGACAACAAAGAGGTCATTATGAAAGCTTTAAGATCTCTTCCAAGTACTTGGGATATAAAAACAATGGTCATGAGGGAATCAAAGAGCCTACGTAAGATGAAACTACACGATGTATTCGAAGATCTTAAGGCATATGAGTTCGAGATGAGATCCAGAACTGAAGAGGAAGTCTCGGCCTCAACATCAACCAGAGCACTAATCACATCTACGGAACCGGCTGCACCTGCTCCTGCACCTGCACCGATACCGGCCCCTGCACCTGCACCGATCAGAACCGCCGAACAGTTCACCGAGGATGCCATGGCAATGCTTACACAGAAGTTTGGGAGGTTCATGAAAAGAAGCCAACCAACGAACAACTACTATGGTGACAAATCCAATGTAAGATGCTATAACTGTAACTGTTTGGGACATTTTAAGTGGGAATGCAGGAAACCAAGGAGAGATACTCAGAAACCGGACTACCAAAACAACCGGAACAACTATCAGCAAATCGGTGAAGGAAGTGAAGTACCGAAAGCACTGATAGCCGACGATGGAGGAAGTCTATGGGCTCACAGTGACAGTGACGATGACCTCACATGTCTCATGGCAAATGAGGAACAGGTATTTGACTCTCCTTGTGAAGAATTTAGTAAAGATGAATTATACAATGCATTGAATGACATGGTAGAAGAATATAAGAACCTACTAACCATGCTACCTAAGCACCTCAAAATTAGAACCGATCCTACAATACCTATTCCAATAGAACCAGAGGTACTTATCATAACCGAACCGGAAGTCATACAATCTGATGATACCCATACTCTAGAAACCGAGTTAGATCCTAAGACCGAACAATCTAGTGAATCGACTAGAGAACTAACCAAGGAAGAGAATGCCCGACTTCAATATAAGATGGCCGCATTTAAGAGATCTAGTGATATAGTAAAGAACCTAAATAGACACTACAGGCATCCTCGTTGTAAGCGTGGCCTAGGATACACAGAGAATAGCTCTAAAGACCGAAAACCCATAGAGAAAGCAAGATTTACAAAAGGAAACCTCCCCTTTATAAAATTTCTTAAGAGCACCTGTACCGCTGAAGAAGAGGAGACCGCATATTATAGGGAAGAAAAGCTAAAATACGATTATGTTGGTCCAACCGATTCATGGCTTGACCCTGAGAAAAGAAAAGCCGAAATCCTCAGATATAAGGAAAACTTTCCTGAACCCCGTAGGTCAAACCATAGATCACCGAATCAACGACCATCACCATTTAGGACATTTGAAGGAAAACCGAAATACACAAAACCAAGTGTCAAAAGGACAGTTAAAACCCTAGCAAAGAAGACTGTCCGGTTCATCAAGGTCTGGATACCTAAGGGACTAATCGCATGTGGACCCAAGTAAATGTGGGTACCAAACAGTTGTAAATATGTACATTTTGCAGGACCCAAAGAAACGGCTAGGAAACTCTGAATGGTTCTTGGACAGCGGTTGCTCCAGGCACATGACCGGAAACAGCAATCTGTTAACCGATATCAGATAAGCAACCGGTGCTCTAATCACCTTCGGTGACAACTCAAAAGGTAAAACTGTGGGCAAGGGTAAGATTGTCCATGGTAACCTAACCATTGATAATGTACTTTTAGTTGAAAACCTAAGTTTTAACTTACTTAGCATTAGTCAGATGTGTGATTCTGGATACACGGTAGAATTTCTTAAACATGCATGCTTAGTTAAGAATTCTCAAGGCATCGTACTACTAACCGGAAATAGGATAGGTAACATCTACAAGGTAGACTGGAAAACTAGAGTAGAATATCCTATATGCATGATAGCTAAGACTGATCAAACCTGGCTATGGCACAAGAGACTAAACCATCTAAACATGAAAACCTTAAACTACATTCGCGGTAAAAAGTTAGTTGAAGGTATTCCTGATATAGTATTTAACCAGGATAAGGTTTGTTCAGCATGCCAAATGGGTAAACAAACTAGGTCATCCTTTAAAAGCAAAGGAAACATCCAATCTAGCCGATGTTTAGATCTCCTTCACATGGATTTATTTGGACCGATTCAGGTCATTAGCCTAGGAGGTATGCTTTACACCATGGTAGTTATTGATGATTATTCTAGATATACATGGGTAATATTCTTACCATCTAAACGTGAAACGGTATCAAACCTGATTACACTTCTTAAGCGTTTGCAAAATGAAAAATCAACTCGCATTAACAACATTCGAAGTGATAGAGGTACCGAATTTACCAATAGCACACTAACTGCATATCTTGATGAATCCGGCATTAGACACGAGTTGTCTAGTGCTAGGACTCCTCAACAAAATGGCCTGGCCGAGAGAAGAAACCGGACTCTCAAGGAAGCCGCAAGGTCCATGATAGCCGATTCCGACATTGCTCAGAAATTCTGGGCTGAGGCTATCAACACTACATGCTATACACAAAACCGGTCTTTGATAAACAAATTTCACAACAAAACACCGTATGAGGTTTATTTTAACAGAGTTCCCAAACTTAAGTACCTCGGGATTTTCGGTTGTAAGTGTTATATACACATAAATGGTAAAAACCAACTCGCTGTTTTTGATGCAAAAACCGATACCGGAATCATGTTAGGATATTCAGCAGTAAGTAAAGCATATAGAGTATACAATAATAGAACTGCAACCATGGAGGAAACAATTCACGTTGTTTTCGATGAATCGGTTGAAAGCAATACTGCTTCATGCTTTGATCTACACAACAGATTGGAAAATAACAATATTCATTCTGACAGTGAAGATGAGACTCCGGTCTTCAGGCGGTTTGTCCATGACCAAATGAGTAACATTGAAACCCAGCCGGATCAAGCTGTTCCACAACAGGAAGCTGACACTTCGGTCCAAACCGAGGAAGCCGGTCGGTCTGATAAACCTGCTCAGCCTACCGACATGTCTAGTCTTGATCAAATAAACGGTAATTTGGTAGACATCCCTGAGCTGAATCTCAGAAGAAATAGTAAACATCCTCCTGAGCAAATTATAGGTGACCCTTCAAAACCTGTTCGAACTAGGAGTCAACTTCTGGAAGGATATTTTAATTCAGCTTTCATATCCCAGATTGAACCGAAAAGAATAGATGAAGCATTGTCAGATCCAGATTGGATCTTGGGAATGCAAGAAGAGCTGAACCAGTTCGAGGGTAGTAAAGTCTGGTACCTAGTTCCCAGACCAAAAGACCAATCGGTCATAGGAACAAGATGGGTATTCAGAAACAAACTCAATGAGGACGGTTTGGTCACGAGGAACAAAGCCAGATTAGTGGCTCAAGGTTACAAACAGGAAGAAGGCATTGATTTTGAAGAGTCATTTGCTCCTGTAGCCAGGATTGAAGCCATTAGGATTTTTCTAGCGTTTGCGGCTTTCAAAAACTTTAAGGTTTTTCAAATGGATGTTAAGAGTGCATTCTTGAACGGTGACCTACGTGAGGAAGTGTATGTTGAACAACCACCCGGTTTTAAGAATGCTGCATTTCCAAACCATGTATACCGGCTGAACAAAGCTTTATACGGTCTAAAGCAAGCACCTAGAGCCTGGTATGATACACTAACCGCATTTCTATTAGAACATGATTTCACCATCGGTTCGGTGGATAAGACATTGTTCAAATTTGAAAAGAAGGAACATATCCTACTTGTTCAAATCTATGTAGATGATATCATTTTTGGCTCAACCGATCCTAAATTATGTGATAAGTTCTCAAAAATGATGACTGACAAGTTTGAAATGAGTATGATGGGAGAATTAAGTTTCTTCCTAGGTCTTCAGGTTAAACAACTCAAGGAAGGAACCTTCATAAGCCAACCTAAGTACACCAAGGAGCTATTAAAGAAGTTCGGAATGGACACTTGCTCCTCGGCGGCTACTCCAATGAGCTCATCAGTTAAATTGGACAGAGATGATGAAGGCCAATCGGTAGACCAGATTGCATACCGGGGCATGATCGGTTCTCTCCTATACTTGACAGCAAGTAGACCGGACATCCTGTTTGCAGTCGGTGTATGTGGAAGATTCCAAGCAAATCCTAAACAATCCCACTACACAGCCGCAAAAAGGATACTGAAGTATCTGAAGGGCACACCTGATGTCGGCCTGTGGTACCCAAAGGACTCGTCTTTCAATCTAACAAGTTACTCAGATGCAGACTATGCAGGCTGTAAGATTGACAGAAAGAGCACCAACGGAACATGTCAGTTCCTTGGTGACCGGCTTGTTTCATGGCATAGCAAGAAGCAGACATCGGTGGCCACGTCCACTGCAGAAGCTGAATATCTGGCGGCCGGAAGCTGCTGCTCTCAACTCCTCTGGATACAACAACAGCTGAAGGACTTCGGTGTCATAGCCGAAGAGTCCCCAATATTCTGTGACAACACGAGTGCCATAGCAATAACCTACAATCCGGTTCTCCATTCTAGAACCAAGCACATCGACATACGACATCACTTTATCCGGGAACATGTCACGCTGAAGCATATCCGGCTGGAGTACGTATCGACCGATCAACAAGTAGCCGATATCTTCACAAAGCCTCTACAGGAAGCTAAGTTCTCTCAATTCAGACTTATTCTCGGTTTAACCGACATTAATCAGATCCTCCCTAAGGATAATTAAAGGGAAACCGGTTTAGACAGATAAAACCGGTAATTCTTCCTAAGCTGTTGAATTTCGAATCCTCAGGGTGTCTGTGGAAGAACCGCCCAGTTCTTCAGACAGAGTAAACCGACCGGCTACTTGGTGAATGCACCAAATAACCGCATCGGGATGAACAACTGATGACTGACCGGTTCGGAAGCAGGTCATTCTAGATTATTTGAATTTCACGCAGAAGTGGAACAACTATCAATGCTTGTAGATATCTGTTCTGAAACATTGCCTTTTCAGAGTAACTGGTCGCGCCTAAAAAGACGTGAAGATCTTTTGATATCTTTCATAGTCCAGGCCTATGACCGACACCTAGACTGCAAACATGCCCATTTTATGCAATATCTCTTATCCTGCAGTTAATACACATCATTTCATTTATTGCCTGGACAATAGGATAGTCCCTAAACTAGTATTTAAGTGAAGCAAACATTCACCACAACACTCACAAGTCACAAGACCATCCTCTCACTAAGGCACAAAATGTCTCAGTTTCCAAACATCCTTCAAGTTGATTTTCGATCCTGTTCAACCACAGACCAATATGAGATATACAAAATGATAAAATCTTTGGAGGAAACCGGCCTTGAGAGTTTCCTATGTGCTAAGCACTCCATCTATCCGGACTCCGTTTTGGAGTTCTTCCACAATGCAAGGGTGTTTCGGGGCACCCCCCACTTTGACACCCACATCCAATCCAAGGTGGGAGGCATCGTCTTCGATTTCACTGAACGGGACTTTGCGAGGTGTCATAGCCTGCCAAGGCACGGGATCACAGATCTGGACATCCCTGGGGATGTAAAAGCCGAAGTATGCGTGGCCTTTTCCCGGTCTGACGAACCGGTTGAGGACCATGGAGCAAAATCATGTCTGAGAGCTGAATATCAGCTTCTCAACGATGTAATCGGCAAGAGCATCTTTGGTAGGGATGTCACCAACACCTACAATGTCTCAACATTCAACATGATGGCGGCTATAATCACTGGATCACCGGTCAACTGGTCCAGGGTGCTCTTTGACATCCTTATCTGGATGATCGGCATCCGATCAGTCGGTTTCATTCCCCAGCTGAGCTGTCTCCTCGTAGAGCTTGGAGTACCGACCTGTCCCGGCGAAGGTCTGAACCAAGCCCAGGTGCTCATCAAAGAAGTAACCGACCCATTCGATAGGCGGTTCGAGAGAGCCTGGAGGAGAAGAAACCGCCAGAACGATAACGTCAACCCCTATGCACCCTGAGTCACTCCTTCCTACATTCGGTCATTTTGCTTCATGCACCGGGTGTATTTTTCACCAACTCAAGTTTGATCATGTTGGCTTCACCTATGTCTTTTTCGGCTTTATCTATGATTCTCTTGCTTTTATGTTTTTCTCACCATCCCTCATGCCATTTTCGGCATTGTTTGTGATATCTCCGGTTTTAATCTAATCTAATATCGGTTATGCTTTAAGTGCATTTAATGAGACAATCCTAATTAATGAAATAACCCCCAACCACCTGCACAATTAAAATCCAACCAACCTGGTTACTTTCCAACTAATACTTACCTCGGGCTTTGCAATCTTCCACTTTCCCATGCGCCTTGAAAAGGGAAAAATTCTTTTCCTTAATAAAACAAAACTGACCATCAATGCTTAGATTTTCCCTCCAAAACCGATCCTATATAAGGAGCCATCCTCTACTCATTTTATCACATCCGAAAGCACAAAATCACTTTTATTCTTCTTGAATCCCGTCTCTCTCTCAATACCGAAATCATGCCGAGCAGAACTCTGGGAAACTTCCTATGCATCGATTTCAACTCTTGCACGGGCATAAGGGACTGTACTACTAAGCAGAAACTCATGTATGACTCTCTCGTTGAAACCGGTCTTCAACCGTTTCTTGAAGAGGCCGGTCCCATTCTTCTAGACGATGTCAAGGCCTTCGAAGCGCCTGCATCAGGGGGAAGTATATCGTCTCTACTGTCAGAGACCACACATTCTGGATCGACGAGGTTGAATTTGCCTCACTATTTGGTCTACCCACTGAAGGTTTCTCTGACTTTCCGACTATTCAGAACCTTGCGGGATTTGAAACCGCGCAATACCTGTCGGCCACCCCTTTTCCGGTGGAACACTTTGGGGCAAAAACCCAACTTGCTAGTCACGGTCAGCTACTGCTCGAAATCGTGACCCGGTCGATTCTGTGTCAATCACCTAATCAACGGTATTCTAGGAATACCTACAACATCATGACCCACATTCTTTGCAAATCGGCCATCAACTGGTCATCGGTCATATGGGAAAACCTAAAGAATATGGTGCTGACCAAGAAAGGTCTCGGGTATGCACCGCATATCAGCAAGCTGATTCTTGGGTACCGACCAGAGTTCGGACCGGGCACACCGGCCTCCTCTTCAAACATCCTCGACAGGGATTCGGCAATAGAACGAATCTGGAGAATGTCTTTTCAATAGGCTGTACTTTACATTATTTCTGTATGCCTATCTCTGTACCGAATCTTATATCGGTTTCCTTTTTCTGATATTTCTTGAATTTTAATATCATTTCAGTTTAAATGACCGTGTCTTCTTAATTCTTTGAACATTGGTATGCGGCTGTATGCGGTTCCCAAATAGAGCTCACCGAAGCATTGGTGGCCGAAAGCCTGCGCCTTCCAACAACCGGCCAGGATGCAACGGCAGAAATAAACCAGGCCATCTTTGAGGCAGCTTGCCACATTCTATCGGCATCTAATGAGCCGATCAAAACATCCGGGAGCAAACAAATGCTGAGGCCGGAGTATATCCCGATATGTGACATATTCACAAGGGCGATCCTGGCAAGGGGAGGAAACCTCAACAACCTCACAAGGGACAAAATCAAAATGCTAATCGGTCTGATGGAGGGAAAAGAGGTCAACTGGGCAAGATCGGTGTTCAGCAACCTCATGGATATGGTGAAACCGGACTCAACCCGGTCGTGGGGATACGCCGTGCCTCTCGGTAAGATATTCCTCCACTTAAATCTCAATATCGGTCCAGGCGTCGCTGTCGCAGAACGATGCCTCATTAGATCAAGGCAATTCCTTGAAAGAACGCAGCCGGCCTCCAGTTCCACAGGTGGCCGAAAGAAGAAAGCCGCAAAGAAAGATGCCCCGGCCAAAGCAAAGACCAGAGGCAAGGGCAAAGAAAAGATAGTCTTCTTAGAGCCACCACGGCAGACGGAAGAAGATGAGTGGGTATCTGAGCACACCGACACGGAGAGGACCGAAGATAATAGAACGGACAATGAAGACGTTCACTTGGCTCGGTGTCCAAATGATGCCGACCCAAACAACAATCCTGAAACCACCGAGGGTGGAGAAGAGGGCGGTGAAGAAGAAGAAGAGGTTGTTAAAGAAGCCGATATTGAAGGCGGCAACACAGAGAGGGAGGAGGCCGACGAAGCAGAGGCCGATAGATTAGCCCGGAAAATCTTTCAGGGCGTCGACAAGCGAGCCGAGTTGGTTGAAGAGCTATACCTGGAGTGGCATGAGCACCAGTTCGGTACACCATATAGAGAAATCCTACCGGGCCACTCGGAAAAGCAATGCATCGACAGATTGGAGGAAGTAGAGGACCTGATGATGAGCCTCACAAACTCCAACACAATTTAAGAGGTACAAAGCCGAACTTGTCTCTTGTTACCGAGGATCAAACTTCGGAAACTAAGAAAGCGCATCCGGAAAATTAAGGAAGGGCTCAACAAGAAGGAATCGGTGGACACCGTAGCGCCGCGGGTGTTAACAAGGCTTGAAAAAGCCAAAAAGGAAATATTTCAAGAAATCGAGCGGCTGGAAGCCATATGTAGCCGGATGCAAATACCGGTATATACTGCTCCCGTAATCGAAAAGTTTCCGGTCGACTGTCCAACACCTCCAAGGGAGGATGCGGTACCGATAGAATCTAGTGACAAAGCCGATCCAACTCTCACCGAGCAGACACCTCCCCCACCACCGGAAGTCACCGCTTCAGACCTTACTAAAGAATGGGTTGAGGACCGACTTCAAAAGCTTGAAGCATCCATATCGGAACAGATCGATAACCGAATAAATGAGCACAACGAGTCCGAGCTTCAACCATTCAAGGCTAGATCCAACAGAATCGTTGATTCGGCCCTAAAGTTCACCGACGTGACAAGGCTGCTTCTGGAAAAACATCAAGAACGACTCTCAGAACTCGGCATCGGTCTGTGGGAAGAAGCGGGTGAGCGCGAAAAATGTGTTCAGCGAACCGCAACTCTAGAGGATGTGACCTCCGATCTAAAGAAAGACTTCGAACGGGTCGACACGACACTTAACCGGGTCTCCGAACTCGAGAAGACAAACGAGAGTCTCGTGGCCGAAGTAAAGGCGCTCTCCGAACAAGTGGCCGAAATTCTAAATGCTAAGGTGAACGCGGAAGCCGCGGCTGTAGAGGCTGATGCTCAAGTGGCTAAAAGGGTCCAGGATGCGCTGGACGCCGAAGTTAGCAAAGATAAAGAGGCGCCGCGATCGTCTCAACCAACCGAAGCGGAAGTGGAGGCCGTAAGAATGGAAAGAGCAGAGGCCATATACCCAGGGTTTGCTGAGAAGGTAGCCACACAAGCTGCGGAGGATGCCGCACGGTTGGAAAGGGAAGCACGGAGGCTGGACAACTTCGCTAAGGAACACAAGAAGAAAATGGCGGCCGCCTCCGCTTCAGCACCGAAAAAGAGAAAGAGGGAGGCCCCTAAGAAAGTTCGGATAGCCGAGATGCTCAAAGAGGTCTCTGAACCGGTCATTACGGGTACATCGCAGCAGGCCGACCAAGTCGAGGATGAAATCGAAGAACAACTGCGGTCCCGGTCTACAAGACGGCGAGCTTCCGAACCGACCGGTCAACAGCAACCGAAGAAGAAAAAGAAGAGCTTCTATGACTTCACGGACTCTAAATAGGGACTATCCTTCTTTTCTTATTGGCCTTAGTATTTCTATATATTTTGTCTTTTCCGGTCACCTATATATAAATATATAAAGTTATTTTTGAATCCGGCCTTATTTTGCATTTCTACTTAGTTTTGATAATTTTAAATAAAATAATCAAAAAGGGAGAAATTGTTAGATAAAAGATAAAGACTCTTCCAAAACCCTTCTCAAAATTCTCTATCAAAATTTTTCGAAAAATTCTCTAAATCATTCTCAAAAACCGGACAAACAAAACAACCGGCCTACGATTGCAAACTTACATGATTTTGATAATTTTAAATAAAATAATCAAAAAGGGAGAAATTGTTAGATAAATTCAGACCGGTTCAAATAAACCTAACTTAAATAAATTTCCCATGCAGGAACAAGGAACCGGACCGGATGAACAAAAGAACCGACTAAAGAAACCAAACCGGTCAAGCTACCAAACCGACCAAGAGTATTCGGAACATGACCGCACAAAGAAAGGATCGGCCAAAGCTTAAAACCGGAATCATCAAACAGCCGATCATCCACAAGAGAGGAATAACCGGAAGAAGTCCGGTTACATCACTCACACCAAAAGCCCTTCGGCCAAGTCAAATGACCGACCAGTACAAGAAGACATTTCGGGTATCTGTTGAGAACGATACCAAAGGAACAGACTGAACACTTCCATATTCATGCAAGTCTGAGGAAAGACTGTAGGCTGCAGAAGACAGTACTACCGGATCCTTCCACTTCGGGATAAGTCAGAAAGAAGATCTTTCAAGCACAGACAACTGTCCAACAGACAGTGCCTACATCAAGTAAAAGACAAACCCGGCAGGTTTGTCTTACACACCGGAAGAACAGACTGCCAAGTCTGAGGTTGACCATCAGGTCTGAGGAAACGACCGCAGGTCTGAATCTCTGAAACACTGAATCACTGCACCTATGCTCAGCCAATCAGATTCAAGGTAGTGAAATATGACCGTTGGCATATTTCACCTATAAAAGGGGCAGTTGAAGAAGAGTAAATGTGGGACAAGCGACACAGTGGGACAAGTGAGAAACTCTAAGAAGCACTTCGGGATAAGACAGAAAGGAAATCTCCCAAGTACAGACAACTGTCCAACAGACAGTGCCTACATCAAGTAAAAGACAAACCCGGCAGGTTTGTCTTACACACCGGAAGAACAGACCGCCAGGTCTGAGACATAATACCAGGTCTGAGGTTGACCATCAGGTCTGAGGAAATGACCGCAGGTCTGAACCTCTGAAACACTGAATCACTGCACCTCTGATCAGCCAATCAGATTCAAGGCAATGAAATATGACCGTTGGCATATTTCACCTATAAAAGGAGGCAGTTGAAGAAGAGTAAATGTGGCATAGACATACACACTGTGGGAATATTCAAGAGACTTAAGTGACTTAAACGGGACACTAAGGGACAACAGTGTGATATTGAGATAGCACTAAGAGCATTTACTACAAGTGATAAGAGTGTGCTGTTTTTAAAAGCCTAAGTGTTGAAAGTTGAAGTGTGTTTTACAATTTCGGTATAAATTGTAAGAGTGTTATCGAGCAGGAAATAAGTCTCGATCGGCCTGTACTTGTATTCCTTAGTGAATATCCTTCTCGCGGTTTCGAGAGGAAGGGGTGACGTAGGAGTTTTATCTCCGAACATCCATAAAATCTGTCTTGTTATTTACTTTCTGCCGGCTTCATTATCTAACCGACTAACTTAACCACACCGCTCCAAACCGACTCTATACTAACCATACCGAACTTCCAGGTTACCAAAGCCGATCCATCAAACTTCAAATCTCCACTATACAATACCGATTCTGCCTATCATACAAGTGTGCCGCTTCAACCTGAAAGCAAACCTCTTTCGCGCTTGAACCTAGTTCAAGGGTTTGTGACAGGTTGTGTAGTATTGAAACCCCGGTGTTAATCTCTAACCGGATTAATCACCACCATTCGAGTGTGAACCGCTAACCGGTCCAACCCCCCCGGTCCTCTAGCGGCGATCTAGATCCTAACACCTAGATTTGTTCACTCTCTCTCAACCTTACTTGTTATGAGAAAAATACCCCAAAAAAGTATTTATACTCTAACTCGTTTTCATAACAGAAAATTCTGACCCGTTTACCCAGAATTTAAAACCCGCACGCAATGGCAAGGAGCACCTCCGCAATTCTTCTCCTTCCGAGCCATGGGAGAATGTTGTTATAAACATTCATCATCGTGACGCTCTTGCCAGAACCATTCTGGCTTTGGCATAACATATATCATGCTTGTCTCTTGGCAAACCCTTTGTCATCATATCTGACCCATTCTCATCTGTATGCACTTTATCTAAGTATAACTTCATCTTCTCGAGCACTACACGGATCCAATGGTACCTTCTTTGAATGTGTTTTGAACATGAATGGAAACTTGGATTCTTGCTCACATGTATAGCACTATGTAAGTCACTAAACACCACAAACCTGTCTTGTGCAATGCCTATTTCTTTCAACAATTCTTTCATCCATCTCATTTCCTTACAACATTCAGTAATGCCAATATATTTAGCTATTGTAGTAGACAAAGAAAACACATTTTTGTAGACGAGACTACCATGATACAGCTCCTCCTCCAAAGGTAAACAAATACCATAAAGTTGATCTCATTGTGTCAATATCACCACTCATATCTGAATTAAAAAACCCTTCAACATGTGGCTTTCTAGTACCATAACACAAAGCGTATTTGGAGGTCCCTCGAAGATATCTCATTAGC
Source organism: Impatiens glandulifera (assembly GCF_907164915.1). NCBI lineage: Eukaryota > Viridiplantae > Streptophyta > Magnoliopsida > Ericales > Balsaminaceae > Impatiens > Impatiens glandulifera. The sequence goes on from NC_061868.1 coordinate 23,999,945, forward strand.
CACTTAACCGCTTCACAGTGTGTCTTATCAGGATTTGAAAGGAAATGACTAACTACTTCAACCGCATGAGCTATATCTAGTTTTGTACAGACCATTGCATACATCAGACTGCCTATTGCTAAAGAATATGGAACACTGCACATTTCTTGTCTTTCCTCTTCATCCTTGGAAGATATTGTCTTGTTTATTTTCAAGTGTGTAGTCAATGGACAAGCAACTGGCTTTGTCTTGTCCATATATAATCGTTTTAGAATCTTCTCAATATATCTCTCTTGAGACAGCCATAGCTTTTTCTTCACCCGATCACGAATGACCTGCATACTAAGAATTTGTCTTGCTTGACCCAAGTCTTTCATATCAAAAGACTTAGCCAAATCTTTTTTCAACTTGGCAATCTTGAGCTTGTCTTTCCCAACAATCAGTATGTCATCAACATATAGGAGAAGTATAATAAAATCATTAGATGCAAACTTTTGTACAAAGACACAGTGATTTGTATACGTCTTCATGTACCCATGAATGGTCATGAACGACTCAAACTTAAGATACCACTACGTGGTGCTTGCTTCAAACCGTACAAACTTTTAACAAGTTTGCACATCTTGCTTTCCTCACCTTTCTTATTGTAACCTTCAGGTTTCTTCATATAAACATCTTCATCCAAATCACCATGGAGAAATGTAGTCTTGACATAAAGTTGTTCAACCTCAAGATCCAAATAAGCAGCAAGACCTAACACCACCCGGATAGAAGTCATCTTCACCACCGGTGAGAAAATCTCATCATAATCGATTCCATGACTCGCCTTGTACCTTGTCTTTCTATCATCACCTTCTTGCTTGATCTTGTACACTCATTTATTTTGTAATACTTTTATGTTCTTTGGTCTTTCAACCAGTTCATATGTGCCATTTTTCAGCAATGACTTCATCTCTTCATCCATGGAAGCTAGTCATTCTTCCTTATGAGCATCCTCAAGAGCTTCCTTATAGCATATAAGCTCCCCACAATCAGTTAGAAGAACATACTCTATAGCAGAGTACTTAGAACTTGATCTTTTCTCCCTAGTAGACCTCCAAAGAACCTTTGTTTGTTGATTTTGTTTATTTTCATCTTCTTGTTGAACTTCAAAATCAGCATCAATATTATCACCAAGATCATTTTCAGTATCATTTCCATTGCCTACAGTTTGACCCTGAGGGACATCATCATCACTATTTGAGTCTAAAGCTACATGTGGCCTTGTCTCCTCAACATCATGAGACAGCTCAAGACCAGAAATGTCACGTATGTATGCATCAAGCTTTTCACCATCTTCAAAATTCTCAATAGTCTGATATTCAAGAAATACCACATCTCGACTTCTCAAAACTTTCTTGTCAACTAGGTCATAACACCTGTATCCCCACTTTTCATCACTCTAACCCAAAAATATGCATTGCTTAATTTTTGCATCTAACTTAGACCTCTCATCTTTTGGAACATGCACAAAAACTCTACAATCAAAAACATGTAAATAGTCATAATTAACATATTTACCTGATCAGACACTTTCGCACACTTATTATCCAATGGCTTGGAGGAAGAACGATTGATCACATACACTACAGTGCTCATGGCTTCATCCCAGAAATGCTTAGCCAACCTGGCATGGGAGAGCATACTCCTCATCCGTTCCAACATTGTTCTGTTCATCCTCTCTATCACACCATTTTATTGTGGAGTCTTGGACACAGTCTATTCATATTGAATACTCTGTTTTTTTACAATAATCATCAAATGAGCTTATGTACTCTTCCCCATTATTTGACCGCACCCTCATCAATTTTCTTCCTGTCTCTCTTTAAACCAACTTGTGAAAGACCTCAAACCTTGTTGCAACCTCATCCTTAGACTTTATAGCATAAGCCCAAACCTTCATAGATGCATCACCTATGAAGGTTACAAAATAAAAAGCACCACCTATGGATTTAATCTTCATAGGACCACAAACATCTATATGGACCAGTTCAAGGATATTCTTTTTCAGTTCCACTTTTGACTTACTGAAGGAGACTCTGTTCTACTTACCCTTCAAGCAATGCTCACAATTTTCAAGATGAGCATCCTTGAGATTCAGCAACTCATTCCTCTTGATCAAAACATTCATCCATTTTTCACTAATGTGACCTAGTCTCTTGTGCCACAAATCAGAGGATGACTCCATCACGACAAAATATACCGCATCATAGACAATTTTCAAATTTGTCTTATATAAGGAACAACATTTCTTACATCGTGCAAGAACCAATGAACCCTTGCTTATCTTCCATGCACCATCACTAAAAACATTATGGTAGCCTCCATCATCGAGATTACCTGTTGAAATCAAATTCATTCTCAAATTAGGAACATGTCTTACATCTCTTAATGTCAAGAAACAACTCATGTTTGTCTAGATTCTAACATCACCAAGACCAACTATCTTGGACACACCACTATTACCCATACGAACCTCACCATAATCACCAACTTTGTAGGACTGAAAGTAACCTTTGTGTGGAGTAATATAGAGTGAGGCACTTGTGTCAATAATCCATGTTGTTTCATTTGAAGATGTGCTAAGACAGGAGTCTTGATAGTTAGAAGCATAAATCAGTTCATCATCTGATGCATAAGCAGATGTATCTACACTTTTTTCTTTCTTTTCTTTAGGCTTCACCGTACCCTTCGCTTTATCATTTTTAAATTTTCAGCACTCGTTTTTCCAATGACCCACTTTGCCACAGTAATGATAGGCACCATCCTTCTTTGGAGCTCTAGACTTGCTCTAAACTTGCCCCTACTCGAACCACTTCTATTATCCTTTGATCTTTCTCTATTAGTCACCAACATATCAGACTTAGAGGGTTTATCCCCTTTTCGATTCTCCTCATCAAGTAAGGAACTGGTGATAAATGCCATGTTGACTTTACCATTTGGTGGTGAGTTGTTGAGAGTGATAATAAGTATCTCCCAACTTGTAGGCAAAGATCCAAGGACTAAAAGTGCTTGCACCTCATCATCAAAGTTTATCTTCATATTAATCAGCTGATTCAAAATATTTTGAAATTCATTCAAGTTCTCATCAATTGATTTATTATCAATGTACTTCAGATTCATCAGCCTTCGTACTAGTGCTGCTTTATTCCTTACTGACCTCCCAGCATAGAGAGCTTCAAGTTTGCTCCACACACTATATGTCGTAGTCTCATTCTCAACATGGTGCACAACATTTACACCAACCCAAGAACGAATAAAGCTACATGACTTTCTATCTATCTTTTTTCCAATCAACCTCTTTTGTAGTCTCAGGTCTAACACCCTTATTTTCAATTGCTTCATTTAAATCATCTAAAACTAACAAATCACTAATCATCAGCTTCTATTTCTTGTAGTTTGTACCATTCAGACTCACCATATCAGGCCTAGATTTCCCCATTATTACTGCCTTAACAACTGGCAAAAACCCCGACAAAGAAACCAGTCGATCTCCTTTTTGAATTTCGTCAAGTAACCAGCATAGCACTTTGCTCCAATGTTAAAACAGATAACCAATCAATACTGCTCTAATACTACTATTGGATTTTGCAACAACAAAACTACAGATATTCTTAGAAATCAAACCTGTAACAAATCAATTTCGAAATCGTCTATGATGAACAACATATTTACCAAGAACTGAAATAACACAAAACAAATGACAACACAATATACGTGGTTCGGTCAAAATCGACCTACGTCCACGGGAAGGATAAGTTTCACTAAATCAAAGAAATGTCAATAGTAGAAACTTACATGCCCTGCTCTCAAATGAAAGAATTGATTACACTAGAAATGATTGGACTACACCACAATCAAAAGCTCCTCTAATATTTCTCTCTAGATCAGCCAAAGAACAAGAAGGAAACCAGAAAACTCTAGATCTGTTCACTCTCTCTCAACCTTACTATGTTATGAGAAAATATCCAAAAAAAGTATATATTTATACTCTAACCCGTTTTCATAACAGAAAACCCTGACCCGTTTATCCAGAATTTAAAACCCGCCCGCAATGGCAAGGAACACCTCAACATAGAAGTCCTAAATCTTCACAATATCATTCTCTATCTTCTTCTTCAACATTACAAGAACTTCTCAATACTCCAAAACGGCGTGAAAAACGTCATTTGACAAACTCCATTCAGCTCCTGCATCTTCATTTTCTTCGTTGGTCGTGAATCATTTCCAATATCTGACAAAAAGGGAAAAGAATCTTTCGAACTGGAAATTTCTGATTTGGATTTCCACTCGAACTGTTCGTTCGAACCATATTTTGACCGGTTCAAAAGGTAATCGTATCGAAGTCAAAAATTGGACCGCCAATTCAACCATTTTACCAACGGACTAGTTGAACCGTCGGTCGGACCGCGTATTTTAAAACTATGCTAGTGCTATTTTTGATATTTATGTAGACAGTCGACCAATTATAAAAGAACACTGACTAATTTTATAATCCGTGATAAAAAAGATTCCATCAATCATGGCTCTCTTATGATGTTTGTGATTAACAATGTATATACATATATTAATATAAATGTAAAATGAAAATATACAAGAATATTTAACCAACTAGTATGGATTGAACAAAATATTATTTTTATATAAATATTTTAAATAAAAATAATATTATTTAAAATTTTAAATTAGTTTTAATTTTTAACCTTATATACTTATATTTTTAAATTCATCGAGTATATAAAGTTTAAAAAACATTTAAAAAAAATATATAATATATGTAAAACAATCATATAAATTAAGAACATTCATTAAATAAGAAAAAAAATGTAATTTAAAAAAAAATCACCAAACATTCAATTTTAATTATCAATCAAATTATATAAAGTTTTATTTTGATCTAATATTCTTTATTATTATATAATTATTTGAAAAATAAAATATTAAGAATTATTTAACTAATTCATTAAATTTTTATTTATAATAATTTTAATTATTTAATAACCAAATTCAATAAGAATCGACATTAATCAAAAACAGAAAAATAAATAAATTTAACATAATAAATTATTTAAAAATAAATAAATTAATATAATAGATAATGAACAAATATAGAAAATATTTAAAATTTATTTTTTTAATTAATTAAATAAATAATTAAAAAAATATGTGATAATAAAAAAAATGTTACTTTCAAGTATCTTAATTTATTTTTTATAATAATAAGTTAGTTTTAAATACATTTCTCAATATATTTCAAATTTAACATTTTTTAACTAAATATATATATTTTTTTCATTTAAAATATTTTTATTAATTTTTTTACAGTTTTTATTTTTATATTTAATAAAAATTCTTTTTTTTATGGAAGCTTTAACAATTTATGGACTGGTTGTATTTCAGTCTTTTTAATTAATAATATATATATATATATATATTTTAAAATTTTCGTAAATTCTAAAATATTATTTCAAGTATATAATGTTTTATTTTATTTTTTATAATAATATATAAAATAAAATTAAATCACTTTAGAAACTTAATCTATTTAGTTAAATATATTTTCTAATTTATATATATTTTTAATATATATATATATATATATATATATATATTAAAATGACAAATATGTATTACATTTTATTTATATATATATAAATAATTAATAATTTTAATACTAAAAAGAAAAGAAACATGTATTTTTAATATTTAAATGATGTATTTTAACCCTAATCATTCTCAATTTTTATTCTATTTAATCATTCGACTATGCCTTTTTGCTTTAACTCACTATTTGTGAAAGAACTTTGCGGCCTTCAAGGGTGCATTCGACATGATTTTAGGCGATTATACTTTTCAGCATGAACATAGGCTCTAAATCACTCTCCATTGACGAACTTTTAAGTTTTCTCACTAATCTTTGCTTGACTCAACCCTCCGTGAACGAACCTATAGGTTTTACTCACCAATGTTTGCGTTACTCAAACCGACATTCTCGTTTCTGATTCATCTACTAATGTTCGCGCATCCACATATACGGGATTCAAACACTAGTCTTAAGTATGAAATGTTAACACTTATGAATCTTAAATAATTTTATAATTTTGTGTATGTATATATATTTTGTAAGTTACATTTTAAATAACTATTTATATTATATAAATTTTTCATACTCATACCAAAAAAATATAATAAATATAATTATATCTCTTATTTTAATATTAAATAAAAATTATTTCTATTAAAAATAATATATATATAATTAAAATAATTAAATATTTTATCCTAATTTTATTTATTAAGTATAAGACACATTAAATACATTAATATATATATATATTGTAATTGTTAATTTTATTTTTATCTTTTTTGAGTGCGTCCCACCTGAATTTACTAGTATTTATTATAATACTTAACTCAATCAGACATTTCCCATATTCAATTTAACCAATTTCACCTTCTCACATGATTTTAGGTCCTGAATCACCGTCTGTGGACGAAGTTTTATCACCGATGTTTGCATTACTCAAATTGACATTCCCAACATTCGATTACACCTTTCAACATATATTCTCGTTTTCGCTCATCTACCAATGTTCGCGCATCCACATATAATAACTACTTTTATAGGAATTATATATAAAATGTTAACACTTTAACCGCTAGACCACTCATGATTGTTGAATTTTTTTTATAATTATATATATATATATATATATATATATATATATATATTGGTTACTTACATTTTGAAAATTGGTTTTCCACGTACAAAGAAGTTAGTGGTACAGTTTTGTTTGGGAACACCAAAGAGCTTTGGTCTTCAAATATCATTCATCAAAGATTGAAATGTAGCTTCCGCATTGAACAGCCCAAAGGGAATGACTCGAAACTCATAGAGGCCCGAATGAAGATAAAAAAGCATGAGTATTGTTGAAGAAACTGTCCCATATTCTTTTAATCTGTAACAAGTTCAATTCGGAAGCTGGAAAGCAGTACTATATATATTATATAAAAAAAAAATTATACTCATACCAAAAAATATAATAAAAATAATTATATATTTTATCCTAATATTAAATAAAAACAATAATAATACATATACCATTATTATTATTAAATATTAAGTTTTTTCACTATATTATATAAATTTTTTAATAAAAATAATTTTTATTTTTATTTTTTTCTCTTATACATATATATATTATAATTTAAAAAAATATCTCCTAATTTATTTTTCAATATATAATAATTATATAATGTTACACATTTATTTAATTTTATATATAAATATTTATATCATATTTTTCCCAACTAATTTTTCTTTTAAAAAACACTAAATAATTTTTTGCATTTTATATATCTATTTTTTTAATATCTTATTCTAATTAAAAATATTTATCTCCTAATTTATTTTTAATATATAATAATTATATAATGCTATATATTTATTTATTTAATTTTATATATAAATATTTATATCATATTTTTCCTAACTAATTTCTTTTTAAAAAATACTAAATATTTTTTTTGTTATATATATATATATATATATATATATATATATATATATATATAATTTATATATATAATATTCTGATTTAATACGATATAATAAAAGAAGAAAATATTTATATAAAATTAACGATGATGATAGGAATTATTATTTATATATATTATATTGTTATAAATGTCGCGTGTTCATAAAATTTTGTGTAAAATTTAAAATATAAAGTTTTATTAGCTTAGTGGTTAAAGGTTTTACTTAATTTTTATTAGGTTGCAAGTTCGAAATATACATATAGATGTAACCCCCGGGAAATCCCTAGTTCGTAGATTAGTACATGCCAGATGACATGTGGAAATACGAGGGATCTGGGGTGCCTCGAGATTCAATGGTTTCAACCATAATTTACGTGCCAGGTATCTTTTAAAAAAAAACATTGTTTTTAAAGATTTTGATAGTACTTGGAAGTTTTTAAAATCAATTATGTAAAATAATTAATTTTATTCAAATTTTAATAATTTGGGAATTCGTTGTAACCAAATGAAGATTTGATTTGAAATCCGGTTTAAATTAATTAAACATAATTAATTTAAGAGCATATTATTTATTTGAAAATAGAGTCGCCAATTGATTTTAGAAAATTTAGTAAAATATATGTAAACACACTTTATACTAAAGTTTTCATAAGGAGTTCGTTATTTAGTTACGCTCGGGAAAAGGCTTGCGCATTATGTCCTTTGCGCCCGTAGAAAAGAGTTTTATTTTTTAAATGTCTGGCTATCAAAAATATTTATTTATACATTTGTTTTCTTTAATTAGTAGTCTAAGATCCAAAACAATGATAAATTTAGATTACGTAAATAATTGTACAGAGCTTTAGTCAAAATATTTCTTTGAGAAATATCCTGAAAATATTTTGAAATCATTTTCTGACCTCTCGGGATTATTTGAAAATTGATTGGAGTTCCAAAATTACAAAAATAATTTTTGGTTTTGAAAATTGGAACCAAACAAGCCTTAGGACCGTAGTCCTAAGGGTCAGGTCCGATTTATCGATCGAATACTAGAGAGACTCAGTCTAGACCGAGGGAGCTCTAACTCAAGAGCATCGGTCCTTTGTCTCAGTCCTATGTTGATTTTCCTGGTCTTTGGTCTCAATCAGGACCGATGATTCTTGGTCCTTTCTCTCGGTCCTATAGGACTCGGTCCAAGAACACCAAGTGTTTTTTCAATTGGTATGAAAATTATAAGTTTGCAACTTTTGATACAAATCATGAAAACATGATCTCTAAGTTGTTGTCAACTCGGATGGATGTAGGAACACAACCTTTAATCCTAAAATCGATCAATCGAGCCCTAAGCCAATAGATTTCCCTATATGATTTATAGAGCAAAATTTGAGAACTTTTGAATTTGGCCATCTTACGGACTAATTCTTGTTCCAACAGTTTCTAAACGATGTTTATAATCAAACATGACCAAAATAAGAACATCTCTCAAGCTTTGTAACAGATTTCTAAACTAAAATTTAATGTTTTATCTTAAAAAAATTCAGTTCGATCAAACATGATCGGGATGTATGTTTTATGATTTGAAACTCATCCTAACATCTTTAAAAACATGTTAGATAACTATTTGAATCAAAATTCAAGCTCAAAAGCTAAAGAACACAAAATTCAAATTTTTCCATATTTTCAAATTAAATTTGGGTTTTTTGATTGAGGTTGAATTGATAAATCTCTTTTGGAAGAAAGTTTGGAAATAATCTAAGGATCAATTCCAACTGTAAAAATACAAAATTGAACCATGAATAAGATCAACCCGATCGAAATTGAAAAAATTCAAGTTTGAATCACAACCTTGCTCTGACTATTAAAACTCTCGGCGTAATTGCTTGTCATTTGATTGTATAGTTTACTGGGGAAAAAGGCACGACTCCATCTCTCCAACCCAATATATGACAAATAGATAGTTATACGAGGGTCATTAATCCCAATCTTGTCAAAATACCGATTAAACATTGAGACGATATATGCACAATAAGCCAATTCAAACTCTACGTGGCAGTGATTAATTTTAAATTTGGACATAATATTCATCTTGATGTGGTATGTGCATGCACCATGATACGCTTCTCAAAAAACTGAGCACAAAGCATTGACAATATTTGGGTGTCTATCGGATACGAAGACAAGATTCGAGACTAATCTAATTGTCACTCTTAGTTGTTGCATGAAATATGTCCAAGAGTTATTATTCTCTAAATCAACGACGCCAAAAGTAAAAAGATATAGTTGCTCATTTACATCCAATGCTATAGCCACCAATAGTTCACCTACAACCTTGTGCTTAAGAAAACTGGTATCGACGCACAATACAAGACGACAACCGGTTCTGAAACCCCTAATTGAGAGGCCTAGGGACATGAACATATACCTGAAATGGCCGTGCTCATTAGTCTGGATGTCTGTTATGGTACATAGATTATACATCTCCAACATGTACATGTATGATGACAGTTTACCATATGAATCCTCTATAGTTCCTCGCACTGCCATTAAGGCATTTCCCTAGACCTCCAAGCCTTATTATAACTCATCTTTATTTCATAACTTCTCTGCATGTCTTCGATTATTTTCTTAGGCATGTGGTCATGGTGATGGTTCATTTACTTGCTCTTCATCCATTCCCCAATAACCCATGATGGTGCTTGTCTCACATCCTCTTACCTCGTCAAAATTGAGCATGTGTGTTCTCTTACAAATTTTCGAATCTCAAACATTTCCGAGGATTTTCCTTTCACAACATGCAATCTCCACTTGCAATTTTGATCCAAACATTTCACATACCAATTTTTTTTTTACTTGTCCACTTTGAATTCAAAATGATTAGTCATCGCATATTTATGTAATCTCAGTTGAAGTTCTTTTTTATTCTCAAACAACGAACTAACTTCAATTTTGCAAGTTAATGCCTTAGATATCAGATTTTCACTGTTTGGTATGTTACTAGAAACCCAATCATTGCAGCTTGGTCGGGTCCTAGGAGCCCAAGCATTGTTTGGATTGGTACTAGCAACCCAAACACTACTTGAATTGGTACTAGCAACCCAAGCACTGCTTGGTTGGGTAATAGGAACCCAATCATCAACCCCCTCATTCAGACGCAAACATGGTTCTTCTTCAATGTCATTTTGAGTTTCAAAGACCTGCTGCTGAAACTTCAGGAATACGTCAGGATCATCAATTTCTGGAACCACTACACTTTCTTGAGTTGGGATTCTAGGTAGTAAATTCTCTACTAAAGATACATAAAGTGGAGTGCGATTGTGGACTGACATTGCTTCATGTAAAAAGAAGTCCACATCCACATCTTGTTTGATATCCGTTATATAAGAAAATTTGACATCCATACTCGGAATATTATACTTGGTTTGAAACAATAAATCATATCTAGATTTATCAACATTAGTAGCATAATAGATTATATCAACTAATTGGGCATATGTAGAATTTCGGGAAACATTCAAACCTCTGTTTGACTTTGGAATAAAATAAGTAACATCATTTGTAATTTTCCACTCGTCATCAAATTAAAGAATCACTTGAGCTGCAATTGAAAACAGTTCAATAATACATATACGCGTATTGTAATGTTCTGTTGTTACTTCACTCATGATTTTTACTTACTTCGGTTGTTGTTTTTTGAAGATGGCATGAGGAGGAGTTTGCGGCTAGTGTTTCATGGATATCCAATGCAGCAACTTTCCCCGAAGTTTGCTGCAATGAATTTAATGGATATGAACCCCCTATCCAATAGGTCCATTGAAACAAACTTGTAGGCAATTCTTGACACATTGTATTCATGAAACCTAGTAGCAAACTTCTCCTCAGTGAATATTACGCGTGAGTGAGCAAAATACGCGTGAATCACATCTGTCTTTGTTCATATAACATAGTATTTATTCACATTCAGGAGTTATAGAATCACTAACTAAGAATATAATCAACCTAATGTTCATAATCACTAACTAAGAAATCATCAAATCAAATAACATAAAATAAACATACCCATTTGAGAACGAAGAGTCGTGGGTCTTCAAACGGAGAGGTCGTGGTCTTCAGTTGCTGGTCGTGGCCGTGTCAAAGGGAGCGAGATGGAGGGATAAGGTTTCGTGGGTTGGAGAGTAGAGTCGTGGGTTGGAGAGAGAGGGGAAATCGTGAATGGAAATGATTTTTTTTTTTAAATTAGAGCAAATTAAGTTTATATACGATGAAAAACAAGTTTTATCACTATCGCGTTTTATTGTAAAACGCGAGAGTTCATAAACGCGTTTTATATAAAACGCGATAGTTGTAAATCGTGTATGTTCATTATCGTGATTTACCATTATGTCGTTTCATCTAAAACGTGTGAATTTATAAACCCGTTTTAGATGAAAACGCGATAGTGGTAATTCGCGTTAACGAGCAATAAATGGGGGTGAGAGAGTCAATACCGACATTTCGGAGGGCGAAAAGAACATTTTTATAAGATTTATGAAGTGTTATCAATTTTTTAAATTACACCTATTATCATTTATCATGCCCATTTCAAATTTCCACGTTTGAGGGTCATCTCATCATATTTCCCTAAATTTTCATGTGGAAATTTGAATCTGAGCCCGAGAGCGCTCTTTAATGTCATATCTTCCAACTCTCCGATGTGCTGAGTGAGAGTGAGAGAAATTGATTGAGAAAAAGGATGATGGAGGATTCAATTGGCACGTTTAGGAAAACGCTAACCGCATTCTGCAATCAGGTCCAAAGCAGCTGTGATGCCCTCAAGCAATCTGTTGAACGGCGTCCAACCCCTCTGAGTATCTACATTTTTCTTTCTTGCATCTCCGATCATCTAATACTTTCTTTAAACATGCTAACAACTTCCTATCCATTTTTCTCTCTCAGATTCGGCTTCCTCGACCTTTATTCAGTGCCTCAATCGTCGGGTTTCATCAACCAGCGCCGACCTCAATATGTTGGAGTCTATGTCGTTCGACACAGTCTCTTTCGAGGAGCTACTCGGCCATTGCAGTGAGGTTTACAAGAAGAACCAGACCGATCTCCTCGATCTCCAAGATCGCCTGATAAATTTTGGATACACGCCTGGTACGTTTCCATCTTCATATTTGTGACTAATGTTGAAAAACACTTATTAGTAGATAGGTTACAAGCCCAAACTAGACCACAATGAACAATAAAACAGTAGTGCATACGAATTCACCAAGTACGACCAATTTGGGGGTGTCAAGGTTGTTTATGCCCCCATTTAGCTTCTTCCCTTTTGGTGATCAACATCACATAAATTGAGTATAACCTTATAGTTCTGCTACCATTCGCCAAGAGAAAATGATTTGAACAATCTTGTTGACTTTCCAATGTTAAACAGTAAATAATAAAGTTGTGGACTGAAGAACAAACTTCACAACCTACTTAGAATAATAGCATGGAAACTAATCCTCTTGTTTTTCACGTACTTCAGAAAGTTGGAATGAAAAAGAGTAGACACTGATGATAGGCTGTCAATAAGAGTGAGAAAGAGTTATAAGGCTTGTATAAATTTCTTGGATAAAGCTTCAACATATTTATTTACTCAAACCCCTCCCAATGGATGTCTAAAAGCTATGATGTAGTTACTGCTCTGAAATCTTCCCAAACTGCAGTGATATTAGTAAATGAGCACCACCATATTCTGATCCAAAAATCCACACTTCTCTTTATAAAACCTTGCATAAATAATTGATCATGTGTTAAAAAATTGAGGAAACTTAGGTAACTTTATCTCATTAGAATATCAAAAAGAAATGTGCATAGTGCAATAGCCATATTCTATAATGAAATGATAGGAATAATAAATGTAAGTCACTAAAACAATGCTAGAGTTTGAACTAATTAAACAATGTTTGCATCCACTTATCTGTTTAAAAGTTAAATATGTTCTCAACTAGTTTTGCATTTTTTAACGAGTGTTGTCTTAACATGTCCATCTTATGATGAGAAGATAACTCAAACATCTGTCATTCAAACCTAATGAATGCATCGAGTTTTACAATCATGAACTAATTCTTTTTATGGAACTTCTCCTTAGTTGCTTGTATTGAACTTTAAGCTTGACAAGATGACTTTGGTTTTGGATTATAACCTGAAGTGATTATATGCTAAACAAATATTAATCTATTAATTGAAATGTAAACATTTTAGGTAACAAATATTTGACTATTAATTTTATAATAAATTAAAGACGTCGAAATAACATTATTTATTAAAAATTTCCTGATAATAATCTGATTATGGGAAGAATTTAATCTCCCAAACAAGCTCTTAATATTATTGCTTGTAGTAACTTCACTGGTTGTTGTTTCTTTGTCTTAGAAAATGACATCTCTGTGGATGATGAAATAGTTGCTTTTGGTGAACCCATGAGTCCAGCTGGATCAGATTTGACGATTATCCAAGAAGATTTATTGTATCCTTTATGCTTAGCCTACTTTTTAAGAGATAGGAATTGGCAATGAATTGGGTATAACTCTCCACAGAGAACAGTTCTTTCTGTAATTACTATTAGCTATTGATTTAAGAAGAAAAACGAAATGGTTATCCTAATAAGATGGAAAAGGACAATTAAACTACAAATGTTACTTTCAGCATATAATCACCCACAACTTTATTCTTCTGCAAACATTTGCACATGTACTTCAAAACTAGTCTTTTCTCATTTAAACATTGGTTGTGAACATTTTTTGTTTGACATTTCTTAAACAAGTGTTGAATCTAGTGAGGCTATCGGTTCATCTGCTTCCAAATGAAGTGATTGTAAGTGTCTTTGAATTTTCCTGAACTTCTTAGATGGGAGGAAGATTCATTCAACTTGCAGGATCTTGGACTTTCAGATGTCTGTCTTAAAACAGTTGCCGCTGAAGGTGAGTGTGTTACATATTCTAAAGGATGGTTTGCATATTGTAGCATAGTTATGAGGGAAATTTATTGTAGCAAAAATATTTAAAGTGTGTAATATCATACGATTTGAAACTATTATGGTATTCTTTTACCCTAAAACTCAGTGATACTGCTGCATTTAGTTCTTATTTAGATGTCATAAATTTGCAAATAGACATGTACTTTTAAAAAAAATATTGTCAAAGGACTATCGGGTAATGAGTACATGCAAACTTAAAAGGGTTTAAAACAAATCTAATTCTAGAGAGGATAAACTTTAGAAAAAATATGCATGCTGTTTCTGGAATCGTTGTCTAGTATACAAGGTCATGGATTTGTGCTTCATTCATGGTTATTAGTATTGCCTTCATGTAGTGATTCAAGAAGACAAAGAACACTTATTTTTCTGGTGTATTTCTTATTTTCTGATGATTTTACTATACGAACATACATGAAAATACAAAGGCAATAAAGAAGAAGATTAATACATTGGGAAGTGATAGAAACATCTAGGAAGAAAACAAGTTTCCTAGGAATGAAACAAGTGCAAGAATTAATACAAGTTGCTGGAAACATAAATGGCAATTAATATTGCAACACTCTTCCTCAAGTCGTGTGATACATGCTGTACATTCCAACTAGCCATGTAGATCATTGAAATTTGTTCAAGAGAGAACCTTCATGAGAGTGTTTGCAACTTGAAACTTTGATGGCATGTAGGAAAGATCCATATTTCCATTCTACATTTTCGGAGATGAAATGGCGGGTCAATATCTATGTGCTTTGTTCGTTCACCACGAATTAGATTTTTAGCAACACAACTGTCGCTTCATTGTTGCATCATAGTCACATAGATTTCTCCAAGGGCAAGGGCTTTGTATTTTCGACACTTCTAGCAACAACTTGTTGTTTTTTACTTCGCCATGTTACGGTGTTCTCCATTAAATAAGTGCAATACCCTGAAGTGGATCGTCTCTCATATGCATCTCTTGCTCATTCCACATCAGTGAACATTTGAATGTGCAGAAATAAAATAGTGTTTAATTGTGGTAAATTTTATAGTTTCCTAGAATAAGGGGATAATTCCTTTTAGGATAATTATCTTTGAAATTATAGACAAAGAGTAACAAATAATTATCCTTGATATTACATATTTGGATAAACCTAATATTTCTAATTTATTCGTAGTATACTTCAACATAATGCAATTGTTGCGAATTTGGAACATGAGTTCTTTTCTTGGAGTACCTTGAGACACCTTGGGATTATATGTTAATAATAGTCATGTGTTCTTTAAAGGGAAGGTTCATAAATCGGCTTACAGAGAAAGCCATACATGGGTCGAGTATGTGATAGATAAAGAAGTGTGCCCATGAGGCATTGGTATCTTCCCTTGTGTGCTGGCCCATGACGATTATTACATCCTATTTTATTCTTGGCATCCATTGGAGTGTTTATTGGTTTGTATTTAGTTTACTTTATTAATTCAATATATTTGCACTCTGGAGAGAGAAATATGCATTGCTTTGGCCAGTTCCATTCTAAGAAAGAATTTGGGTCTTCGAAATCTTTGATTTCAAATTCTCTTTTGAGAAGTTCTGTAAGGGATTTCATTCTCATTATCATTTGTAATAATGATATTGCTGATATAAACATTAAGGATAAAGTTTTATTTTTGGTTCAGATTTTCACCAAAAATTGTCATCAACCTGACACTATTTGTAACCATTATTGATTATGGATGTAGAAAACTTGTCCAAACATGATATAGGCAAATGTTTTTGTTGAAATTAACTGCTCTCCTCTCTGCCGGTTGTCTGTTGGGCTCGCTAAGCAGCGGACATGCTGTCATTCAATGCCCCCATGAGACTCCTTCTTCATTGAGAACGCTTTGCCTATATTGTGTAATGATCTAATTTGAGATTTTTGAATTCAGGGGAAGTGGATGATGAGCTGATGCCAAGTGGAGTACCCACATCTATTATAAATGTGCAAAAAGAGGAATATGAAAGTCTTCCTTCATATATGAGAACTCTAGCCTCATGGGAGGTATGATTTTTTGTTTTCATCCTCAAGCGTTTAAAAGTTGTTGGAAGATTGTTTCTTTAATAATCTTCAATAGTTGAAAAGTTGAAGTCTTACATTTGATACTAACACACTTTTCATCCTGACCCAAACTTATGGAACAAAAAGGTAAATATAAATTAACATATCTAGAAAGAGAATTCTTACAATGTGAAAGTGTTCAATTGATAGACAGTCTTTTCTATTATATTTTGGTTGCTACTTTGTTTTCTAAGTGAATCATGTTTTGGAAAAAATGAGTTTTGCTACTCCGACAGTACAAACAACTCCCTTAATATTGATTTCTGGCTCAGATACCCTTCTTTCCAACTCTCACATGGCACATACAAGGTATATTCAATTCACTCATGTGCGCGATCTTAAAATCCCTTCACATGATATGCTATTGGGAGTGGGGAATGATATGCTATTAGGGTCTATCTCAAAAATTTGGGGACCACTCTATGGTATTCTCATGACAAGAAAAATGTCAGCGTCTATAAGGGTTGTCCTCTTAACATGTCCACCTTATGGATGGGCGCCATTTAGAGGATGCGTCACTCAAAAGGGTCTACAAGGGCTGTCTTCTAAACATGTCCACCTTATGGATGGGTACCATTTAGAGGATGTGTTACTCAAAGGGGTTACGACTTCCTGGTGCAAGTCATGTTGAATTCTAGACGCAACTTTATTATTTTAGAATCCCCGCTACATCTAAAGGAATCTCAAGAGTTGGCTCAATTACTCGAGTTTTCAACGCTTGTTTTCTCATACGCAGTCACTACCTCCCTTTCGTGGACACAAGCACCATATTGTGCTAGTACCTCACGGTTTACAGATACCCAGTTGTGCAGAAGACGGATATCTAAAAAATTGTGGTTGAATTCGAAGTTATTCGGCCTAGTCATGGTCCTTTGTCTGCACTGGTCGGCCTTGTACATAAGAAGTATTTTTTATGATGTATTTGTGTCAATTACCACAAACTCAAGACGCTGCGATCAAAAGCTAAATTCCCATTTCCAATCATTGATTTGCATATTCATTTTATTTTAACGTTTTTGCAGGATCTTCTTGCTGCGGTTGAGAAGATAAACTCTAGTCTTAATGTAATCTTCAAAGAGAAGGGCAGCAACTTCTTTCACCAAGATGAACTCGCATCAATGGAATTAGGTTTGTGTACAATGATTTGAAAACTTCTTTTTGTGGAAAAAACAATTTATTTGGTGAATTGAACAAAATATTCTATATACAGTAATATTCAAATTTTGAAATGTTATAATGGTGATTATTCTGTTGCAGGAGCTAAAGGAAGATGTTATTTGCTGCTGCTAGTTCGACTTAATTGTTTAGTTGTTGAGACAGTTGATGGAGTTATTTTCTATAAAGTTGTTTGATCATGAATGATAGTTTGCCATTTTCATAGGACCTTATATTTCTTTCTTTCTTTCTTTTCCTTGTGGGTTTATCTATAGGTGTGTTTTGTTTGGTATGGACAAATCAGATGTATATTTTAATATCAAAACTAAAGTCACAAATACAATCTAAAAAATAACCTGGGTGATAATTCTGCTTAATATATATATATTTAATTTATATATATAAATAATTATGTATTTCTAAATATATTTAATATTATGTTAAATGGGTCATATTAATTTTTCATTGGTGTGAAATGTGATAAAAGGGTAAAACATATTTTATGTTTAATGATCTAAAATCATATTATTTAGACTTAATTTTGTTTGGCAGGGACAGTTTATTACTTAGAGAATTGCAATTTTGGGCTGAAAAGAATAGGAGATTAAAAAGTTATATAAAGAATGTTATTGGATTTTTTTTTTTTTTTTTTTTTATTTCTATGGATTGTCTCATGGTGGTATTCCTGTGTTAAATTTCTGTTTTTGACATGAATATAGCACTTGTTCTTCGCATTGCTAAATAAAATAAAGTAAAAAAAACTTCACTAACAAATGCTGAAACCCATCTTTAGATTACAAAATACAATGAGTCATGGGAATTAAACATACTAAATTACACATTTCTTTCTTAGAGAGGAGTGAAAAGAATAAAATATGATTCACTAAAGACCCTAGAAGAAGGTTAAAGTAGGCATGAAACCATTTACATGTATGCTTTCTAAATTGGGTACGACCCTTTGTGTAAATATTTCTGAGCTTAGGATGACCAAGTCTAGCTACCATTGACACTGGTAATTCCTATAGACCCAAATTGTTTCATAATAAATTAAACATGAAAAAAATTAAAAACATCTGACAAAAAGAGGTTTGTTTACCTCTAAGTTGTTACATTTAGCTTCTAAATCTATCCCTAACAACCAAGATGGAACTTCAACACAGCAATTCCGGAGATTCTACAAAACATGCCCATTTCTCACACTAAAGGACAACCGGATTTTCAAGCATCGTTCTTCATTTTCGAGGCAAACGTTTATCACCTATTAAGATCCTATAACTTGCATTTGGGCCCTCAGATGTAAGTCGAATCAGTACATGCCAACCGACGGCCTTTGCTAGATGTTGGAGTTCATCCATGACTGCAAGAGAATCGCGTATGTAAACCCGTCCTCCAGGTCTCAATATTCTATCCATTTCAAGCATGATATTTGAGATGTTACATCTGGCCAAATGAATTAGAGTAAATGATTTTGACTAACTAGAGTGTAACACAAGGTCCAATGAACTAAGTGTGAAAGTAGATAAAATATATAATAGGAATCTTCCAACAAAACGTGAGCACAGCAAAAGAAGCCATACCTTTTTCGCTCCTTAGAGAAAAGTCCAGCTGCATGCAACAAATCGTATGTTCGTGGGTATGTGTCAAATGGTTCACACCTGGAAAAGGAAATTTTGAAAGGCAATATGGTAAATTTCAAATATCACAACATGACACAGACAGAACTAGCAGAAAATCAATTGAAACAATGCCCATTTTGGAAGAAACAAACTAACATGCTTTACTATCACAGCTTATTTGTTTAATAATAAACTGCTTATGCTGAATTAGATGAAATATATAATAACAATAATAATACTATAGGTACTGGGATGGAGAGCTACACTGCGGTCGGAGTGGGTAAATTTATTAGTTTATAAGCATGTTGAATCTTCTCTGCAGGTTCACGTCTTGCTTGAGGGTGTTCATGAGGAGCGAGGTTATGTGCATCATTAAGGAAAATCGCCTGGAGATCAACTGACTCTAGTTCGCACTTTTACCCTTGTCGGTGATGCCAAGGCATATATTTCTAGCTCTCCTGCTATTATTTTCTTATCTTTTCTACTTGATCTTTCATTAATCATCAAATGTTTTTACTAGTTTTTAGCAAATGAATGCCAATGCTTCTTCGGAGTAACCTCATTGATGTAGTTAGTATAATCGCATTGATCTGTGTATCAAATCCATCATTCTTTCTATTATGTACTTTTCTTAGGGATAAATTGAATTGCAAATTTTATTTCGGCAGAAATTGTGGAAAAAACATAGAAGTTTTTCTTAATATGCAACTTATAATCAGTGTTCTCATTCGCCTGGATCATATAGATTTATCTAGTGTTCCGATTTAGTGATTATACAGAGCGTTTGCACAATACTAGTATCTGAAGTTTCAATAAACTATACTAGTAAAATTTGTACAGTTATAAAATTAAACCTAGTGATTATTCAGCCAGATGATGCATTAATCTTGTGGTTTCAGAGTTGTTTAGCTATGAGATACAAGGGCTTGATTTTGCAGGGTATTGTGTCCAGCAGTAACCGTTCATTACAAGTGTCACAAAAAGAACGGGTTACCATTGCTGAACATTCAATGAAAAACAGGTTCTACAAAGTTGCTAAAAAGGTTAGTCCCTTTTGATACTTGAAATAAGCTGTTGTAGTCATTTGTTATATACTCAAATCAGAATTGAATTTGTTATATACTCAAATCAGAATTGAAGAAAGTCACAAGTTTATAATATTGTATGTTCTAGTTAGGCTTAAAATTGACAAAGTCACAAATTCATGTTAAAATTGCTGACATATCTGCAATTTTACCCAATTATTTTGTTCTCCAATTTACACTGATTTATTAAATTGCTGGATTTACTTTGGTCTTTGTTACTGGTTTATTGTGCTTTTTGTTTGTCTTAAAATCAGAAAGTGTCTGAAATAAGAAACTTTTCCATAACTATATAAGAAAAAATAGAAGATTGTATAGTCACTGGTAGAGTATGTTGGGGAATTGTGGAAGAATAATAGTATACAGTGAAGAAGAAATGAGAGAATATAGAACCTAACAGGGTAGCTCAATGAAAAAGTTCTTACCTTAGATATCAAAAGTCTCATGTTCATTAAGAACGCAAGAAATAAAAATTGAAAAGGATAAAAGAGATGAGAACAACAACTAGATAATGGCAAAAGAGAATAAGAAGATAAAGATTCATTTTAATTTGAATCATTCTTTAACAGGGTCAGACTCCATTTAGATTAAAAGTATTTGGACTTCAAAATTAATATAGTTTTCTTTTAACTTCAATTTGATTTCGAGAAATGGATCAACTGGGGCAAGAGCAATAACATTGATGACGACTGGAAGTCCATCCCCTCATCTGGTGGTGGACGATTTGGAAAGAAATGAACAAAAGAACCTTCCAAGAGAGGAGTTATGGCACCGAACGATTAAAAGGGTTTATGCTCTATGCGTTTGCCTCTATTCGGAACAGAGATTTTTGTACAAGATGATAATTTTTTGACCTTATCGGCATCTAGCCCCTTGTTTTGTCTTTTGTTTTGTTCTGTTTTCTTTTTCTCCTCCCACCAATTGTCTTCTATTGAACGCTTCTTGCGCTCTTTTATTTAATGAAAATTGACATTTTTCAAAAAATAAAAAAACTTTAATTTGATTTCCTGCCTCTAATTTGTTCATTAGAACAACAAGATAAAGATTTTATTACTTGATTTTATTTTCATCCTCTACAAAATTTTAGAGATAATTTCAGGTTATTCTGAACTTGTAAAATATGAGCTAGATATGTTTTTTCTCTTCTTTATCTGTATTATGTTCAATTTCCCACATTTCTTTTCACATCTTAATGATAAGATTTCCCTCCAAAGGTCATCAATCATCCTATATACAAGGACCCAGTATTCTTTGAGATGAATGATAAGATTTTTAGCATATTTCTTTTGCCTCCAATAGGCATGTTAAAATGCACTCGTATGCTATGAGATGGATGACATGACTGATGGGATGACTGATGATGACTCTTACAAAAAAAGTTAAAATGACTGACAATATTAAGAGACTTAGGCCTTGTTTGTTTGGGGTTATTCAAATAACTATAACCCAAAAAAATCTCCACCTTCTCAAAATTATCAACAATCATTATTTTTCAAATAACTAGATTATTTGGATAACCCCAATCCAAACATGCCCTTAGAAATGCTGCTGAGGCATCATCTTTAGATTCTCTCTACCCAGTGAAAAAAATCCTAGATTCTCCCTTGTATAGGTTCATGCGTATATACTCAGATAATTTTTAGCTTCTTTTCACTTAAAAATAAGTGACTAAAAGATAGTTATAAAATAATATATCCTCACCAGATTTATAAAAAAATCCAACCAAAAGGCTTAAAATGAGTAAATGTCATTAGAATAAGAAAGAAAGTGATTTGTTTTCCAATAAGCAGCTTAATCCACTAAATAAACACAGTAACATTTGTAACTGCAAAGAAAAATATGTTGAAAAGGCCCAGCCCATGTATGATAGAAGATCTTAGGCCAATTAACTTGTTAGGAATAATGATTCATACATTAGACTAGAATTCAAGACTACAAAATCTTATTTGAGGAAAACATGTCTAACAAGTTTTAGTATTGTTTAGAAGTTTGTATTCCTAACCGGTTTTATATTTTGACACCTGGTAGAAGAAAACTTATATCTCCCTCAATTCTTAGCCAGATGTAATGAGGCTTGGACCTACACTCTATAAATATAGGCCAAGGTCCTCCATAGGCTGCACTTTGCATTCACCTATTCTAACACATCCTAAAGAGAGAAAACCAGAGAGATTGTGTTTGTAACTCTTGTAAATATTTGATTATAGCGGAGAAGCCAAAGCCCAGCTATGGAAAGTGGATGTAGGCACATTGCCGAACCACTCTAAACTGTTTTGTGTTCATCTTTCATTTCTACTCAAAGTTCTTTCTAATTGTTTCTAGGGTGCACTCGTGCACTTTTCTACATTGCAACATCTTTCATCTAGCAAGTCTTTGGGCAAGAGGATTGTAAGTCTGTCTGTCTGTGGCTTTATCCTCACCAAAAGTAAACAAGGTACTTACTAAACGTACAGGACCATGAAAGAACCACTTAACACCTTAGCAGCATAATTGGTATACTATGACCATTGACCACCACATCACATCCACATGAATGAAGGACATGTAGAGGTGAGGTAAAAATTTGACCTAAGCAGAAAACAGGAAATTTTAACAGGAAAAATAGGCATTTACCAATCGTGCATAACTCCCAAGAGTCCACGGTCATAAATGAGCGGCAAAGTGTTTGGCTCGCTGACAGGAATTACATTTAGAACCCAACAATCAAGTTTATGATCAATTAAAGCTGCTGCAAACCTGCCATAATAATAAAATGGGTTATCAAAATTATTGAAGAATCAGATTAGCTTCGAAAGTAGCGGGAAAAACAATAAGGATGATAATGATGATGACTATAATACCCTCCATATCCAGCACGCATGTCTAGCACATTTCTAAGTTTAAGTCGTTTCCAACGCAGACCATGAATATATCTTTTTATTATTTCGTTCCAGTACTTTGACTCTGCCCCGAAGAGCTCTTTTCTGGAAATGAGTGCATCCATTTGTATGCTCTGGAGCCTGTCAGGGGCATTATGCAAGCGGGCAGGCCAAGAGGGAACATTTGCTCCACTTCCATCGTCAGGGAGACGTGTAATACATGTTTTTAGAGGAACATACCTAGATATGATCATGTTATATAAGAAAAAATGAATGGAAACAAAATATATGTATTCATGTATCTAGTGATTAAACAAGAAAATACTCTTTATGTTCTGTTTGATTTGTTAAATAGGTGTGTTATTTCATCATTTCAGGTTCATTCATTGCTTTAATGTCTTGCCATCATTTCTTTCCATTTTCTTGAAATTCATTTAAAACACAAAATGGGATGTAGAGAGTATTCGTCAAGAATGGTTCAATAGATCATAAACTTAATTAGGAATATGACTTAGCTTTGAGTTGACTTACAAAATCAAGGCTACATTCAGGTTTCTAACAGAAAAACATTTTATTAATAGCTATATACATATACCAGAGCCAATATTTTTTAGATAAAGATAAAAGCAAAAACTTAAGATACATAAAACCTTAGAATTGGAATTAAATTTTGATGCAGTGTTTCTTCAGAGTAAGAAGTACTTGTAGAAATTAAGATATAGGATATAGATACATAAAACCTTAGAATTGGAATTAAATTTTGATGCAGTGTTTCTTCAGAGTAAGAAGTACTTGTAGAAATTAAGATATGCTGAAATTAGGATCCACAAAATAGACAAATTAAGAGATTGTCTATAAAGTGATGAAAAAGTTTAATGTAACGTCAAGTGATGGTATACAAAAACAGAACATTACGGAAATCAATCAAGGTCTACATTACACAAGTGTACGTTACATGGATGTTCCAAGTGAAAATCTGTTCATGACTATTGAAAACTTAAAAAAAATGCAATTGCTATCTTACAGCAGTATGCACTTTTTCAACATTAAGCATCTGATTAACTGCTTTTCAAACAAAACAAAAAACATCTGATTAACTAAAAGATATGTAACACTTCAGTTCACAAATTACTTACTAACAGTACTAGTCCCCACAACCAAACCATACAAGGAAAAATAGCAGAAAGGAGACATACCAAACATTGTCTGGATTATCATTTAAATCACAAAGAGGAGGACTCGTTCCATCCTCACGATCTAGATAACATCTGTTGTTGGAAGGCTTCTGCCAAATAGCAATGTAACCTTCCTTCTTAACAAGTCTCCAGCAAATCCGAGAGGTAAGGTTAATCATCTCTGAAACGGATGAAATTGTAGTTTATTAACATTTCAACTTATGGACACAAATTGCAAAGATCAGTCTCCATTCAGCTTTTGATCTATAGTCAGTTTAATGACAACACATTTTTGTAACTATTGCATCCGCTAACCGGAAACATGAAGATCTATACTAAGAGCTAGGGCCAACCACTGGGCCTGAAAAGAACACACAACAAGCCCATTACAATCACCATCATCACAAAGATTTTTCATATTGCACAAATGCGTGAAAACAAAATAATCTCATTATTAGAATAATCTACAACTCATAGTGACAAATAAGAGTTCAAATTTCAGAATTTCACTGACTTACTGACTTGTTCACTAAAACTCCTTAAGGAGTTTTCAAAGGTTATTTATTACCTTGCCACTGCTCTTCTAAGAGTGGTTCATGCTTATAAACAGGTTGTGCTGCCCACACAAAGTATCCTCCAGCACGTAGTATTCTGTTGACCTCAAGCAGATATATTCCATCTTCAACGACGACATGTATAGAGAATGCAACATAATCAGTCATTTTTAAATATAAAGATAAATTTTGTGGGCTACAACTGAAATATAAACTAGAACTTAGCTCATAATACAATGATGACTGCTTGTACACCAAAATAATTGTATAAAGAAACATGTTTCAATGTTGTAGTTGAAAATGATTCATATTAAAGTTGCAGTTAGTTTAAGTACAAATGGTGTAACGACTGCCCCACTGTCTCCAACATGGACCCAGGGAAACTGAATTCTCCATGAATCCATGAAGATGCGGAGTCCACCCATTGAAGATTCTATAGAAAAGATATAAGAAGCTAGATGACAAATATTCTGCAAGAAAATATATGCATAACACATAAAATGAAGCATAGGTTTATTCGTTTTGCTCTGATTTTGGATTTATACAAAATCCGTTTGTAAGATAATGCACATTTTTCTCTAATCTCTCTTATTATAAATTCTACATCCTAAGGGCATGTTTGTTGAGGTTAAAATCCAATTATTTAATTAATCTAACATCCCATCAACCAATCAAATTTCTCATCAAATTATTTGAATCATCAATTAAAATAGAAAAGTACTCTTATTCTTTATAACATTTTTAAAATACCTACTGAGGATATTTTGGTCATTTTAGCCAAATAATACACTTTCTCACCAGACAAGATTATTTTCAAATTATCTGATTTGACACAAATAATCCAATATCAAACAACCCCTAAAGTACATTACTATCTTAACACTTTATTCTTTATTAATGATTTCTGAACATTTTAAATCATAAAATTACTATTGCCTGTATTCATAATATAAACCAAACAACCTAAGGTCTGGATTTTCTGTCGTACTATATATCAGTTTATATCACGTGAACCATATTCACAACAAGCTTACACATTATTACATGAACTATTTTCAACCATATAATCAAAAACTACCCATGCCTTTTCTTTTATGCCACATTATAAGCTTCAGGAAAGTTTACTTGCAATTTACATTTCATACTGTAGTAGAGTGCTCCCAAACTCTGTAAACATCTCCTGTTCAATAGAAACCAACTCTAAACCTATATATTTTTTATTTTGAAATGTTAAAGTTTGTATTAAAAAGAGTTGTGGCGAATGTCATTTCCAATAATACATACAAAGAATGTGTCTACCATGTTTTAAAGATATGACTTGAATCAAAAGATAATTACCATCAGAAGTCCAGTTAATTCTGCATCTTGAGCAATGTATCAAATCAAAAGCCTGACTTGGATACAATAGACGTCGAGTAGCAAAAGCTGCCACCATAGCAGGCACTCCGCGCTCAAGTGCAAATTGAATCTGATTCTCGTGAACATCCTTTGGGGCTATTGACAAGGTTATCACATTCCTCGACAATAAATAGGCACCAAAACTCGCAACACCACATCCAACATCTAAAGCAACTCGTGTATGCCGACCGAATGCAATATCAGGGAGCATCTATGAACAAGAAATAAAAATAAAAAAAATAAAATGAAGGCCCAATATGACATTGAGATATATTCAAGGTCTGGATTTTAATAAATGAACAACCTTCTGAATCTGATCCAAATAATGATCTGCACCATGTATGAACTGTGTGCCACCCCCAGGAAACTTGAACTTATCTTTGTGTAATGAAATCCAATTTTGACCCCCTTTATCTTCAACTAGACGAGCATGAGGGACATTGCTGAACCATACCTGCATTTTTCATTAGCCACTCTGTTTACTTGTGATCCTCAGTTGACAGCACAAATTAAGTTACAAGTTGATCAATATAGTAGGAAAATGAACATATTTTCAAAATAGAATGCCAAAAGATGAACTTGAATGTTATTATTATACTCAAGAAGCCATGAAAATAAATCGACAGATGAAAAACCTCGTCTCGACTTTGCGGCCATGGGATAGGTGTTCTGTAGCCCTTGGGAGGTGGGACCAAGCAATTCAGTCCGTGGCCTTCGTCGGGGCAATGCCGTTCGAATTTCTCACCGTTTTCTGTGGAGTTCAGCCTCCGAATCGCCTCGATATTGTCCAAACAAGGTATATACTCTCTCATGCTCTCAGGACACACTCCAAACTTGTTGACAAGAATAATTATTTTCCCCTCGTCACCACTGTGCATAATCTCCTTTTCATTCTCGCTAGCCAAATTCTCGACACCATCTTTGTCAATCTCTCCAACCTCAAAGTTATCCGCCATCTTCCCATTTTCATCAACGATACCAAACCATAGCAATAAAGGGGGCGGCGGAGGGATGGGAAGTTGATCCGACGTAGTGGGTGGAGGAAGCAGCGGTATGGATTGATGTAGACCGCCGCTAAGATTTTGGCGTGTATGATGAATGAAAGTGGAAATATCGGAAGATCTATTGAAGTTGGGAGAGAGAATAACAGTAGGGGTTTGATGGGAATCCTCCTGCGGAGGTTGTCCCCAGTTGAAGAAGACAAGTTGTTGATGACCGTCTGAGGAATGCTTGCCTAAGTAGAAGAAGACGAGGGATATGAGAAACACGGAAGAGACCTTAACAAATGCAGAGGATTTACAGAAATCCCCATTGCCGAGGGCATTCATTTCTTAGCTTCGGTCGAATTCCGAGCAAATGCAACATTGGACCTCATATAATAGTGAGTGATTGAGTGAATGAGGATTTTATTAATTTTTTTTTGTCAAAATTATAAAATAGATTCACTAAATTGGATTTAGCTCAACCTTTTATTTATTTATTTATTTATTTATATATATATATATATATATATATTTGTTTAAAAAAAATAAAATTCTCCAACTACATTTTTATTATAAAAAGCTATTGAAATGTTTTTAATAAAAATAAAAGTCATGTACTCTAATTTCTATATAGAAAGAAGATTCTCCTTTGAAAGCAATTTTTGTTCTATTTACTATAACTTAATAATTCCCAAATTTTTATAATCTGAAATTTAAAATGGAGAAAAAAAAAATTATATATTTAAAAAACATAATTTGATTAAGTAGGACATTATTTTATGGGCCCTCTCCGATCGCTCACTTTTAGCCCTCAAATTATTTTTTGAAACAAATCGCCCTTCAACTTTTAGAAATGTCACCCATGGCCCTTTCTGTCAACTTTTTAGTTAAACCTAACGACTTAAGCTTAAAATATATATTTTTTTATATATTATCTTTAATCTTATTTTTTATATTTATATATATAATTATTAAATCTCTTATATATAATATTATATATATATAATATTATATATATATATATAATATATATATATATATATATATCTTTTATTATTATTATTATTAATTTCTATATTTATATAATTATTAAATCTCTTATATATATTATTTACTTTTATATATATATTTATATTGCAAGGTTATCATTACTTTTAACCATCAAATTAATTTTTAAAATATATAATCTATAAATTATATAAATTTATGTATATATATATATATAAATATATAATTAATGATTAAAGATAATACATATAAATTATTTTTAAACTTCGTTTTATAGATATAAATATATATATAAGTAAATAATATATATATATATATAAGAGATTTAATAATTATATAAATATAAAAATTATTATTAATAATAATAATAATAATAATAAAAGATATATATATATATATAATATTATATATAAGCGATTTAATATTTATATATATAAATATAAAAAATAAGATTAAAGATAATATATAAAAAATATATTTTAAGCCTAAGCCGTTGTGTTTAACTAAAAAGTTGACGGAAGGGCCATTGTTGACCTTTCTAAAAGTTGAAAGGGCGATTTGTTTCAAAAAATAATTTGAGGGCTAAAAGTCGAAGGCCGCCCAAATAATTTGCCCTTATTTTATATGGACAGGTGACAAAATACTAGTTCCCTGTATAAAAAAAATTATACTAAATTTTAAACAAATTATTTTGAATTGAATACTTAATACTTTTTAATTATTATGTTTATCACTAAATTTAATTTATGATACTATGAATTGATTAATTACATGAAAGGTGTCCAAAATGTTAATTGTATCAAAATTATGTTTAACATATAAAAAAAATGAAATGTTAAATATGTGTAAAATAATCGAGTTCTACCGAATTATTTTTATAAGGAGTTTAAGCGGGCTTATGCAAATGCATATGGTATATTACCCTTGAGCATGTCCTGTTTATACCTCTTCCATGTGCAAAAGCAATTAGGGCTCATTTTCAATTTTTTTTACAAACTAAGAAGATGTGAATTGTCTTAAATTGATTACTTTTGTATCCGATTTTCAACCTAACATCCTCTTCCTGTGTACGTAACAATACATACTATTTGTAGTTTGAAAGGACAAATGAAAAACTTTTTCTGTCAATGAATTGGACCAACAAATTATAAATACATACCCCAAAATTGTTTTGAGCTAGATTTAGGGTTTTAAATTTATTTTTAAGGAATTTTTGTTAGATACCTTATCTTGAAATAACATAAATGTATATATAAATGTTGCTATAAATAAATTAATTAAATATAATGTTATAAAGAATACAACGTTGATTCGAGTCATGTGCTTAACAACTTACTTTTAAAACAGTTTCATTGTCTCTTCTTATACTAGAGCTTATCACAGATGACTATCTCTCAGGATACAACAAATCTAATAGTGATTCAGCACTGGAATCACTACGCAACGAAATTGATAAAATATCTGAATCGATCACCGAATTTCAACGAAAATACGACGAGTCAAAAACTCGAAGAACACTCGATTGAGTGAAAAATCAAAGAATACTCAGTTGAGTTAAAAACTTGAAGAACACTCGATTGAGTGAATAACTTGAAAAACACTCACGAAAACAAAGAAAAAAACCTTTCGAATTCTAAAGATTTTATGAAATGAGTGAAGAAAAAGATATGAGTTATTTGAAGAGTTCCAACATAAAAGGGATATTTATAGCTGTAAATTAAACCATTACAATAAATTCATTTATCAATCTAACGACAAATAATTCATCCAACGACTGTCATTCCTAGACTCTTGGCATTCGATCTTATCCATTGACATTCTATCTTATCCACTGACATTAAATTTCACCAAAAATTCACATTCTAATTTGACATGAATTTATATTTATTTGGATTAAATTATATTTAATTTATTTATCCAAATTCACGTTTCCATTTAATTAATGGAATTAGTTTAAAATTCTAACAATCCCCCCACATTAATGGAAATTGGAAGGTTAACCCGATAAAAATTTCCATGGTTGAAATCTATATAGGATATGTAGGTGTAACCCTATGAACATTCCTGTTAGGATCTAGGTAGCCGCTGGAGGACCGGGGGTTGAACCGGTTAGCGGTTCTCACTCGAAGGGTGGTGGTTAATCCGATTAGAGATTAACACCGGGGTTTCAATACTACACAACCTGTCACAAACCCTTGAACTAGGTTCAAGCGCGGAAGAGGTTTGCTTTCAGGTTGAAGCGGCACACTTGTATGATAGGCAGAATCGGTATTGTATATTGGAAGTTTGAGATTTGATGGGTCGGCTTCGGTAATCTGGAAATTCGGCTTTGAATAGGGTTAAGTCGGTTATAGCGGTACGGATCGGTTAGATAATAAAACCGGCAGACAGTAAATAACAAGACAGATTTTATGGATGTTCGGAGATAAAACTCCTACGTCACCCCTTCCTCTCGAAACCGCGAGAAGGATATTCACTAAGGAATACAAGTACAATTCGATCGAGACTTATTTCCTGCTCGATAACACTCTTACAATTTACACCGAAATTGTAAAACACACTTTAACTTTAGCGCTTAGGCTTTCTTGAAACAACACAGTCTTATCACTTGTAAAATAAATGCTTCTTAGAGTTTCTCACTTGTCCCACTGTGTCGCTTGTCCCACATTTACTCTTCTTCAACTGCCCCTTTTATAGGTGAAATATGCCAACGGTCATATTTCACTACCTTGAATCTGATTGGCTGAGCATAGGTGCAGTGATTCAGTGTTTCAGAGATTCAGACCTGCGGTCGTTTCCTCAGACCTGATGGTCAACCTCAGACTTGGCAGTCTGTTCTTCCGGTGTGTAAGACAAACCTGCCGGGTTTGTCTTTTACTTGATGTAGGCACTGTCTGTTGGACAGTTGTCTGTGCTTGGAAGATCTTCTTTCTGACTTATCCCGAAGTGGAAAGATCCGGTAGTACTGTCTTCTGCAGCCTACAGTCTTTCCTCAGACTTGTATGGATATGGAAGTGTTCAGTCTGTTCCTTTGGTATCATTCTCAACAGATACCCGAATTGTCTTCTTGTACTGGTCGGTCATTTTGACTTAACCGAATGGATTTCGGTATGAATGATGTAATCGGTCTTCTTCCGGTTATTCCTCTGCCTTGTGGCTGATCGGCTGTTTGATGTTTCCGGTTTTAAGCTTTGGCCGATCCTTTCTTTGTGCGGTCAAGTTCCAGGTATTCTTGGTCGGTTTACTAGCTTGACCGACTAGTTTTCTTAGCCGGTTCTTTTGTTTGTCCGGTCCGGTTCGTTGTCCTGCATGGAAGGTTTATTTAAGTTAGGTTTATTTGAACCGGTCTAATTTTATCTAACAATTTCTCCCTTTTTGATTATTTTATTTAAAATTATCAAAATCATGTAAGTTTGCAACCGTAGGCCGGTTGTTTTGTTTGTCCGGATTTTTGAAACTGACTTAGGAGAATTTTTGAAAAATTTTGAGAAAAATTTTGGAAGAGTCTTTATCTTTTATCTTATCAATTTCTCCCTTTTTGATTATTTTATTTAAAATTATCAAAACTAAGTAGAGATGCAAGAGATGGCCGGTTTCAAAAATAGCTTTATATATATGATAGATAACCGGAAAGGACATAATATATATATAAAAACACTAAGGCAAATAAAGGAAAGAGAGTCCCTATTCCGAGTCCGAGAAGTCGTAGATGCTCCGCTTTTTCTTTTGTTGTCGACTGGCCGGTTCAGAGACTCGTGGTCTTGTAGACCGGGACTGCAGTTGTTCTTCAACTTCCTCTTCGACTTGATCATCCTACGGCGGTATACTTGAGATGACCGTTTCAGTGACTTCATTGAGTAGGTCGGCTATTTGAACTTTCTTTGGGGCTTCCCTCTTTCGCTTTTTCGGCGCTGAAGCGGAGGCGGCCGCCTTTTTCTTCTTGTTTTCTTCTGCGAAGCCTTCCAGCCTCCGTTTTTCCCTTTCTAACCGCGCGTCATCTTTCGCAGCCTGAGCGGCTGCTTTCTTTGTAAGTCCCGGGAACAAGGCCTCTACCCTTTTAATCCGCTCGGCTTCCTCTTCCTCCTCGGTAAGTTGGGATGAACGCGGTGCCTCCTTCTCTTTACTTGCTTCGGCATCCAGCGCATCCTGGACCCTCTTAGCCGCTTGAGCATCATCCGCTACAGCCGCGGCGTCCGCGTTCAACTTTGCCTTTAGCATTTCGGCAACTTGTTCGGAAAGCGCCTTAAGTTCGGCCTCGAGACCCTCATTTTTCTTTTCGAGTTCGGAGACCCGTCCGAGTGTTGTACCGACCAGGTCATCACCCATCGTTGTCAATCGTTGATCGGTCTCTCTTTCAAGCCGGTCGAAGTCTTTCTTTAACTCGGAGGTCAAATCCTCCAGAATTGCGGTTCGCTTAACATATTTACTGCGCTGAGCCGTCTCTTCCTGCAGATCTTCGTCCATTTCTGAGAGTCGGTCCCGATTGTTATTCAGGAGATACCTTGTGTTGTCGGCGAACTTGAGTGCCGAGCCTACGATTCTTTGGAATCTCTCCTTGAATGGCTGAACCGCGGAGTCTTCAAACTCTTGAATGCGGTTATCAATCCGTTCTGCTGTTGATTCTTCAATCCTTTGAAGACGGCCCTCAACCCATTCCTTTGTGAAGTCTGATGCGGAGACTTCCGGTTGTGAAGGAGGGGATTGCCCGGTGAGTTTAGGATCCGCTCTTTCATCGGATTCTTTTGATGTCGCATTCTCCTTTGGAGGTGTTGGACAGTGATCCGGAGTCGTTTCGATCCGGGGAGCAGTATAGACCGGTATTTTCATTTGGCTGCATATTGCTTCTAGCCGGTCGATTTCTTGAATGAGTTCCCCTTTGGCTTTTTCAAGCCTTTCTAACACCCGCGGTTTTAAGGTGTCTTCCGGTCCCACCGTTTCGAACTCCTCCGTAATTTTCCGGATGCGTGTGGTTAGCTTCCGTAGTTGGACCTTTGGTATTAAGAGGCAGGTTCGGTGTAGTACCTCCTGAATTGTGTTGGAGTTTGTGAGATTCATGATCAAGTCCTCCACTTCCTTTAGTCTTTTGATGCAATCCAAGTCTGTGTGGCCCGGTAGGATTTCCCTATACGGTGTGCCGAACCGGTGCTCGTGCCATTCCAGGTATAGCTCCTCAATCGACTCGGCTCGCTTTTTGGCGCCTCGAAGGAGTTTCAGAGATATCCTATCGGCCTCTGCTTCTTCGGCCTCCTCATTCTCTTTATCGCCGCCTTCATCATTGGCTTCTTTATCACCTTCTTCATCATCCTCTTCACCACCCTCGGTGGTCTTAGGATTGGCGTCAGGATCGGTATTATCGGGGCTCTGGGCCGAATGCTTGTCCTCATTGACCGATCTTTCGTCCTCGGTCTTCTCTGTATCGGTTCTGTTAGAGTGGGAAGCCGACTCTTCATCTTCCATCTGCTGCGGCGGTTCCGAGAAAGTGACTTTCTCTTTTCCTTTGCTTTCGGCCTTTGTTTTGGCTGGGGCCGCTTTCTTGTCGGCTTTCTTCTTTCGGCCACTTGTGGAACCGGGGGCCGGCTGCTTTCTTTCTAAAAATTGTTTCGATCTGATGAGGCATCTATTTGCGACGATGGCGCCGGGGCCGATGCTGAGATTGTGGTGAAGGAAAATCTTACCGAGAGGAACGACGTATCCCCATGACCGGTTTGAATCCGGTTTCACCATATCCATCAAGTTGTTGAACACTGCTTTTGCCCAGTTAACCTTTGTTCCCTCTCTCAGGCCGATCAACATCCTGATTTTGTCCCTTGTGAGGCTGCTATAGTTTCCTCCCCTTGCCAGAATCGCCCTTGCGAAGATGTCACAGATTGGGATATACTCCGGCTTCAACGTTGATTTGCTGCCGAAAACTTTTATCGGCTCCTTAGTCGCCGAGAGAATCTGGCAAGCCGCCTCAAAGGTTTTGGGCTCTATGTCTGCCGTTGCATCCTGGCCGGTTGTTGGAAGGCGCAGGCTCTCTGCCATCGATGCCTCGGTGAGCTCTATTTCAGTACCGCATACAGTTGCGATGATTTTGTCATTTGAGATAGTTGCGGTTTTGAAAAATTCTTCGACCGCATCTTTGTAGATAACATGAGGACCGCCAAGGAAATATTCCAGACCGGTTTTGACTACCCGGTCAATAACCTCCTTTGCCTCGGACGTACCTTTCATTCGGATTTCCTCGAAATCCACCTGAGATAGGTGCTTAAACAAAGCCGAATCGCGCCCCATCTTAGAGATTTTGAGAGAGTTTGAGAGATAACCGCTTCAGAGAGTTAGAGAGCTTAGAGAGAGAAAGCAGATTCGCGTGAGAATGAAGTAAAATGACCGAGAGTCCCTTTTATAGATGCGGTTTGGAAGCCCAACCGTCCCATCAATATTGGGCGGGAGTTTTCCCTCCAAGTTGAAAGAGCGGCAAACAATGGGCGGGGAAGGAGTAGGCGCCAATCCATGGGCGGGGGTTTTGAGCGGGAAGTTTCCCTCCAAACCTTTTGCTTTCGTCATCGATGACGTTTGAGACCGATTGAAGCACCGGTTTTCTAAGGTTAACCGGTTATGTAAAGTTTTGCAATCTTTTGTGCGATTTACCTTTGAGACCGGATAGGAAAGCGTTTGTTTTGATAGTGTTAATCAGTTACTTAGATATTTCAAATGTTAAGAAAACTCGGTCATTTAAACTGAAATGAAATTGTATTCAAGAAGCGTTACAGAAAGAGGACCGATAAGTCGGTATTGAAATAGGCATACATAATTAAAGGAAAGGTAGAGCCTATGAAAAAGACATTCTAGAAATTCGGTCTATTGCCGAATCCTTGTCGAGGATGTTCGAGGAGGAGGCCGGTGTCCCTGGTCCAAACTCTGGCCGGTACCCAAGAATCAGCTTATTGATATGCGGTGCATAACCGAGACCTCTCTTGGTCAGCACCATATTCTTGAAGTTTTCGAATATGACCGTTGACCAGTTGATGGCCGATTCGCCAATGATGTGGGTCATAATGTTGTAGGTATTTCTAGAATACCGTTGATTCGGCGATTGACACAGGATCGAACGAATCACGATTTCGAGAAGTAGTTGACCGTGACTAGCAAGCTGGGTTTTTGGCCCATAGTGTTCCACCGGAGAAGGGGTGGCCGATAGGTATTGGGCGAGTTCAAATCCCGCTAGGTCCTCTATGGTTGGAAAGTCAGAGAATCCTTCAGTGGGTAGGCCGAATAGTGAAGCAAATTCAGCTTCATCGATCCAGAATGTGTGGTCTCTGACGGTAGAGACGACATACTTTCCCCTGATGCAGGCGCTTCGAAAGAAGGCCTTGACATCCTCTAGGAGAATTGGACCGGCCTCTTCAAGAAAAGGTTGAAGACCGGTTGCAGTGAGAGAGTGAAACATGAACTCCTGTTCAGGATTTCCGTCCCTCTCTCCCATGCAAGAGTTGAAGTCAATGCTTAAGAAGTTTCCCAAAGTTCGGCTCGGCATGATTACGGTATTGAGAGAGATGGAATTCAAAGGATTTCAGAAGTGTTTTATGCTTTCGGATGTGGTAAGTTGATTAGAAGATGGCTCCTTATATAGGATCGGTTTGGAGGGAAAACATAAGCTTTGATTGTAAGTTTTGTTTTATTAAGCAAAAGAATCTTTATGTTTCCAAGGTGCATGGGGAAGAGGAAGATTGCGGAGCCCGAGGTAGGTATTAGTTGAGAAGTAACCAGGTTAGTTGAATATTAAATGTTCAGGTAGTTGGGGGTTATCTCATTAATTAGGGATTCCTTCTTCATTGAATGCACTAATCATAACCGAGATTAATTAGTTGAAACCGAAAGTAACATAGGATAGTGCCGAAAAGGCATGGATAATAATGAAGAAAACATGAAATCAAAAGAAACATAAGTGAAACCGAAGAGGACGTAGATCAGGCCGAAACGATCAATCATAGATTGGATAAAGATATACCCGGTGCATGAAGCAAAACGACCGGGTGCAAGAAGGAGTGACTCAGTGTGCATAAGAGTTGACGACACCGTTGCGGCGGTTTCTTCTCTTCCAAGCTCTCTCGAACCGCTCATAAAAGGAGTCGGTTACTTCTTTAGTCAGCACCTGGGCTTGGTTCAAACCTTCTCCGGGACAGGTTGGAACACCAAGCTCCACAAGGAGACAGTATAGTTGGGGGATGAAACCGACTGATCGGATGCCAACCATCCAGATAAGGATGTCAAACAGCACCCTGGACCAGTTCACCGGTGTGCCGGTGATTATAGCCGCCATCATGTTGAAGTTCGAGGTACAGTAGGTATTTGTGACATCCTTTCCGAAGATGCTCTTACCGATCACATCATTGAGGAGCTGATATTCAGCTCTCAGGCGTGATTTTGTACCGTGATCCTCAACCGGTTCGTCCGATCGTGCGAAGGCGATGGAGATCTCGGCCTTTATGTCGGCTGGAACTTCTAGATCCGTTATCCCGTGCCTTGGCAGGCTAAAGCACCACGCAAAGTCCCTTTCGGTGAAATCAAAGACAATACCCCCCACTTTAGATTGAATGTGAGTTTCAAAGTGGGAGGTGCCTCTAAACACCCTGGCGTGATAGAAGAACTCCAGAATGGATTCAGGATAGATGGTGTGTTTGTCGTCTAGGAAGTTCTGAAGACCGGTTTCCTCCAGAGATTTGATTATCTTATACACCTCATAGTGCTCTGTGTTTGAACAGGATTGAAAATCAACCTGAAGGATGTTGGGGAACTGAGACATTTTTGTCTTAGTGAGAG
Source organism: Impatiens glandulifera (assembly GCF_907164915.1). NCBI lineage: Eukaryota > Viridiplantae > Streptophyta > Magnoliopsida > Ericales > Balsaminaceae > Impatiens > Impatiens glandulifera. Next base: position 24,037,178 of record NC_061868.1, read on the forward strand.
GATAATCTGTTGTCTTGTGAGTGTTGTGTTGAATGTTTACTTCACTTAAATACTAGTTTAGGGATTATCCTATTGTCTAGGTATTAAATGAGATGATATCTATTAACTGCAGGATAGATGTGTATTGCATAAAATAGGTATGTTTTCAGTATAGGGTGTTGGTCATAGACCTGGACTGTGAAAGATATCAACAGATCTTCACGTCTTTTTAGGTGTGACCATTTTACTTTGAAAAGGCAATGTTTCAGAACAGACATCTATAAACGCTAATAATTATTCCACTTCTGTTTGAAATTCAAATAATCTAAGATAACCTGCTTCCAAACCGGTCAGTCATCAGTTGTTCATCCCGATGCGGTTATTTGATGCATGCACCAAGTAGCCGGTCAGTTTACTCTGTCTGATGAGCTGGGCGGTTCTTCCATAGATATCTTGAAAATTTGAAGTCCAACAGTTTAGGAGGAACTACCGGTTTTATCTGTTCGAACCGGTTTCCCTTTAAGCATCCTTAGGAAGGATCTGACTAATGTCGGTTAAACCGAGAGTAAGTCTGAATTGAGAGAACTTAGCTTCCTGTAGAGGCTTTGTGAAGATATCGGCTACTTGTTGATCGGTCGATACGTATTCCAGCCGGATATGCTTCAGCGTGACATGTTCCCGGATGAAGTGGTGCCGTATGTCGATATGCTTGGTCCTAGAATGGAGGACCGGATTGTAAGTTATTGCTATGGCACTCGTGTTGTCACAGAAGATCGGGGACTCTTCGGCTATGACGCCGAAGTCCCTCAGCTGTTGTTGTATCCAGAGGAATTGTGAGCAGCAGCTTCCGGCCGTCAGATATTCAGCTTCTGCAGTAGACGTGGCCACCGATGTCTGCTTCTTGCTATGCCATGAAACAAGCCGGTCACCTAGGAACTGACATGTTCCGCTGGTGCTCTTTCTATCAATCTTACATCCTGCATAGTCTGCGTCTGAGTAACTCGTTAGATTAAAAGACGAGTCCTTTGGATACCACAGACCGACATCAGGTGTGCCTTTTAGATACTTCAGTATCCTTTTTGCGGCTGTGTAGTGAGATTGTTTTGGATTTGTTTGGAATCTCCCACATACACCAACTGCAAACAGGATGTCCGGTCTACTCGCTGTCAAGTATAGGAGGGAACCGATCATGCTCCAGTATGCAATCTGGTCTACCAATTGACCCTCATCATCTCTGTCCAATTTAATTGATGAGCTCATTGGAGTAGCCGCCGAGGAGCAAGTGTCCATCCCGAACTTCTTTAGTAGCTCCTTGGTGTACTTAGGTTGGCTAATGAATGTTCATTCTTTGAGTTGTTTGACCTGAAGACCTAGGAAGAAACTTAATTCTCCCATCATACTCATTTCAAACTTGTCAGTCATCATTTTTGAAAACTTATCACATAGCTTAGGATCAGTGGAACCGAAAATGATATCATCTACATAGATTTGAACAAGTAGGATATGTTCCTTCTTTTCAAATTTAAACAATGTTTTATCCACCGAACCGATGGTGAAATCATGTTGTACTAGAAATGCGGTTAGTGTATCATACCAGGCTCTAGGTGCTTGCTTTAGACCGTATAAAGCTTTATTTAGCCGATATACATGGTTTGGAAAGGCAGTGCTCTTGAAACCGGGTGGTTGTTCAACATACACCTCTTCACGTAGGTCACCGTTCAGAAATGCACTTTTAACATCCATTTGAAAAACCTTAAAGTTTTTGAAAGCAGCAAATGCAAGCAAAATTCTAATGGCTTCAATCCTAGCTACAGGGGCAAACGACTCTTCAAAATCAATGCCTTCTTCCTGTTTGTAACCTTGTGCCACCAATCTGGCTTTGTTCCTCGTGACCAAACCGTCCTCGTTGAGTTTGTTTCTAAATACCCATCTTGTTCCTATGACCGATTGGTCTTTCGGTCTAGGGACTAGGTACCAGACTTTACTACTCTCGAACTGGTTTAGCTCTTCTTGCATTCCCAAGATCCAATCCGGATCTGACAATGCTTCATCTATTCTTTTAGGTTCAATCTGGGATATGAAAGCAGAATTAAAGTATCCTTCCTGAAGTTGACCCCTAGTTCGAACAGGTTCTGAAGGGTCACCTATAATTTGCTAAGGAGGATGTTTACTGTTTCTTCTGAGATTCAGTTCAGGGATGTCTACCAAATTACCGTTTACTTGATCAAGGCTAGACATGTCGGTAGGCTGAACAGGATTGTCAGACCGACCGACTTCCTCGGATTGGACCGAAGTGTCAGCTTCCTGTTGTAGAACAGCTTGATCCGGCTGGGTTTCGATGTTACCCATTTGGTCATGGACAAACCGCCTGAAGACCGGAGTCTCATCTTCATTGTCAGAGTGAATGTTGTTATTTTCCAATCTGTTGTGTAGATCAAAGCATGAAGCAGTATTGCTTTCAACCGATTCATCGAAAACAACGTGAATTGTTTCCTCCATGGTTGCAGTTCTATCATTATATACTCTATATGCTTTACTTACTGCTGAGTATCCTAGCATTATGCCGGTATCGGTTTTTGCATCAAAAACAGTGAGTTGGGTTTTACCATTTATGTGTATATAACACTTACAACCGAAAATCCTGAGGTACTTAAGTTTGGGAACCCTGTTAAAATAAACCTCTTACGGTGTTTTGTTGTGAAATTTATTTATCAAAGACCGGTTTTGTGTATAGCATGCAGTGTTGATAGCCTCAGCCCAAAATTTCTGAGCAATGCCGGAATCGGCTATCATTGACCGTGCGGCTTCCTTGAGAGTCCGGTTTCTTCTCTCGGCCAGGACATTTTGTTGAGGAGTCCTAGCACTAGACAACTCGTGTCTAATCCCGGATTCATCAAGATATGCGGTTAATGTACTATTGGTAAATTCGGTACCTCGATCACTTCGAATGCTGTTAATGCAGGTTGATTTTTCATTTTGTAGGCGCTTAAGAAGTGTAATCAGGTTTGATACGGTTTCACGTTTAGATGGTAGAAATATTACCCATGTAAATCTAGAATAGTCATCAATAACTACCATGGTGTAGAGCATACCTCCTAAGCTAATGACCTGAATCGGTCCAAATAAATCCATGTGAAGAAGATCTAAGCATCGGCTAGATTGGATGTTTCCTTTGCTCTTAAAGGTTGACCTAGTTTGTTTACCCATTTGACATGCTGAGCAGACCTTATCTTGATTAAATACTATATCAGGAATACCTTCAACTAGCTTTTTACCGCGAATGTAGTTTAAGGTTTTCATGTTTAGATGATTTAGTCTCTTATGCCACAACCAGGTTTGATCGGTCTTAGCTATCATGCATATAGGGTATTCTACTCTAGTTTTCCAGTCTACCTTGTAAATGTTACCTATCCTATTTCCGGTTAGCAGTACAATACCTTGAGAGTTCTTAACTAAACATGCATGTTTAAGAAATTCTACCGTGTATCCGACATCACACATCTGACTAATGCTAAGTAGGTTAAAACGTAGGTTTTCAACTAGAAGTACATTATCAATAGTTAGGTTACCATGAACAATCTTACCCTTGCCCACAGTTTTACCTTTTGAGTTGTCACCAAAAGTTATGAAGGCACCGGTTGCTGTTCTGATATCGGTTAACAAATTGCTGTTTCCGGTCATGTGCCTGGAGCAGCCGCTATCCAAGAACCATTCAGAGTTTCCTAGCCGTTTCTTTAGATCCTACAAAATGTACATATTTACAACTATTTGGTACCCACATTTACTTGGGTCCACATGCGATTAGTCCCTTGGGTATCCAAACCTTGATAAACCGGACGGTCTTCTTTGCTAGGGTTTTAACTGTCCTTTTGGCACTCGGTCTCGTGTATCTCGGTTTTTCTACATAGGTCTTAAATGGTGATGGTCTTCGGTTCGGTGATCTGTGGTTTGACCTACGCGGTTCAGGAAAGGCTTTCATATGTTTGAGGATTTCGGCTTTTCTTTTCACAGGGTCAAGCCATTTCTCAGATTCGGTTGGACCAACATAGTCATATTTTAGCTTTTCTTCCCTATAGTATGCGGTCTCCTCTTCTTCAGCGGTCCAGGAGCTTTTAAGAAATTTTATAAGGGGGAGGTTACCTCTTGTAAGCCTTACTTTTTCTATGGGTTTTCGGTCCTTGGAGCTAACCTCAGTGTATCCTAGGCCAAGCTTGCAACGAGGATGTCTGTAATGACTACACATTTTCTTTACTATATCACTAGATCTCTTATATGCGGCCATCTTATATTGAAGTCGGGCATTTTCTTCCTCGGTTAATTCTCTAGCCGGTTCACTAGATTGTTCGGTTTTAGGGTCTAATTCGGTCTCTAAAGTATGGGTATCATCAGGTTATATGATCTCCGGTTCGTTTATAATGAGTACCTTTGGTTCTGTCGGAATGGGTACTATGGGATCGGTTCTAATGTTGAGGTGCTTAGGTAGCATGGCTAGTAGGTTCCTATATTCTTCTACCATGTCATTCAATGCATTGTATAATTCATCTTTAGTAAATTCTTCACAAGGAGAGTCAAATACCTGTTGTTCATTTGCCATGAGACATGTGAGTTCATCATCACTGTCACTGTGAGCCCATAGACTTCCTCCATCGCCAGCTATCAGTGCTTTCGGTACCTCACTTCCTTCACCGGTTTGTTTATAATTGTTTCGGTCATTTTGATAGTCCGGTTTCTGGGTATCTCTCCTCGGTTTCCTGCATTCCCACTTAAAATGTCCCAAACAGTTACAGTTATAACATCTTACATTGGATTTATCACCATAGTAGTTGTTCGTCGGTTGGCTTCTTTTCATGAACCTCCCAAACTTCTGTGCAAGCATTGCCATGGCATCCTCGGTGAACTGTTCGGCGGTTCTGATCGGTGCGGGTGCAGGGGCAGGTGGCGGTGCAACTGGTTCTATAGATGTGATTAGTGCTCTGGTTGATGTTGAGGCCGAGATTTCTTCTTCAGTTCTGGATCTCATTTCGAACTCATATGCCTTAAGATCTTCGAATACATCGTATAGTTTCATCTTACGTAGGCTCTTTGATTCCCTCATTACCATTGTTTTTATGTCCCAAGTACTTGGAAGAGATCTCAAAGCTTTCATAATGACCTCTTTGTTGTCATACTTCTTGCCCAGAGTTGCTAATTCATCCTACACACCAGTGAACCGGTCACTGTACTCCTTCATAGTTTCTCCTGGTTTCATTTTGATGCTTTCAAACTTCTGTGTGGCCACCATTATCTTGTTCTCCTTTGTTCTTTTATTTCCCTCAAAGATCTGGATAACCGTGTTCCATGTCTCCTTCGCGGTTTTGCAGTCTCTGATCTTGCAATATGTGTTTATGTCCACACTGTTGGAGATTCGGTTTCTAGCATAATTATCCAGGTTGTTTCTTCTCCTATCTTCAGCCGTCCATTCCTTTCTGTCCTTATCAATGAATATCGGTCCTTCGGTCAGAATGGACTCCATTTCGTCATCCAAGGTGACTAAGTGCAGGTGCATGCGTGCCTTCCAGTTGGCAAAGTCATCACCTTCTAGCATTGGAGGCCTATCCTGATACATGCTTGCTTGAGTATTGAAACTAACTGCTCTGATACCAATTGTTAGGATCTAGGTAGCCGCTGGAGGACCGGGGGTTGGACCGGTTAGCGGTTCTCACTCGAAGGGTGGTGGTTAATCCGATTAGAGATTAACACCGGGGTTTCAATACTACACAACCTGTCACAAACCCTTGAACTAGGTTCAAGCGCGGAAGAGGTTTGTTTTCAGGTTGAAGCGGCACACTTGTATGATAGGCAGAATCGGTATTGTATATTGGAAGTTTGAGATTTGATGGGTCGGCTTCGGTAATCTGGAAATTCGGCTTTGAATAGGGTTAAGTCGGTTATAGTGGTACGGATCGGTTAGATAATGAAACCGGCAGACAGTAAATAACAAGACAGATTTTATGGATGTTCGGAGATAAAACTCCTACGTCACCCCTTCCTCTCGAAACCGCGAGAAGGATATTCACTAAGGAATACAAGTACAATTCGATCGAGACTTATTTCCTGCTCGATAACACTCTTACAATTTACACCGAAATTGTAAAACACACTTTAACTTTAGCGCTTAGGCTTTCTTAGAACAACACAGTCTTATCACTTGTAAAATAAATACTTCTTAAAGTTTCTCACTTGTCCCACTGTGTCGCTTGTCCCACATTTACTCTTCTTCAACTGCCCATTTTATAGGTGAAATATGCCAACGGTCATATTTCACTACCTTGAATCTGATTGGCTGAGCATAGGTGCAGTGATTCAGTGTTTCAGAGATTCAGACCTGATGGTCAACCTCAGACTTGGTAGTCTGTTCTTCCGGTGTGTAAGACAAACCTGCTGGGTTTGTCTTTTACTTGATGTAGGCACTGTCTGTTGGACAGTTGTTTGTGCTTGGAAGATCTTCTTTCTGACTTATCCCGAAGTGGAAAGATCCGGTAGTACTGTCTTCTGCAGCCTACAGTCTTTCCTCAGACTTGTATGGATATGGAAGTGTTCAGTCTGTTCCTTTGGTATCATTCTCAACAGATACCCGAATTGTCTTCTTGTACTGGTCGGTCATTTTGACTTAACCGAATGGCTTTCGGTATGAATGATGTAACCGGTCTTCTTCCGGTTATTCCTCTGCCTTGTGGCTGATCGGCTGTTTGATGTTTCCGGTTTTAAGCTTTGGCCGATCCTTTCTTTGTGCGGTCAAGTTCCAGGTATTCTTGGTCGGTTTACTAGCTTGACCGGCTAGTTTTCTTAGCCGGTTCTTTTGTTTGTCCGGTCCGGTTCGTTGTTCCTGCATGGAAGGTTTATTTAAGTTATGTTTATTTGAACCGGTCTAATTTTATCTAACAATTCCCTTATTAAAGTATATAACTTTACTAGTCGATTAGTAGACTCGATGTCCTTGAACTATTCTGCCATTTGTGTAAACAATTACACACTTTCACATATAATTCTTCCTGATACATGTCAAACTCTCATGGTTGTGTCTGTTTTGGCCATGGAACACGCACCTGGTTCTGTGAGAGGGTCTAGAATTCAGCTGTGCAATTCTTTCAAAGTAACCCCACTTCTCCCTCACATAGGTGATCTCTTTTCTCACAAAGAATCATTAAAAGAAATATTCTTATCCTCATCAAAATATATATTGTTTCGTTATAGGATTAATCCTCAACAATAATGTGGAACTGTGTATAGAGTTTTGAGGTTCAATTTAGTGTGCCTCAATGTTAGGTACAAAAGAAGGAAAGAATCCATATATATTATATTATATAGAGAGAGAATGATATATTCTAAAAGGGAAAGAATATATATATAGGGTTCTAAATGCCTATATAAATTTTTACAAAGTAAACGAGTTGTAGAGCGTGGTGAGACTAAAACCTAGAACATACAGAGAGTTATAATTTGTAATTATAACTCTATTGAATCGATTCTCCAAAAACAGGACATATGACATTGTTGGTCCGAACCTGGGTAAAACTTTTATGTCGTTATTCTGTTTATTCTTTGCTTTTACATTATTATTCTACATTTATTACGATTGCTATATTTCCGCTTTTCATTCTTCGGGTGATAGTTTTCACAACAAACTGGTATCAGAGCGAGGTTGGTCTAAGGAGATCGCGGTTCGATTTCTTTGACTTGAGATGGGGTCGACTTCTATGGTGGATATCGAGAAGTTCGATGGGACGAAGGATTTTGAGTTATATAAGATGAAGATGAGGGCACACCTAGGCAACATGGGAGTCACTAAAGGACTCAAGGGTGAATCGAAATTACCAGCCTCGATGGACACGGAGAAAAAGATGGAGGTGTTGGAAAGGGCCTATAACACCTTAATTCTTAGTCTCAGTGACAAGGTACTGCGAGAGGTTGCTAGTGCCACGACAACAACAGATGTGTGGCTTCAGTTGGAATCTTTGTATATAACTAAGACACCGTCGTCTCAAATCTACATAAAGCAGAGATTCTTCAAGTTTAGAATGATTGAGGGGAAGGATTTACATACGCATCTCGATGATTATGTCAAGATTCTCATTGATTTAGAAAACATCAGGGGAAACTACAAGGATGAGGATAAAGCGTTGATGTTTTTGAAATCTTTACCGAAGTCGTATGTGACATTCGTAGACATACTCGAGCATGGAAAGGAAGGGCTTATCCTCGATGATATAATGAGTGTGTTTAGATCGAAGGACCAAAAGAAGAAGAATGAAGAGAGCAATGTGAGTGGAGATGGACTCTTGGTTCGAGGGAGAACCGAGAAAAGAGACAATAAAAGCAAGAAGAAGAGGCACAAAGTCTCTCGGGAAGAAATCTACTAAGTTCTACAATTATGATAAGGAGGGGCACTTTAAGCAAGATTGTCCAGATTTGAGTAACGACGGGAAGAAGAGCAGAGAAATGACGGCTGTTCAAGAGGTTGAGAATGTGTACGAAAGTGCAGATGTTCTCGTTGTCTCCACTAATTAGTCCAACAAGCGTTGGATTATGGATTTCGGGTTTTCGTTCCATATGACACCTAACGAGAGTTGGTTCGAGACCTATGAGAAGACTTCAGTGGGCGAAGTTTTGTTAGGTAACAACAAGTCTTGTAGGGTGATGGGGATCAGAACAATGCATTTGAAGACGCATGATAGAATCAAGAGGGTATTGACGGAAGTACGACACGTCCCAGATCTTCGGAGGAAATTAATCTCTCTTGGCTCACTAGACCAACTTGGTTTTGCATGTAAGAGCGAGAAGAACATATTGAGGGTCACAAAGGGGTCGCTAGTGGTAATGAGGGGTGTGCGAGATAAGAGTCTTTACATCCTTCAAGGTAGTACCTTGGTTGGTGATATGGCGGTAGTGGTAGAACCTCAAGATGTATCGTCCACAAATCTATGGCATAAAAGAGTGGGGCATGTGAGTGAGAGGGGTTTGAAAGAGTTGAGTAAAAGAGGCTATTTTGGCAAGGAGAAACTTGATGATTTAGAGTTTTGCGAGAACTACATATACGGTAAAGCTATAAGGGTGAAGTTTGGACGATTAGTTGAGGTGACTCAAAAGACACTCATTTATGTTCTCTCAGACTTGTGGGGGCCAACAAGGACTACAACTCTATGTGGATGTCAATATTTTATCTCCTTCATTGATGATTGTTCGCGAAAAGTTGGGGTATACATCTTGAAGTACAAGGATGAGACATTTACTAAACTCAAGGAGTGGAAGAAAATGGTAGAGACTCAGACCGGGAAGAAGGTTAAAAAGCTCCGAACAGATAATGGGTTGGAGTACCTAGGAAAGGAGTTCAATCAGTTCATCAAGGAAGAAGGGATGGTTCATCATAAAACCGTCCGATAGACACCGCAACAACATGGCTTGACGAAACGAATGAACAGAACGCTACTTGAGCGTGTCCGGTGTATGTTATTTGAGACTGGTCTACCGAAACGGTTTTGGGGTGAGGCGATTAACACTATGGCTTATCTTATCAATCATTGTCTGTTAAGATTGGTGTCAACTATAGAGACGGGGATCTGAAAGTAGCTGGCAACTTTTGACTATCGTTTCGATGTTAATCCTGTGAGGGATTAAGATCTGTTTCTATTCTTCGCAAATCTTCGCAAGCTCTTGAACGAGTTCAAGTGCAGAACAACTTACTGGATTTGAAGCGTTAAATGAAAGAATACAAAGAGAGGAAAATAGATAACACAAGGAGTTTTTATGGATGTTCTGAGATAAAACTCCTATGTCACCCCTTCTTCCTCAATAGGAAGAATTTTTACTAGAAGACTTTAATTTATACAACAACAACACAAACCCAATCAAAAAACACAGGACTTAACAACCGTCTGCTTTTGAACTTCTAGCTAACTCTCTGTTGAACAGAACAACCTCTATTCAACTTACAACATTGAAATTTCACACAGAAAGAACAATAGATGAATTACAGAATAATCTCAAGGAGATTGAGTACAACGCTTAGTGATTATTAATTCGTATAGAATGTTCAACAAGTAAGCAGGAATTCAAGAAGCGGGAGAGTCATTGAGAGATATTCGCCTGTTGTCCTTGGATAGGTATTTATACTTGAAATCACACCAACGGTCAAATCTTCCTTTTCGACACGTGTCAGCACACCGTTGGAAGGACGCCAATAGTACGAGATAGTACAATAGAGTATATGCGTTTGATCGTAGGCGTACTAGATTGTACTATAGAATATTCTTGAGATCGTGGCGTATAGGATGGTACAGAACGTGAGCTAGAATATTGAGTACATGGCACTTGGGCAATAAAAGCGTGTTCAGCTGTATGAGTAGACGAATGATAATGAAGCTGAGTGCCAAGATGATGAGCTGCGTAGATAATCAGATGCCTCTTTAGACGTTTGATAAAGTCAGGCGATGTCTAACTGTGCTTTTCTTTAGACTAGCATGTCTAAGAAGATTAGACGACGTCTAACTGTGCTCTTCTTTAGACTAGCACATCTAAAAAGATTAGACGATGTCTAACTACCCTCTTCTTTATACTACCACATCTAAGAAGGTTAGATGACGTTTAACTATGCTCTTATTTAGACTAGGACATCCTAGAAGATTAGACGACGTCTAACTATTCTCTTCTTTAGACTACCACGTCTAAGAATATTAGACGACGTCTAACTACGCTCTTCTTTAAACTAGGACGTCTAAGAAGATTATATGACATCTAACTGAGCTCTTCTTTAGACTAGTACATCTAAGAATATTAGACGACGTCTAATTGCGCTCTTCTTTAGACTAGCATGTCTAATAGGATTAGATGACGTCTAACTACGCTCTTCTTCAGACTAGCACGTCTAAGAAGATTAGACGACGTCTAACTGCGCTCTTCTTTAGACTACCACGTCAAAGAAGATTAGACGACGTCTAACTACGCTCTTCTTTAGACTACCACGTCTAAGAATATTAGACGATGTCTAACTGCGCTCTTCTTTATACTACCACGTCTAAGAAGATTAGACGACGTCTAACTGCGCTCTTCTTTAGATTAACACGTCTAAAGAAGATTAGACGACTTCTAACTGCGATCTTCTTCAGACTAGCACATCTAAGAAGATTAGACGACGTCTAACTGCGCTCTTCTTTAGACTAGCACGTCTAAGAATATTAGACGACGTATAACTGCGCTCTTCTTGACATCTAAGAAGATTAGATGACGTCTAACTACGCTATTCTTTAGACTAGCATGTCTAAGAAGATTAGACGACGTCTAATTGCGTTTGTTTCATACCGCGTCCGAAGAGACATACTTCTTTAGATATGTACCTGTACGAAGATAAATTACCCAACTTAGTTTTGTACTAATCACATTATTAAAACTTTGTCATATTGATTTAAACTTATTCTCTTAAGTTTATTTAATCACTTTTCCTTAATTAATTATTTCTCTTTTAATTAATTTTCGTGTTTCTTTATTTAACTTAATCTAACAATTCCCCTCCCCCATTTCTAATGATGTTAAAACTAAGTTAAAATCAAGTTAAAACACAAACTTAGGAAAAACATTAACCATTGTATTTATAAAAATATAAACTACAAAAATTAAAAATTATTCAAAGTTTAAGTGTTCCTCCCTGGTTGGTCTTCTTGGTTGTAGAAAATTTTGTGCCAGCCTTGACCTCTTCCTCCACCTCGACCACCACCGCGGTCACCTCCACGGCCACAGACGCAGTCTACTTGATAATATCCACTTCCACCTTGATTTGTCTTCTTCCTGGAACGAGTGTTACGAGCAACACTTATTCCCCCTACTAATCCGGGAAGGGGTTTCGTAAACCGTTTCTTCACCGACTTGATCAACAAACATGATGAAGGGAGCCACTAATCACTATCCTCATGCCTTTACTTATATTTACTTATATTATATTACAATTATCATCTTGGGATCTTATGAATATTTTGGAAATTTAAATGATTCAGTTTCAGTTTCAAATTGCTGGTTTTGATAATTTTAATTAAAAATATCAAAAAGGGAGAAATTGCTAGAAAAATATACAAAAAAATTTTACATACAAAACTTTTCTCAAAATTTTCTCTTCAAGTCAAACTGTCTTTAACCGACCAATAAATATAAGTTCTTTAAACCGATCAACGATTACAGGGTTTTGAATATTTAATTTAAATAATCAAAAAGAGAGAAATTATTAGATAAATTAGATAGTTAATTAACAAGTAATTAACTATCTAAAGAACTTAACCAAAATCATCATTTGTGTAGGAAAAGCCGGGAGCGGTCATACTTTCAATTTGACCGGTCAATCGATATCATAGAAGCGGCACAAACCGAATCCATCTAATTGATCTATCTTCTCAGCATTAGTATAAGACAGGTTCAGCTCAACTTCAGGATCGATGAACTTTTCCTTAAAGATCGGTTCCTCTCCTCAACGGTAGGACCGGTCAACCGATACCAAAACAACAAACCGGTATGATGTACGGTTGGTTCAATTCCTGGAAAATCCTAAGCCATTGTACAATCCTAACAGGCAGATTAATCAAGATCAAATTAAAGATATGTAACTGCTGGAAGTTTCCAGTTTGATGCAATAGGTTCACTTTGGGAATATGTAGAAAGAGATTTTCAAATATGCAGACTGTGCTATTTCCTCTTTGATACAAGTCTATTGATAGACTGCATACTGTAGAAGACTGCCAAGAGAACAAATATACCTATTTTGGTATAAGTCCAAAAGTAGCCTCAAAGGAGTAGGGATTTGTTAAAACCGACTAGTTGTTAAACTCAATAGAAGACAAATTGGCCGGCTGTATTGTTTCTTGGGAAAAATCAACCGTATTTAATTCCATGCAACCCTTTTTTGACCAACCAATCAGATTCAAAGATTACCATGTAGGTATCTGTAAGCATGAAAATTTGACTTACCCTATTTGCAAAATAATATTATTATGTTTAATAATATTAAAATAATATTTTGGATTTTTATATTCAAAATAACTTGAAAGAAGGAATTAAAACGTAATTAAGGATTAATTATTGTGATAATTAAACCTTAATTAAGAGAACTTTTCAAAATTCCAAAAATAAGTTGAGGATAAAATATTTGTATATATTTTACCCAAATTAGACCAAGGAAGGGGTTAAAAATATTCAATTAGGATTTATTCATTATTTATGTTTAATTCATGACTTAAACCAATTAAATAAAATACCCCAAAATTTCCCAAAATTCCCCAAAAAATAAAATATGATCATAATTGTTATTATGAATCTAGAAATATTTTTTGTGATTTTTTTGGTGAAAAAATGGATTTAAAAGGAATTAAATTCGATTTATTAATAACCTTTTAAATAAAATTAAAATTGCATAATCCTGTGTGGTTGATTTTATGTTTAAACTTTGCAGCAGGATTCTGGACCATCAGATGAGCGCCCAGATCTCATCCGACAGCCCAGAGCGCGCCTGAAATCCAGCTGTAGCAGAACCACGTGCGCGCGCCCGCACGGGATCAACTAACGGGATGGACTAACCCCGTTAGTCAAGACCGCTGACCGCGGACGGAACGCTGACGGCGTCAGGCGAAACAACGTCGTTTCAGCCATCTTCTTCGCTGGGACGCAGGGGTCGCCGGAATCGCGACCTCGCCGGCGAGTTTCTTCCAGAAGATCTAACTTCGGCTACAGGCGATCAAATCCGTTGATTTTATCGCCTACGTGATCCCATCGTCAATGCCTACGTTTCCCCCTTATCTAGAATCCTTATCTTCCCCGGGATAAGGCTGCCACGAATTAGGGATAAGAACGCCAACGATCAAAGAAAACTCAAATTGGCTTTCTACAGCCGACCTTCGAGCCCTATAAATACTCCCCTACCCTCCTAATACCAATCCATCAAACAATAACCAGGAATTACACATCAATTCAATCCGATTGAAGACCTGCAAAATCCGGCGAAGACAGTTTTTTCAAAACTTTCTCCAGCGAGCCAAGCTTCGATCCAGGCTTCTGGATCACTTCCAGCAACTCCCAGAAATGTTTTCCAGCTGTTGGTATGATTCCAGAAGCTTTGAATATTGATTTGTAATTGAAAATTTTGAATTTCTTCAAAATTTCTTGTTTGATCACTTTGGTCGTGTTCTTATGCTTGATTGTATGATTTCTTTGTACAGAATCATTATATATATCATGTGTAAGCTTTTTGTTAAAAAAACCGATCAAATCAACCTAGAACAGAATTTTGCAAAAATCAGTTTGAAAATTTGATTTTTTGAAATGTTGTGTTCTTAGTATAAACTTGGATTTGTTGATCCAGATTGTTGTTATATATGTTTATAAACATGTTTGAATCATTTCCAAACAACTGTAATCAAGTTTTGATCATGTTTGATCAAAATTGAAATTGGAGAAAAAAGCTTGAAAATTTGAATTTCAAAACTTTGTGTTCTTGCTTTTAATCTGATTTTGTTGGTTCAATTAGTTGTATTACATGTTTGTATACATGATTAGATGATTTATAAGTAACTGTAATCATATTTTGATCATGTTTGATCAAATTGAAATTTTGGAAAAAAAGGTTAAAAATCTGGATTTTTGAAATTTCATGTTCTTACTTCTAAGTTGGATTTGTTGATTCAATTAGTAGCTATACATGATTCCTAACATGTAGGGATGAATTTCAAGTAACTGTTTCACCCTTTTGATCATGTTTGATCAAATTTGGTTTTTGAAAAAAGTTAGATTTTGATTCAATCTTCAAAAACCATTTTAATGATGTAATGATGTTCTTGTTTTGGTATGGATTAACTATATTCATCATTTCAAAACTAATGGAACAAAAATCAGGCCTTGAAATGGCCTAATTTAAAAGATCCCAGGACCGAGCCGCGCGACCGAGGAAACCGCCCAGGACCGTGCCACCCGACCGAGAAAGTTGTCTTAGGGCCGACAAAACTAGCCTAGACCTAATTAACCTAGGACAAACCTTGCCACTTGACCTATGATTAAACTTGACACCTAACCTAGGACTAAAAACTAAACCTAGCCTCAGCTTAGCCTAGGCCAAACCATAGCCCTAGCCTAGTATCAAACCCCAACTTAACTTAAGACCGTTATAGCCCTAGGCCTAAGTCCGAACCCTTACTAAAAATTGAACTTCTTCAACCTTACTAAGCCCAAATTGACCAGATCGGACTCGAACCTAGGGTTTAATCCTTAGGCCCGTTTGGTTCCAATTTTCAAAAAAATCCAAAACTATTTTGGAACCAAGCCCCCATTTTCTAAAAATAATGGTATTTTCAAGGTCATAAAGTAATTCTCAAAATTCTCTGGGATGTTTCCCAAAGAAATTTTCTTTTGCTAGGTCTTGTTTGGTTATACTCTCTAACATCTTTTTCTGATATTTTCAGGTTTTGTTAAATCTGAACCCCAACGCAACAGGTACACACCTCCTTTAAATAATTTTGTACAATTATTTAAAGTTTATCCTCATTTAGGACCCCTGGACTACTAATTAAAGATAAGGAATGTTATAATTAGATTTATAGAAGCCAGACTTTGTCTATTTTAAAAGGATTTTGAAAACCGTCCTTAGGCGGGCGCAAAGGACATAGCGCAAAAGCCCTTTCCCGAGCGAAAACAGACAACAAACCACTTTTTTTAGAAACTCTGGTATAAATACGTTTGTACACGTATCATTTTATTGATTTTCATAAAATCTCTTGGCGACTCTGATTTTCAAATAAATAATCTTTAAATTGATTATGTTTAATTGATTTAAATCGGGCAGGTTAAATTGTTATTCAGCCTCCTAGATTATTAATATTTGAACAAAAGATTAATTATTTTACATAATTAATTTATTTCTGCTCCAGGTATTCTCAAAATCTTTTAAAAATTGAATGTTTCATTTTAAAAGATGCCTGGTACGCAAACCAAGGTTGAAATCATTGAACCTCGAGCTGCTTCGCGGTAGTCCTTCCATATTGCCATGTGTCTCACAAACACGTGATAAGCTATGGAACGGGACATAGACCGGGGGGGGGGGGGATAAAACGGTGTTACAGCTTTCTTGGCGACTCTGCTGGGGACCTTTGTTATTTTAAAATGAATAAAATAGACAAAGTTCTGGCTATTTATAAATTGATATTTATAACATTCCACTCTCACAATAGTCCACCTCATGGGGTCCATCACTCCAACAGGTACTTAGGTTTTATCCTATATCCTATACTTAAGTTTACCCTAATACTTGCCTCGGATGGGTACATCACCCAGACTTACGTGAAGGAGTACTAGGTCGGAATTCTGTACTCCTATAATTACGTGAAGACCGATCATACCGGTCTGTGACCGAGAGATGTTGCGTGAGGAAAGACTAGGAACCCGGAGTGGATCCCTTCTGTCGGCTTTGATACATCCTACGGGATGCGATCTTAGCGACGGTGGGGAGAGATTCCCACCCAAACCTCGACAGAAAACCTTAGTACACAAAACCTGGTTACTCTATCCAACCGTTGTTTGGACATGCCCAAACAGCAAGGCCTCGACAAGTCAACTCAGTACGTGCTTATTTATTATACATGCATATGTTTATAATAGATATACTAAAACATCTCTAAGCATGTTTTCTTTCACCAAAATCACTCGACATATTTGTCAAAGTTGATTGTGTTCGCAGAATGGCCCTATTAGACAACGAGGACCTCTCAATGTGGACTCACCACTTCAATGAGTATTTGTGGTACTATGACTCCTTTGGGATCAACACCGCTCTCAACTTTACTAATCACCGCCTCCACCATGGCTTCATGATGGATATGCAATGCAGATGGGATCCGGTGCACCGCGCCTTTATACTAGGGGATCGCCAGATTTGCCCAACAATTGAGGAATTCAAGGCCATCATGATGATCAGAAGCAAGAACATCCTAAGGCTCAAACCCTCGGCCGAAGCCATGTCTCTCAGAAAACTCCTCCAAGATGAGTTGGGCTACACGAAAACCTTGGCAAACAAAATCCTCGCTAGAAATCACTTGGACTTTCCTCGCTGGGTCAAAGTGGCAACCCAAAATGGAGAAATCCCTCCACTAAGCTTCGGCGCTTCTTTACTCACCATGTCCATTATGGTAGCTCATTTCCTCCTTGCTCCTTCGAGCAATCGCCCTCCATCCGCAAGGATCCTAGAAGTGGTCTATAATCTTAGAGGTGGAAATAAAGATCCCACTGGGATCATTCTAGCAGAGACACTGATGGGTCTCAACGAATCATACTACTCATACTTTCTCAATCAAAGGGGAGCTCCTATCATCCTCTACATTTGGCTCATAGAGAAGATGGAGCGTATTCCTCCTCCACTTCCTGGCAACGTGATGGGTACTGCCCTCCAGAATCGACGCTTCAGGCACATCAAACCAGAGCTCCCTGTCACCGATGATGATCCCATTCGAGATCTTCTTCCATGGTATGGTATTAAGAAGATGGTCCATCTGATGAGCGACCAACCCATCATCATACTCATGGGCCTCGAGTGTATTACTTCATACTACACTAGTGAACTGTTTAAACAGTTCGGGCGCGACTGCATGCCCCCTTGCCTTGACTGCGTGGTAGCCATAGATAGGCCAATCCAGCACAATGACTTTGCCGACTATCTGGATCTTTGGAATGATTGCGTCAAAATGGGAATCCCTAAAAATCGCAATGACTACATCGACCAGATCATGGACGAATTCCACCTCCAACAAACAGAAACAGAAAGTGAAGGTTCTGTTACCTCCACTCGCTGTAGTCGAACTCGCTCCCCCTGAAGAGGAGCCCCAAGTTTCACCCTTTTTGCACAAAGCGGCCTAGTATAGTCAACTAGACAAACCCCAAAGAACTCCGAAATTTTGAAATGTAACATCGGAAGTTCTTTCTTTTGAAAGCAAATATGTATAAAACCTTATGGGATGTTTATCTATATGTCATATTGTTTGCATACGCATTTGTTTTTGTTGTTATATTTGCAATACCTTCTCTCTCCTACAGTCACAGTCAACCACGATGTCCATGTTGACGGATGCCGAGTTGCTCCCTTGGGCGAAGCACTTTCGTGAAAGTCGGTGGTACTTCGAAGACTACGATCTCAATCCTATCCTGAAGTTTCTAAAGTACGAAGTCAACCCCAACTTCATGATGGAAATGCAACAAAGGTGGAATCCTGATCAAAGAACCTACGTACTCGGTAACAAGATCATGTGCCCCACCATAGAAGAATTTCGGGCTATTCTCATGATAGATAACAAGAATGTCATACATCTAAAGCCATTCCTAGACTCGATGTCTATCGGAAGACTTCTACAAAAAGAGTACGACTACTCTGAACAAACCTCTGATTCCATCATCTCTGGCATGAGCATCAACTTCCGGGCTTGGGCTGAACTAGAGATCAAGGACGGAGAAGTCCCGATAAAAGCAGGATCATCCATAATCACAATGTCTATCCTACTTGCTCACTACTTCATCAGGCCAGCGAACGACGATCCTTCCTCAAGGATCATCGAGGTGGCACATCAGTTGCGGAAAGGCAACAAAGATCCTTCTGGCATTATACTAGCAAAAACACTCATGGGTCTGAATAGCTCATATCGATCTCCCACCATGAGTAAGAGGGGCTCTCCCTCGATCCTATACATATGGCTGCTTGACAAGCTAAAGCGTCTACCGCCAGTCCTATCCGGAAATACTCTATCTCCCTTTGTTCAATACCAAACAATGAGGGAATCTCTCCATGAAATCCCGATACTGGATGATAATGAAACCTGGGACATCCTTCCCTGGTACCCCATCAAGAAGATGACCTTCATGATGAACGACAAGTCGCTTGTCCTCCTCCTGGGTTTAGAATGGATCACCTACTACTATACCCATGAACTATTCAAACAGTTTGGATACAGCCATGTCGAACCTGCTATTGCAATAGACAGACCTATAACCCGAAGACTCCACGTAGAGTACCTCGGTCAGTGGCACGATGCCTTCCAGCTTAATGTCATGACAAGACGAAGAAAATACCATGATCTTATCACCAACCAGTATGAGAGAGCTCACCAAGTTGAAGCAGAGGAGAATGCTCATATCGAATCAGACTATGTCTGGACTTAAGAAGTTTCGCTTTCATCTGGGACTTTTTCCCATTTAGACTCTTTTGTAAAATATAAATAAGAGAGTCTCTCTGTAACAAACGCTGCCAGCATGTTTATATACAGCTCTATGTTTGTCTATTTGATCATGAATGAAATCCTTGCTTTCCTAAATTCATGTCTCGCATTTGTATTGTACTACATCTACAAAGCTTCATTTATCTCTATCTTCTTAACAGTGCACCAGTCACTTTCGTGCAAGTACGGCCCCACGAAAAAGAGATCCAAGAACCGGACGTTTTGTACGCCAAGTCATGGCCGAAGGAACTCCAAAAAGCGTTAAGGACACAGTATCCCCAACTGAGTTTGCTGAGATGAAAGCTACTCTTCAGCAAGTCAATGAACAGTTGGCAATATTAACGAGCTTGATGACTAAGCCTGCCATCCCAGCCCCGGAGCAGCCATCCTCGTCACGACAGCCGCCACTAGCTACGCCTATTGCCACTCCGATTAGGATCAATCCTCAGAATCATCGCGTGGAAGAAGCCTCTCTCTATGAAGAGCCTCCTAAAGATGATAACAGGTCAGCAAGGACTCAGCCAGAAGTTGCTGACAACCCTAATGCCCAAGAAGGGGCAAACCCTTCGATCATCCCTCCTATGGAATACGAGATCCAAATGGCTCAATTGAATGCTAACCAGGCCAAGTTCCAAGAGAAACTCAATCAATTGACCAAAGGCAGTTTGGATGAACACCATGATTGGAAAAATGCCATGAAAACTGCCGAACGAGCAATGATCCCTTTTGGGATAAAGTTACCTTCTCTATCAAAGTATGTAGGCAAGACTGACCCTACTGCTTTCTTCCAGATATACACCATGGCTATGACACCTTTATATCTGGGAGAACCGACAGTCCTCCATCTATTTCCCTAGTACTTAGATGGTGCGGCCCTACGTTGGTATCACCAAAAGAAGATAGTTTATCTTCAAAGTATCGACGAACTCGCGTCTGCCTTCATAGAACGTTTCAGCATGCATCTCAGCTTAGAACGGCCAGAGAAGAAGCTCAAGAATGTCAAGCAAGGCGAAAACGAAAAATTCGCGGTCTTTATCGAACGGTGGAAAGCGGTTGCTGAAGAGATTGATTCCCTGCCTAGCGAACAAAGACAAATCGACATGATTCTAGATAATGTTAACGGTCGATATTCTGTTGGATTCGCCGTAAAGACTTTCCAAAACATGAAAAGCTCCTTAAAACAGGTAGTAACCTCGACGAAGCCTTTGATAAAGAAAGGAAAGAGGGTAAAACTGTAAAGGCCTATGCTGCTCCTCCACGACCTCAGAGGAAGGACAAAACCGAAGTTCACCAGGTCACAACTGCCTGGCAGGCCCCTACTCCTCCTAAGCCCAGTCCAAGCAAACCGGTATTGGCCAAAACAAATGTCCCGACGACGCCTAAGCCGCCAATTCCGAGGGTCCCAAGACCTCCCAGAACTTTTGATGATCTGGGCATGACCTTGAGTCAAGCTTTTACCCTCCTTCATCAGAGGAACCTCATCAAGCCTTTAGCTCCTCGAGAAGGGGTAGAGTCCCTTGGTAAGTTTGAAGGGGCATGGTGCGCATATCATCAAATGAAGGGGTACTCTACTGATAATTGTAGTGCCCTTAAACATCAGTGTCAAGACCTGATTGATCAGAAAATCATTCCTAAACCCGAAATCGCGAGCAATCCGTTGCCTGATCATCAGGTCAACCTAATTTCTTCCAACGAACCGGTTAACCCTCTAGAGGTTAATATAATCAACCCATGGCCCAAAAAGGAGGACCGAGGAGCTCCACATCCGCCGGTAATACCTCGAAATTGGTGGATTATTGACAACCTCGATTCAAGCGCTCCCAAGATAGTACAACGAGAAGTTTTAGCAACCCGGAGCGGAGCCGACTTCCAGCCCAGTTTCATGAAAACAACCCCTGTAGTCAATCTTCCCGGCCCATCTAACGATCCAAGAAGGGAAAACGAGCCCAGAGCTTTAAATCCTGGTGATAGTCTTCTTGCTCAGCTCAAGAAGATTAATGCCAACATTTCCATCTGGGAAATCCTTATGTATTCTATCGAACACAGGCAAGCTGTTCTGAATGAGCTAAGCCAGGCTAGTATGCCAGCCAACACAACTCCAGAAGAGTTGGTTGGTATCATCTCATCAACTCCTCAGATCAACATGATAGGGTTCGAGGACAAAGACCTACCTGCTCCCGATGAACCCCATGTTAAGGCTCTTTATATTTATGTAAAAATGGCTGATAAAGTCATTCCTATGACTCTAATCGACAATGGTTCAGAATTGAACATATGTCCCTGGAAGACTCTCCAAGAGATCGACATTTCTGCTGATAAAGTCCTCCCCTCAGACCTGTGCGTCCGTGGCTTTGACAATTCTCGTCGAGAGATTATGGGCAGTTACCTAACAACGATCTACGTAGCTGATGTACCTTTTGAGGTGGAATTCTGTGTAATCAACATGCGACCATCGTACAACCTAATCTTGGGACGACCCTGGTTGCATCAGGCTAAGGCTCTTGCCTCCACCCTGCATCAGAAAATTCGTTTCATGGCTAACAGAAAACTCGTCACCATAGAAGGTGAGAAATACGTCACAACCATCATCGGTTCAACTCATTCCACTAACCCAAAGATTGAGTTAAGTGGATTCGACATCTGTCCTATATTTAGGCAAGGTCAAGACTCATCTTCCACTCCTGACTTCACTCCCTACAGCGCAATCTCTATGCGTCTCATGCAGAAAATGGGATATTTCCCAGGAATGGGTCTAGGGCCGAATGCTACCGGCATGACTTCCTTCCCCTGGTCTTACTACGACTCAGACAACTTTGGCATCGGTTATACTCCGACAGAGGGTGAGGAATCCAGGAAAGGTAAAATCTCTAAACAATTTATACCTATTCCTCCAACCCTAAATGGACAGTTTGTGCGAGAAGGAAAAGCCACATTGTGTTTCGAGTTCCCCGAACCTTTCTTCAACCAAGTTTTACAAACTCGCTCTCAGGTTTCGAAATCTTTCTAGATTGTTCTTTTAATTCTAATTCATCTCTTAATATGATTAGGAAAAGGACTGCTTATTGGCATGAAACCCTGGAAAAGCTTGTCAGGGATCTTTCTCTAACGGACGAGGACGCGGTTGTTGATGAAGACTTTTGTAAGATAAACTCCACAAACCTTCTGGCAGTTGATAAAGCTCCTGTAATCAACCTGAGTGTTGATAGCAACATCACACCCCTTTTGGATTGTGAAATAGTGTCTGATGTTGTAATAAATAAAGAAGTTTGTAATGACAATCCTGATGAGATGTCATCTTCTTTTTGTAATAAAGCATCCAATAAAACGCCAGAGTACAGTTTCGAATATATGTCAAATAATGATGATGTTTCATTCAACTCTGAATTTAATTTCGAAATGAAAAACTTCTTAGAATACGAGGACGAGATCGTTTCCGCAACCGAGAAACCAATCGAAGTAAACCTCAATACTCAAGACGATCCTCAAATTGTGTTGATTGGACAGAGCCTGAGTGATGACGAGCGTCATGAGATGATCGAATTACTAAAGACTAACAAAGAAGTGTTTGCTTGGTCTTACAAGGATATGCCTGGAGTGGATCCTGCAATCGTTCGACATCAAATTCCCCTTTATCCAGAGGCAAAACCCGTTAAACAAAGGTTAAGACGAATGAAAACCGAGGTTGTCGCCAAGGTTAAAGAAGAGGTCCAGAAACAGTTGGAAGCAAAATTCCTCGAAACTGTGGACTACCCCGCATGGATAGCCAATGTGGTTCCCGTCTTGAAGAATGACGGAAGGATGCGCGTGTGTGTAGACTACCGCGATTTGAACAAGGCTACTCCTAAGGATAGCTTTCCTTTGCCCCACATTGACATTCTGGTCGATCATGCTGCCGACAATCAGCTCTTGTCTTTCATGGATGGATTCTCAGTATATAACCAAATTCTGATTGCGGAAGAAGACAAAGAAAATACTACCTTTATCACGGAGGTAGGCACGTTCTGTTTCAGGGTCATGCCTTTCGGTCTCAAAAATGCTGGAGCTACCTATCAACAAGCAGTAACAATGATCTTACACGACATGATCCATAAAGAGGTAGAAGTCTACATAGACGACATGATCGTAAAGTCTAAGGATCGACGGGGTCATATTCCCAACTTAGACAAATTCTTACAAAGAATTCGAAAGTATCGGCTTCGACTGAACCCGAAGAAGTGTGCTTTCGGAGTCACTGCCGGTAAGATGCTAGGATTTCTCATCACCCAACGTGGAATAGAAATCGATTCCTCCAAAATCGAGGCCATTACGGCTATGCCTGTACCTCGGAATGAGCGAGAAGTCCGAGGCTTCCTCGGAAAAATCCAGTTCATCAGTCGTTTCATCAGCAAACTAACTCTTACTTGTGATCCTCTTTTTAAGCTACTGAAAAAGGATCAGAAATTCCAATGGGATGACACTTGTCAACAAGCTTTTGACAAAATCAAAGACTATCTAAAGTCACCACCGGTCCTTATGCCTCCAAGGCCCGGTATCCCTTTAATTCTCTATCTCACAGTGATAGACTCGGCTATGGGTAGCTTGTTGGTTCAAGAAAACGAGGATAAGGTCGAGACTGCCGTCTACTACCTAAGCAAGAGAATGACAGGGTACGAATTGAACTATTCAACACCCGAGAAAGTGTGTTGGGCACTCGCATGGGTCACCAAAAGACTAAGACATTATATGCAAGCCCACCCCATCAAGTTGGTGTCCAGGCTTGACCCAATCCATTATCTATTTCAACGTACGTTGTTGTCGCCTAGATTCGCTAAATGAATGATGATGATCTCCGAATACGACATCACATATATGGCTCAGAAATCTGTTAAAGGAAGTGCTATCGCGGACTTCCTAGCAGATCAACCTATCATAGTCAAGCCTTCTTTCGAACTCGACTTTCCCGATGACTCCATAATGTCTATAACTTCAGACACATGGAAGTTAATGTTTGATGGAGCCTCCTCCAAGCATGGTTACGGAATTGGAATTCTCTTAATAGATCCCCAGGGAACCTACAATCCCATCTCTATTAAGTTAGAGTATTCTGTAACTAACAATGAGGCTGAGTACGAAGCATGTCTCTCAGGTCTCAAAATCGCATACGAAAGAGGAGCAACTAAATTAGACGTAATCGGCGACTATAATCTGTTTATATCCCAAGTTAATGGAACATGGCAAGTACGAGGAGAAAATATCAAACCTTATCACACTTTCCTACTCCGTTTTATCGACAAGTTCGATCATGTGTCTTTTGTACACACCCCAAGAAGCCAAAATCGCTTTGCCGATGCTTTGACCACGCTAGCAGCTATGACCCAAATTCCTGTTGGAATTAAGGTCAAACCTCTGAAGATCCGTCAGAAACGAAAATCTGATTTCGAAGTTGGAGTGGTAGCCTCCGTTCAAGTGCCCACTAAACCATGGTTCGATATCCTTCAAAACTACATTGTGTATGGAGAATATCCGTCCCACTTCCGAGCTAAGGAACGAAGAGCCCTGCGCCAATATTCCACTAACTATGCTTGGATAGATAATAAGCTATACAGACGATCTTTTGAAGGTCAAAACATGCTTTGCGTCAATGGTCCCGAGGCACGAAGGATCATAGAAGAAGTACATGCAGGTGTGTGTGGTCCACACATGAATGGACTCGCCCTTGCTAAGAAAATACTCCGCCTCGGATACTATTGGCAAAACATTGAGCAAGAATGTGTCAGCTATGTGAAAAGTTGTCACCAATGCCAAATCTATGCTAATCTAAAGCATACTCCAACATCTCTGCTATACTGCATGACATCACCATGGCCCTTTTCGACATGGGGCATTGATGTCATTGGAAAAATCTATCCCCATGCTTCTAATGGACATGAGTTCATACTCGTAGCCATCGACTATTTCTCTAAATGGGTCGAGGCATCGTCTTATAAGATCCTCAAGTCTACTCAGGTAGCAAAATTCATCCGTGTTAATATCATAGCTAGATACGGAGTACCTCATGCTATTGTCTCGGATAATGGAAGACAGTTCCAAGGAAAGGTTTTATCCATTCTTAAAGAATTCAAGATCGAACATCACAAATCTTCACCCTATCGACCCCAAACCAATGGAGCGGTCGAAGCGGCAAACAAGAATGTGATTAGGATCATCAAGAAGATGACCAACACATATAAGGATTGGCATGAAAAGCTGCCATTCGCCTTATGGGGATATCGTACGACTGCTCGAGCATCGACAGACGAGACTCCCTATTCTCTAGTTTACGGCATGGATGCCGTACAACCCATCGAGATTGAAATCCCCACACTAAGAATCCTATTGGAATCTCACGTTGTTGAGGAAGATTGGGTAAAAGCTCGATACGACCAGTTGACATTGATGGAAGACCATAGGTTGGATGCGTTATGCAAAACCCAGGCTTACCAAAAACGAATGGCCGATACCTTTAATAGAAAGGTCAAACCCAGAAGCCTAAAAGAAGGTGACCTAGTGCTCAAAGTAACTCGCGAACTGTTAGACCCTAGGGGCAAGTTCCGACCACGATGGGAAGGTCCCTTCCTCATCAAGAAAATCCTCTCTGGAGGTGCGGTTCACCTTTCAACAGTTGAAAGCGAAGAATTTGTTGCTCCTAGCAATCTAGACGCCCTAAAACGATATTATGTCTGATATCGTTTCGCGCAACGGCTCTAATCTAGCCTTAGCAGGATTACAACGGCTCTGATCTAGCCTTAGCAGGATCACGACGGCTCTCGATCCAGCCTTACCAGGATTAAGTCCTCTTGGACCAACCAACCTCCAGTGGTGTATGTCTATGCCATAACTACCATCAGTTAGTCCCCAGCTAAGAGTGGACTAATTGACATCTAGTCTTGTCCTCTAAAGGACTAATCGAAGCTCTAGTCTTGTTAGACATTTCCCCAACAGTTAGTCCCCAACTGAGAGTGGACTAATCAACCACTAGTATTGTATTACTACGTTGGAAATCCCCAGCTAGTCCTCAACTTGGAGTGAACTAGTCGACCTCTAGTTTTGTACAACTATGTCATCATCAACAGTGGGAGAACTACGTGAGACCTGATTCTTCCAAAGAAAATAAAAGAATATATCAAAAACAAATGGAAGATACGTTGGCAGCCTTTGTACAGGTTCGGTCTCAATAAGCTCAGTAAGCTCAAGAAGCTCAGTAAGCTCAAGATGCTCAAACTCAAAATAAATGAACTATTTCTAGTTCTATCCCCACAGGATCTGAGGACAGTGGGAACCCTGGTTCTTTCCACCAACTGGTGATAAGGATTTTAGGAAACAAGTAAGGGCGAAAGTCAAGGGCATTTCCTTTAACCAAACTATGATTGATCTCCCGAATCAAAACCCCGAGTTTCTAGAAAACTTCTATCGATGGATATCCTTAATAAGCTTGTTTTCGTGTTATGCGATTATCTAGAAAACTAACCCTCAAGGGAAGGCTTTTGAAAAAGAAATGGAATAAAACACTAAAAGCCAAGCCAAAGCCGCAATTTGAGAAAGGACGTCTCATTCCCCTTTGTATAAGAGAACAGAGAGAACTAGACTCAAGGCCCCAAAAAAAAATATATCTACAAAAAAAATCCCCTGTAGATTAGGGTAAAGTCATTGTTCATACTCACATGGGCGGCTGTCCCAATGACTATCGCAAGAGTAGAACGTGTCGATACCCACAGGGACCAAAAAAAATAGAAAACACTCCCGTGTAGGTTGAGGTGTTGAAATCACCGTTTATGCTCACTCGGGCGGCTGTCCCGATGTCTATCGCAAGAACAAAACGTATCGATTCCACCAGATACACCCCGGTAGTTAAAAACAAAAAGAAGAGAAAAATCCCCCAACCGAAAAGTTGAAACTCTCTCTATGATGATACACGGAATAATCGAACTTTCGAAAAATTGCGGCCCACGACAAAAGCAACCAAAAATATAACTGAACATGTTTCTCATGATTACCTTCCCCGCAAGTTAATATCTTGGATAATCGTCTGCACGAGATCAAATTTATCATCCATATCTTAATATAGGAGAATAAGGAGCTCGAGATCTTTTAGAAACGAGACAATCTCTTTCAACACAGGAATGCTCATGTCTTAGCCCCGACCACGTTTCGAATCCAAGTCACCCTATTACGTAGATAAGACCAGGGTTTCTTCTGCTTTCAAACCTTGTCCGAGACAGAATTAAGAATAGTTTATTCCCCCAACAACTTTTATTAAAGCTCTCCACCTTATAGAGTGATAAAACAACTGGTCAATGTGTCAACTAGGTTATGAAGAACACTTTGTAAATCCAAAGGAAAAAAGTTCATGTTAAACCATTCCTTTAACTCCCCAAAGGGTCGACAATTTCACCCAGCTGTGAAGGACCCTTCGTAAGGCCAAAGAAAAAACTCTATGGGAAGCTCCCTGAGTGTTAAATTCCCACGGAATCAACGGTTTTAATCTAGTTCAGAAGGACACTTTGTTAGGCCCAAGAAAGATAAGTTGACGATTATGACAACTCCTCTCGTAAACAATCCTAGAGGAAGCAAGAGGTTCAATCAAATGTGAAGGTCACTTCATACAAGACTTATCTAAAGCCCTAGTTAATTGTCACATAAGATCATTGTCGTGATTCTTAAAGCCCTATTCCAATAGGAATCTATATAGGTTATTGTCATAACGTATCCCCAATTGATTGGTGTCCACATATGGGTTATTGTTATAACCCATCCCCAACAAGTTGGAGACCATCAGGGTTATGGTTCTAACCCATTCCCCTCGGAGCGAATGTGATCGCGTATCCCAGGCAAGAGTAAGCCCTATCTCTTGATAGGTATTTGTATCGGTCATTGCCATGACCACTCCCCATTAGAGTGATTGTTGTCACTCATCTTGTCTATAGGTTATTGTTATAACTTATATCCTCGACATGATAGTAATCATCCCCATAAAGTGATGGTTGTTACGGTCCCCACGACAGCGTGATTGTTATCACCACCCAACGTGATTGTTGTCACGTCACCTAAAAGGTCTTCCTTCATCCTCAACGGAGAATCCTCTTCATTCCCCATAAAGGTCCTAGTTGTGGATATCATCTCTTATAGTAAGTCCTATCGTATTACAGGCATCCTCGAGAGTCATTGTAATGACTACTCTCTAGTAGTGGATTCCATTTGTTGATGGACGCGGTATGATTGTTATCATTATCCCCGAGAGTTGTACCTCTATCCCCGTGGGATTGTATTCCCAAGAGAGAATTCCTCATGAGAGTCATACCTCCCGATAGGTAACATGCTGACAGGAGACTCCTCCCCACAAAGAACTTTTTTAAATCCTCATGTAAGTCCTATTTGTTGATAGGCATCATTAGTCATTGTTATGACATGATTATTATGGTAATCTATCCCCATTTGGAGTCCCGTTTACTCCCCAACCGGATAAGACTATTGTCGTAGCCTATCCTATGCAAGATTTAGTAAATTAGAGAATGAGACATTGTCATGACTCGTTCTCACAACACATTGTCATCTTCCCGGTGCATGATAAGACTATTGTGATAGTCTATCCCCGATAGAAGACTACAAGCGAAGGAAGATCACACACTCTCCCCAACCATGAGTCATTGTGATGACTCCCCACCAGCAGCCACTACTATCCAGGTTTTATCCTTCTACCTCACTGTAGGTTAGGGTGCAAATTTTTATGATCAAACCTCGAACCCACGTTTTCCAAAAACTAACACTGTTTTATTCAAACTCGGTTCGAGAGGGGCCAAGGAAGGGGTTAAAATATTTGTATATATTTTACCCAAATTAGACCAAGGAAGGGGTTAAAAATATTCAATTAGGATTTATTCATGATTTATGTTTAATTCATGACTTAAACCAATTAAATAAAATACCCCAAAATTCCCAAAAATTCCCAAAAAAAATAAA
This sequence comes from Impatiens glandulifera, assembly GCF_907164915.1. Classification (NCBI taxonomy): domain Eukaryota; kingdom Viridiplantae; phylum Streptophyta; class Magnoliopsida; order Ericales; family Balsaminaceae; genus Impatiens; species Impatiens glandulifera. Next base: position 24,066,388 of record NC_061868.1, read on the forward strand.
ATATGATCATAATTGTTATTATGAATCTAGAAATATTTTTTGTGAAATTTTTGGTGAAAAAATGGATTTAAAAGGAATTAAATTCGATTTTTTAATAACCTTTTAAATAAAATTAAAATTGCATAATCCTGTGTGGCTGATTTTATGTTTAAACTTTGCAGCAGGATTCTGGACCATCAGATGAGCGCCCAGATCTCATCCGACAGCCCACAGCGCGCCTGAAATCCAGCTGTAGCAGAACTACGTGCGCGCGCCCGCACCGGATCAACTAACGGGATGGACTAACCCCGTTAGTCAAGACCGCTGACCGCGGACGGAACGCTGACGGCGTCAGGCGAAACGACGTCGTTTCAGCCGTCTTCTTCGCTGGGACGCAGGGGTCGCCGGAATCGCGACCTCGCCGACGAGTTTCTTCCAGAAGCTCTAACTTCGGCTACTAGTGATCAAATCCGTTGATTTTTTCGCCCACGTGATCCCATCGTCAGCGCCTACATTTCCCCCTTATCTAGAAGCCTTATCTTCCCCGGGATAAGGCTGCCACGAATTAGGGATAAGAACGCCAACGATCAAAAAAACTCAAATTGGCTTTCTACAGCCGACCTTCGAGCCCTATAAATACTCCCCTACCCTCCTAATACCAATCCATCAAACAATAACCAGGAATTACACATCAATTCAATCCGATTGAAGACCTGCAAAATCCGGCGAAGAACAATTTTTTTCAAAACTTTCTCCAGCGAGCCAAGCTTCGATCCAGGCTTCTGGATCACTTCCAGCAACTCCCAGGAATGTTTTCCAGCTGTTGGTATGATTCCAGAAGCTTTAAATATTGATTTGTAATTGAAAACTTTGAATTTCTTCAAAATTTCTTGTTTGATCACTTTGGTCATATTCTTATGCTTGATTGTATGATTTCTTTGTACAGAATCATTATATATATCACGTGTAAGTTTTTTGTTAAAAAAAACCGATCAAATCAATCTAGAACAGAATTTTGCAAAAATCAGTTTGAAAATTTGATTTTTTGAAATGTTGTGTTCTTGGTTTAAACTTGGATTTGTTGATCCAGATTGTTGTTATATATGTTTATAAACATGTTTGAATCATTTCCAAACAACTGTAATCAAGTTTTGATCATGTTTGATCAAAATTGAAATTGGAGAAAAAAGCTTGAAAATTTGAATTTCAAAACTTTGTGTTCTTGCTTTTAATCTGATTTTGTTGGTTCAATTAGTTGTATTACATGATTAGATGATTTATAAGTAACTGTAATCATGTTTTGATCATGTTTGATCAAATTAAAATTTTGGAAAAAAAGGTTAAAAATCTGGATTTTTGAAATTTCATGTTCTTGCTTCTAAGTTGGATTTGTTGATTCAATTAGTAGTTATACATGATTCCTAACATGTAGGGATGAATTTCAAGTAACCGTTTCACTATTTTGATCATGTTTGATCAAATTTGGTTTTTGAAAAAAGTTAGATTTTGATTCAATCTTCAAAAACCATTTTAATGATGTAATGATGTTCTTGTTTTGGTATGGATTAACTATATTCATCATTTCAAAGCTAATGGAACAAAAATCAGGCCTTGAAATGGCCTAATTTAAAAGATCCCAAAATTTGACCTAGAAATGATGTTTTAAAATTAATTTTCTTATGATCTTCAAAATCGTGATTTATGTTAGGGCTTTTGTTCTTCATGATCATATGAACCTACGGCAATTTACGGATTGTGATTTGGACATTCCAATCAAAAGTTATGGCCTTCTGAAGTTTCGGACCAAAACAAGAACACCAGGCCCTGAAATTTTGCCTTCGTGCCGAGAAAAACAGGCCAGGACCGAGCCGCGCGACCGTGGAAACCGCCCAGGACCGTGCCACCCGACCGAAAAAGTTGTCTTAGGGCCGACAAAACTAGCCTAGACCTAATTAACCTAGGACAAACCTTGCCACTTGACCTATGATTGAACTTGACACCTAACCTAGGACTAACAACTAAACCTATCCTCAGCTTAGCCTAGGCCAAACCATAGCCCTAGCCTAGTATCAAACCCCAACTTAACCTAAGACCGTTATAGCCCTAGGCCTAAGTCCGAACCCTTACTAAAAATTGAACTTCTTCAACCTTACTAAGCCCAAATTGACCAGATCGGACTCGAACCTAGGGTTTAATCCTTAGGCCCGTTTGGTTCCAATTTTCAAAAAAATCCAAAACTATTTTGGAATCAAGCCCCCATTTTCTAAAAAAAATGGTATTTTTAAGGTCATAAAGTAATTCTCAAAATTCTCTGGGATGTTTCCCAAAGAAATTTTCTTTTGCTAGGTCTTGTTTGGTTATACTCTCTAACATCTTTTTCTGATATTTTCAGGTTTTGTTAAATCTGAACCCCAACGCAACAAGTACACACCTCCTTTAAATAATTTTGTACAATTATTTAAAGTTTATCTTCATTTAGAACCCCTGGACTACTAATTAAAGATAAGGAATGTTATAATTAGATTTATAGAAGCCAGACTTTGTCTATTTTAAAAGGATTTTGAAAACCGTCCTTAGGCGGGCGCAAAGGACATAGCTCGAAAGCCCTTTCCCGAGCGTAAACAGACAACGAACCACTTTTTTTAGAAACTCTGGTATAAATACGTTTGTACACGTATCATTTTATTGATTTTCATAAAATCTCTTGGCGACTCTGATTTTCAAATAAATAATCTTTAAATTGATTATGTTTAATTGATTTAAATCGGGCAGGTTAAATTGTTATTCAGCCTCCTAGATTATTAATGTTTGAACAAAAGATTAATTATTTTACATAATTAATTTATTACTGCTCCAGGTATTCTCAAAATCTTTTAAAAATTAAATGTTTCATTTTAAAAGATGCCTGGTACGCAAACCAAGGTGAAATCATTGTACCTCGAGCTGCCTCGCGGTAGTCCTTCCATATTGCCATGTGTCTCACAAACACGTGATAAGCTATGGAACGGGACATAGACCCGGGGGGGGGGGGATAAAACGGTGTTACAGTATCCATTGAAAGAGAAATATGACCGTTGTCATATTTCCACCATGCAGGTATCCATTGAAAGAGAAATATGATCGTTGTCATATTTCCACTATATAAGGTTTTACAGAAGCAACAGTTACGAAAAACAGTTTTTAGAGAGTTACAAAAAGAGTCTAGAAGCTATGAAGCCTACTGTTCTTACAATCTGTCTAAAAGTGTCAAAGTGTATTACAACTCTATTTTTTCTGTGTGAGAGTTGTAAATAAATAACGAGTAGTAAATAATCCTCGGTTATTTGACATATTGTAAAGTGTGATTGAATATTCTTAGTGATTATACTTCTCAAGATTTGAGAAGAAGGGGTGACGTAGAAGTTTTATCTCCGAACATCCATAAATCTTGTGTTGTGTTCTTTCTCTATTCCATTCATCTTTATCATCCAATCCGTGTGTGTGTTTCTTCAAGTTGAAACAAAATACTTTCGCACTTGAACTCAGTTCAAGAGTTTGTGACAACTTGTGTAGTGTTGAGACCGATATTAATCTTTAACAGGATTAATATCAACTGCTGTGTGTATGTGTAAGCGTTCTCCTTTAGCCAGACCTCGGTCCTCTATTGGTGATCCCGATCCTATCAAAGTCAAATACCTCAAATTCTTGAGCTTCTTCTTCTTCTCTTGCCATGAAGCAAGAAACTTCGTCATCATCACTATCGCTGGAGGAAGAATAAGAATTAATATAGTTCTGTTTGTTCTTCCTGTCGCCTGCCAAGAGAGCCTTCAACTCCTTTTCTTCGTCCTTCTTCTTCTCATCGCGCTTTGGCTTTTGACATCCCGATTGGTAATGACCTAAAATACCATAGTTAAAACACTTAGTATTAGCTTTAGATTTCTTATTGTCATTGGTATTTGAGGAAGTTGAGTTAGAATTGCTCTTCTTCATAAAAATGCCAAACTTCTTCACGAAGAGAGACATAACATCGCTACTGAGCTGCTGGGCAGCTGGCTTCACATCAGGGGCAACTGGTGGCTCTTCTGCACTCACCAAGGCTTTGGTAATGGTGGTGGATGAGGGTTGATCTTCTTCAATCCTTGATTTCAGCTCAAACTGATAGGCCTTGAGATTAACAAACAGATCGAAGAGCCCGATCTTGTTGAGGTCTTTGGATTTCCTCATTGCCATCATCTTTATGTCCCACTGCCTTGGTAAAGCTCGCATGACCTTGATAGCAATCTCCTTGTTGCTATAGGTCTTGCCAAGAATGGATAGAGTGGAGATAACCTTGTTGAACCTTGCGTAAAACTCAATCATAGTTTCTTTAGGACGCGTTTTGAAGCTGTCGAACTGCTGAGTGGAAATCATGATTTTGTTCTCTTTGGTTTGCTCATTGCCCTCACATAGTTTCACACTCGATGATGTAGTTGAACATGCTGTCATCTAGAGATCTGTACAAGACGTCCAATGCCATGTTGTTGAGGTTATTTCTCCTTTTATTTTCGCTGGTCCATTCAGATTTCTCTTTTTCGATCTTAATGGGACCATCTGTGATAACACTCTACATATCATCATAAAGAGAGGAAAGATGAGCATAAACTCTCTTCTTCCACATAATATAGTTTTATTTTGAGAATGTAGGGATTACGTTAGCACTGACATCTTTGGATATGATCGACATTTTTGGAGATAGCTTGAGAATAGAAACAGGGCTATGATACTAATTGATAGGATCGTTGTAATCAATAGAGATGGGGATCTATGTTAGGATCGGGATCGCCGATAGGGGACCGGGGTCCGGCTAAAGGAGAATGCTTACACACTCACAATGGTTGGTACTAATCCGGTTATAGATTAATATCGGTCTCAACACCACACAAAACGTCCCAAACTCTTGAACCAGGTTCAAGTGCGGAAGTAGTTTGTTTCAGTTTGAAGCAACACACACATATCGGATAGAAATAAGAATAGAGAAGGATCGGTTCAGAATAAATGGAAGTCGGTTCGGATAATGAAATGACCGGAAATGAGGAAAGAACACAACACAAGGATTTTATAGATGTTCGGAGATAAAGTTTCTACGTCACCCCTTCTTCTTAAACAACGAGAATGATATTCACTAAGAATATTCAATACACAATACAATCTGTCAAATGATCAAGGCTCATTTACTTCTTGATATTTGACTTACAACTCTTCACACAGAATCGATTGAATGGAAGTAAGAAGGTCCTTAAACCACACTTTATTTTGCTAAATGATGTGGTGGCAAAAGCGCTTCAGGGGAAGGTTGGATCGTTCAATCTCTATAGTCAAGATCGATTTGACTATATGTGTGTCATCTTAAAGGGGATCCAGGTCAACTAGGCCTCAACGTTATTTCATAATCTTTACTTCTCCATCAACTAGGAGAACAAGGAAAGTGTAACCTTCGCTGCCCAACTAAGCCGTTTATTGGAGCATTTGGGGGTTCCAACGGGTGAACCTGAACCGATCAACTCGACTAGGGTGTATACTGTGTTCACAATCGCCAACACCCTAGTCAGAATGAAGAACCTTAAAGAATCGCCCTTAAGTGCTTCTAGCCAACAGACATGTGGAAAATATGTTACCCGATCCAGACAACCAACCGCTTCCTTTTTATGGACAGGAGCAAAGAGATCAAAAACATTCAACGAATTAGATGCTAGTTCTACTAGCCTAAGAAGCTCTTCAAAGAAGGATTCTAAAAAAGTCGATTCCAGAGTCAGGCAAGGTCCAGTCGACCTTGCCACCATTCCATTGTCTCCCTTGTCTCCGGCTGCCAGTCATTTGCGGAGATCTTCAAGGTCATCTGTTTCAAAAGGTGACAAGTCAAAGGCGCCCCGTGCGTCTAAATCGATGAAGGCGTCATCAAAGGTAACCTCTTCTCAACCCCTGGCCGATGTGCCCAAATTTGATGTTCCTGTAATGGAACAGGATAAATCTGTTTTTATTCCTGAAAAGAAATATGCTGCAGGGCCTGTTGTTGAGTCAACTGGTCCAAATATTGAGAATCTTGACAGGACTGTGTCTCCTGTTCACCAACCTGATCCAGTAGTCGCTGGTGCTACAGAGTTCGTTCAACTAGAACAAGGTGCAGTCCTTACCCTTGTGGCTGGTGGTACCGCTGAAAAGGCTCCCTCTATTTCTTTCAGAGAGCCTTCATTCTCAAATCACATTTCAAAAGATTCCATAGTAACCGGGAAGGTCACTCGAGGCGAACTTCCTCCTAGACTCTTCAAGAAACCACAATCTTCTCATGAATTGATGCGCTCCACAAGACAGTCCCGTGGAATTGTATTTGGTGAACCAAGACCATTTTCAAAATCTGTTGAGATTATTGGAAAAGGGAAGAATGTTGTAAATGACGAAAATGAAGATATCTTTGAGGCAACATGCATTGTTGAACTCATGAGGAATCAAGTCAAAGCCATAGTTGCTGAGAAGATAGAAATTTTTTACTCTTGGATCCATAACAGATTGTCAATCCAGTATGATGAGGTCATCACGGGTTCAGGAATAAGCAGTCAATGGCATAAGCTTGAATCCAATGAAAAGAAGGTTCTGAAATGGGCCAAAACTTCGGAGGTGTCTGAAGCTCTGAAGAGAAAGGATCTTATAAAAGCATGTCTAAGAGGATGAGCTTTATTTCCCATTCTTGAAGCCAGAAAAGAAAATTTCAATCCAATTGAGAAGGGTGATGAAGTAGAAGTGAAGGCTTTAAAGAGATTAGACGATCATGGCTGACTATCTTTCTCTAGTCACTCGGCATGTTGATGGAGCTAATTGCTCAGGAGTTAGCTAATTTGGTAGCTCCTCCGATGAAGATGAATCAATGGATATCTCTCTTGATCATGCTGATACAGATGAACAAGCTACTGCTCTTCTGATAGAACTTGGAAATCTCTCTACAGAAGAAAGATGTCTACTGGATCAACCTGTTATCGAGCAAGATGAGGAACCTATTCAAGAGAATCCGTCCTTAGAAGAAGAAGAAGAAATTTTTCAAGAGCCTGAACAAGCTCTTGTAACTCAAGAAGAAGATATTGTTAAAGAGCCGGTCCAAGCTCTTGTAACGCAAGAGGAAGAAATTGTTGAGGAACATGTTCAAACTCCTAACATAAATGAAGAAGAGGTGAAATCCCCTACTGTCAGAATAGAGGGATCTCAAGAAAAAGAGGCTGAAGTTAGTCAGCCTGAGGTTATCAAATCCGAGGGGGAACCCTCAAAAGACCAAAATGTTGAAGAAAGTTCCTCATCTAAGGGGGAGCATGATCAAAATGCTAGAATTGTCAAGCCTCTACCATTTCCTGAGATTAATGCTGGTAATCTTTATGAAAATATTCTCAATCCTCTTCACAGTACGGGAAATTTGTATGAAAGATTTCAAAGGGAAGAAGAAGAGTTGGAAGAAGAAAAGCGAAATAAATCTTGAAATGAGTCTAAGAATGATGAACCCGAGCAATCCCTGCAGATTCACACTCAATTTAACCCAATTCAGAGCATGGCAGCAGAATCACAAGATAATTCATCCAATGAAGGATCTTCCACTAACGGTTCCAAGCTTCTAAAGTCGATGACATCTCTACTTACCTCTCTTCGGAAGAATATGGCAACTCTGGGATCGAATATGATAAAGATCTTGAAGACCCAGAAAGAGGACAAAAAAGACTTTGCTGAACATGTCAAAATCCTTAACGAATTGAATAAGACACAGAAGAAGAATACGTATGAGACTCATGTCTCAAATTCAAATTTCTCCAAATTTGAAAAGAAGCTATTCAGTCGTCAATCGAAAATGATGAGCCTTGAAAGGCAAATTAATCTTGATAATCAACAAGAGATTATGGAAACAATGGAATTATTTCAGAATCAGCTGGTTGAAATTCAAGGCAGCATGAGAAGAACAGATGCTAAAAGACTGGAGTATGCCGACTCCACTGCAAGGAAATTTTTAGCTCAAGAGAATGCAAAACCTGGTGCTGAGAAAAAAGAGACTCATATTACTCAAGGTGAGCCTAGTAGAAGAAGTGACGGTGTATCAACCGACACCAGATCCAAACGATTATCAATCGGTGATGAAAATCCAAGGCCAACCAAAAGAGGCGGAGGCCGAAGTAGTGGTAGAGATCGTGGTAGGCGATCTGGTAGTGATCGCGGAGGTCGTACCAGTGGTGGTGATCGTGGTCGGAGATCTGGTGGAAGCGGTCGGGGTGGACGTGCTCTTCCTCCGTTCTAAAACTTGCTAACTGGTGAAGGGATGAGCGGTGGAGGATTCACCTATCCAATCGATCCTCAAAAGAAAAGGGAAGAACAATAATCTCCTCTCTTCTACTTTGTAAACTTTTAAACTATGTTTCTTTAACTATATTTTTGAATATTGGTTTTTGGAAAGAAGTTGTGTAAGTTGGATGAACAATTTCTACTCTTAATTTTATATGATGAATGCTTAATTTGTTACTTATACAAAGTTTCAATCTCATCATAAAAAATGGGGAAATTGTTGGGTCAAATTATTTTGACTAATTGTTGAAATAGTTTGACTATTAGAATTTTGATGATGAAATGATGAATGGATAATCTATGCGTCTAATTATTTTTAATACAGGTGTATCGAAATCAGATTATATTAGACTTGGTCCTAATGAGGTCCATTAGACCGATTTGGCTTTTGATGCACGAAGTTAGACGTGCAGTCTAACTAGTGGTGTTAAACGTGCAGTCTAACTAGTTGAGTTAAACGTGAAGTCTAACTAGCGTTGTTAGACGTGCAGTCTAACTAGTTGAGTTAGACTGGCAGTCTAACTAGCGGTGTTAGACGTGCAGTCTAACTGGTTGAGTTATACGTGCATTCTAACTAACACACGAAGTTAGACATGTAGTCTAACCAGTTGAATTAGACGTGGAGTCTAATGGAAAGAGAAAGTTAGACGCGCAGTCTAAATCCTTCAGACTAGTCTGAAGTTGAACCGTAATTAGACGTGGAGTCTAATGGAATGTGAAAGTTAGATGTGCAGTCTAACTGGTGAAAGTTAGATGTACAGTCTAATTGGTGAAAGTTAGACATGCAGTCTAACTCCTTCAGATTAGTCTGAAATTATTGTAATTAGACGTGAGGTCTAATCTCATTAGACCAGGTGGTCTAATGGATCCTGTTATTAGACGGGGACGTCTGATTTCATTAGATGATGTCGTCTAATTGAAATACGTCTAATGCCATGCTTAAGCAGTTGCTTGAAGCTAGCACCTGCCTACCCACGTGTTCTAGCTGTACGCTACTGCTGCTTCACTTTCTAATGAAGATCAGTACGATAGCCAGCTGCAACCAATCAACTAATTCCATGTAAGCGAATATCCTTCACACTACTTGTTTTGCAGGTACATTTCTGAAGAATATTTGGCGCACTACTTGTTGTGTACGACCACGATCCTTGTATTAATAGTCCGCTGTGTACTATGGAGGCGTTCCAATGGAATCTCTCCACGTGTCATTATGAAGATTTGACCGTTAGTACCCACTCCTTATTTAAAGAATCTAAAGGACAACGGACAATCTCTGGATCTCTCGCTCGCATTCTAAGAAGAATCTCTGGAATTATTGAGAAATCAAGCTCTTGAACTTTCAAACCGTTAACTACTTTCCTGATTTAATGTGTGTTAATCAAGAGAGAGTTAGAATCAAAGCAAGTTTTGTACGAAGGTTTTTGAGATAATGGTGGCTATCACAATGGGTGTACCCATCAACTAGACAAGCTTTCTCTTCGGAAACCTTGTTAGAATGATTTGTGCCCGGAAAACGATCTTTTGTTTTGACGGTCCTCTTGGTGCTTTCCTTTGCTTCCTTCTTGATGATCCTCGTAACTAGTATCATCTAACTTCCAAAACTCTGAATAACCAAAAGGTTGTTGATTATATTTTCAGGGTAAAGAGGATAAAATCGAAGAAAAGGAAAAGAGATGTATCCAACCCCCCTCTAACCGCAGTCTTAGAGATTCCTTAGGTTGAATATTCTCCTTTCCAGATGATGTTTAAGAAGAAGAAGAGGAAGAAAAGATCCTTTGATGTTATTTTGTTCTATTTTGAACTTATTTTTTGTTATTTTTGGGAAATGTTTTGTATGTTTCTATTGAGAACAATCCTGATTATATGATTAATCTGACACTGGTATTTTGTGTTAATGGATTTAATTCATATGGTATGTTACTATGTAAATAGGGGTTTGTTTATATTTATATGATGGATACGTTAACTTGTTATCTATGCAGGATTTCAATCTCATCATCAAAAAGGGGGAAATTGTTGGGTCAAATTATTTTGACTAAGTGTTGAAATAGTTTGACTATTGGAATTTTGATGATGAATGGATAATCTATGCACGGAGTTAGACGTGCAGTCTAACTAGCGGAGTTAGACGTGGAGTCTAACTAGCGGAGTTAGACGTGCAGTCTAACTAGCGGAGTTAGACGTGCAGTCCAACTAGCGGTGTTAGACGTGTAGTCTAACTAGCGGAGTTAGACGTGCAGTCTAACTAGTTGAGTTAGACATGCAGTGTAACACACGGAGTTAGACGTGTAGTCTAACTAGTTGAATTAGACATACAGTCTAACACACGGAGTTAGACGTGCAGTTTAACTAGTTGAATTAGACATGGAGTCTAATGGAAAGAGAAAGTTAGACATGCAGTTTAACTCCTTCAGACTAGTCTGAAGTGGAACCGTAATTAGATGTTGAGTCTAATAGAATGTGAAAGTTAGACGTGCAGTCTAACTGGTGAAAGTTAGACGTGCAGTCTAACTGGTGAAAGTTAGACGTGCAGTCTAACTGGTGTAAGTTAGACGTGCAGTCTAACTGGTGAAAGTTAAACGTGCAGTCTAACTGGTGAAAGTTAGACGTGCAGTCTAACTCCTTCAGATTAGTCTGAAGTGATTGTAATTAGACGTGAAGTCTAATCTCATTAGACCAGATGGTCTAATGGATCCTGTTATTAGACGGGGGCGTCTGATTTTATTAGACGAGGTCGTCTAATTAAAATACGTCTAATGCCATGCTTAAGCAGTTGCTTGAAGCTAGCACCCGCCTACCCACGTGCTCTAGTTGTACGCTACTCCTGCTCCACTTTCTAGTGAAGATCAGTACGACAGCCAACTGCAACCAATCAACCAATGCCACGTAAGAGAATATCCTTCACATTACTTGTTTTGCAGGTACATCTCTGAAGAATATTCGGCGCACTACCAGTTGTGTACGGCCACGATCCTTGTATTCAGAGTCTATTGTGTACTATGGAGGTGTTCCAATGGAAGCTCGCCACGTGTCATTATAAAGATTCGACCTTTGGTACCTGTTCCTTATTTAAAGAATCTCAAGGACAACAGACGAACAGCCTAAACTTTGAGTGAACAAGACGAATAATCGATTTATCATTTTTTATACTCAGATTATTGAAACTGTTAGCTGCTTTCTTGCTTTACTGTGTGTTAATCAAGAGAGAGTTAGAATCAAAGCATCGTTTTAGCTGAGTGATATTCTTCATTATATTGTAAGTTGAACAAAGTCTATTTTATTCAACTGTGAGCTATTCGTACAAACTGTATTTGATTCAAAGCATATTATAGTGAATCCTTTCGGTAGTTAGAAGAAAGGGTGACGTAGGAGAGTTTTCTCCGAACATCCATAAACAAATTGCTGTGTTGTTCCTTTCTGTCATCTTCTCATTCTTGATCCTAAGCTTCAAACCTAAGTAAACATTTCCGCACTTGATTCTGTTTCAAGTGTTTACAAGGGTTTGCGTAGAATAGAAAGTGAATTAAATCCTTAACAAGATTTCTTTCAAACTGTTTTTCATAAGCCTTCATCAATCGCCAGACCCCCGTCTCTATTGATTAAACGATCCTATCATATGACATATATTTTGCCAATTTATTTTTTTTTTAATATGTTTTTGGGTTAAATAAATAATTTTTATGTATTAAATGGATACCACATTTGATCCTAAATTATATATTATACTTAAATTTTTTCTAAAATTATTTTAAGATAAAATGAGTATAACATTTATCCCGAATAATTTTATTTTATTTGACCATTTTCATTACTTAATTAGGTTTAAATTATTATAATAATTAATTTAATTAATTTTTGTAATTAGACTTTGTGTTTAGGGTTAATTATTTTATTTTTATTGATTTGAAAATAAATTAAATAATTATTTCAACTATATGAATTCATTGAATATTTAAATTTTTAGTGTTTACAACATTAATACAGTTACAAAACCTAAATCACAAAACTATAATATCTAAATCCATATAATATAGTTAGGAGACCTAAATAAAAAACAACAATATCCAAAATCCAAATAATACATTTATGAGACCTAAATCTCAAAACCACAATATCCAAATAAATGAAGAAATAAGTGAGACATACCTTTCATGTCCGTCCATATTATCTTATAGGCTAACGACTTTGCTAACGGTTGTCAAGCCCCCCTCCATTGGGCTGCCACATTCCCATAAAAAAATGTAATTTTTTTGGCTGTCCTAATTTTTAATATATTTAAATAAAAGTTCATATATTTTACTAAAATTCATAAAAAAAAATTATAAATGTGTTGCCCTAGTCCATAATCTTTCTGGGCTTACCCTAAGATCAGTTAGGTCGATTGTTATTGTTGTTGGGAGGACTGGGAAGGGGTTCACATGGGTCTATCTAGCCGAAAGATAAGACCGATAAACAATGTAAAAAAATGAAAAACTATTATATTTATTCGGTATAACTTCGAATATATATAATGTAAATATTAGAATAAATTTGTTTATTTATTTTTGTTAATGATAACTCAAATTGGAGGACTGCTACAACCAGACCTATTATACTATTATCACCAACTCTATAGCTTCAACTTGCATGATAGCTTCATTTAAATCCTTGAAACACTCTATTAAACTTTAAACTATAACTGAGGCTTTCGAGTTCTTTAATTCAAGAAACGGGTTCTTGATTGTTGGGACCAAGGATGGAATTCAATACTCAAACACAGCGGACATAGAGCGAGGAGAGAATTCAAGGTTAAAGGGAGGAGAAACCGGGGTGAGAAGAGAATACTACTGGAATACACCTAGTAGTCCAAGAAAGAGGTTCAAGGCCGAGAGAATAACTTAAGTAACAAATTTCACAAGTTCAATTTCATAGCCCAAAAAGTGGGGTGGGCATCAGCATTTATAGAGGCTGAATTACCCAAGAGTCGGTTACAATTCTATTACAACAACTTTAGGGACTTAGTCAACAATCAGTTTTGTGGGAATAGAAAAACAGAATTAAAATATTATTATGTTATGAAAACAGAGTTCCCGACAGAGTCTCTAGCCTCAAGTGTTCCATAGGACCGTGGATGGTGCATTTTCTTATTCATGGATCGTAACATCATCTCTCCCATCAGAAGTTCGTCGACCCCAACAAAGAGAATGTTGTCTTGTTTGCCTCTTTGCTGCTAGCATCTACGGGAATTGAATGCTTATCACATCTATATCTTCCCAAGTTTGGTCTTCTGTTTGGGCCCCATCCCAATTGATTAACAACTGTTTTTTCATTTTCCCATGCACCATTATGTCTTGTTCACCCACAATTTTTCCGGTCCTTTTTGGTCGTGTTCTAAGTTGGGGAATATTTTCAACAACAGCAGGGATACCTTGGAATGATTTTAATTGCGAGACATAGAAGACATTGTGTATCCTGTTGTCGGTTCCGAGTTCCAGCTTGTAAGAAACTTCCCCAATCTTTTCCAACACTTCAAAAGGCCCAAAATACTTTAGTGAGAGCTTGTGGAATAACTTCTGAACTGAACGTTGTCTATATGGCTGTAACTTCACCAATGCCCAGCTACCCACTTGCAATGTGACATCTTTTCTCTTCTTGTCCTACTGCTGCTTCATACGATTCTGGGCTCTTTTCAAATGGAATTTTATGAGTTGGAGTGCGGCTTCCCTGGCTGTTAGTGATACATCCACTTCTTCCACTCTCGAGTCTCCTACTACATATGGTGTGTGGACCGGAGGGGGGTATCCATATATGGCTTCGAAAGGTGTTGTTTGTATTGTTGTATGGAAATTAGTATTATACCACCATTCAGCCAAAGGCAACCAGTGTACCCAATCTTTCGGAGTTTGGCTAGCCATGCAACGTAGATAAGTGACCAAGCATTTGTTGACTATCTTGGTCTTGCCATCCGTCTGGGGGTGATAGGCTAAGGATAAAGCTTGTTTCACTCCTTGTATACTAAAAAATTCCCGCCAGAAGGTTCTTAAGAACACTTTGCCCCGATCACTGATGATGGTTGTTGGCATTCCGTGGAGCTTGGAAACGTTGACCACAAATAATTCAACTACTATCCGGGCAGAAAAGGGGTGTTGCAGACTCATAAAGTGGGCCATTTTCGATAGTCTGTCAACTACCACAAACATAACAATTTACCTTTTGACTTAGGCAAGCTTTCAATGAAATCCATGGAGACCGATTCCCAAAATCGATTGGGAATTTCTAAGGGCTAAAGAAGACCCCTATATGCTGAGTTATCATGTTTATTATTTAGGCAAACTTCACAAGTTCGGACAAATTCTATAATATCTTTAAGCATCCCTGGACAAGAGTAAACAAGCTGCATTTTCTTCTGGGTGACCAGAGTCCCCGAATGCCCCCTTTTGCTCCCAAGTGCATGGCTGCAATCTGAGATCGTTATTGTTTCCCACCACCAACCGGTCCCTTTTTCTTAACAACCCTTGGTCATATGACCATTCTAGGTGAGAATCAGCATTAGCAAGAATTTCACGAATGACTTTGGCTAAGTGAGGATCTTCTTCATAGCTTTCCTGAATTGGTTTTTGGACAGCAATGTGATAGACCGAAATTCCTGCACATTGGACACCTGCTACCCGCCTAGACAAAGCATCTGCCACCAAGTTTTCTTTTCCCCTTTTATATTGAACAACAAAATCGTATCCCACCAATTTATAGAGCCATTTTTCTTGTGCCGGGGTTTGAACTCTTTGTTCCAGCAAGTATTTAAAAGCTTCATGATCGGTCTTCATAATGAATTGCTTGTACCTAAGGTAAGATCTCCACTTCTTCACCGTAAATGTCAAGGCCATCAGCTGTTTTTCATACGTGGATGATGGTAACTTCTCTAGTTCAATCGCCTTGCTTATGAATGAAATGGGTCGACCTTCTTGCATTAATACTTCCCCTATACCAACTCCGCTTGCATCGGTCTCTACTACAAAGGAAATATTGAAATTTGGAAGCGCCAGGACTAGAGGGGAAAGCATACGCTGCTTCAATAATAAGAATGCATCTTCAACTTCTTTATTCCATTCAAACTGACCTTTCTTCAACGGGATCGTGAGGGGTCGTGCTATGGAGCCGTAGCCTTTTATAAATCTTCTATAGTATCCGGTCAGACCAAGGAACCCTTTCAATTGCTTAGGAGATTCTGGAATTGGCCATGTGCTCATTGCTTCTAACTTTGTTGGATCCGTGGCTACACCATTCTCGTCAAGGATATGGCCAAGATAGGAAATTTGTTTGCACCCAAAATTACATTTCCCCTATTAAGGAATAACTCGTTATGTTGCAATATTGAAAGTACCTTATGTAGGTGCTGTATATGTTCCTTCCAGCTCGGGCTGTATACTAGGATGTCATCAAAAAATACTAGCACGAACTTCCTTTGGAATGGTTTCAGGGTCGCATTCATTAGGCTTTGGAACGAGGATGGTGCATTGGTTAGGCCGAATGGAATCACCAAAAACTCATACAGGCCTTCATGAATCCGGAATGATGTTTTGTGATAGTCATCTGGGTGCATCCTTATCTGGTGGAACTCTGAGCGCAAATCAATCTTGGAAAAAAACCTGGACCCATGCAATTCTTCCATTAATTCTTCAATGACCGGAATAGGAAATTTATCCTTAATGGTTGCTGAGTTGAGCCGCTTATAATCAATACACATTCTCCAGGATAAGTCTTTCTTTCTAACCAACACCACAAGGGCGGAAAAAGAGCTGTGGCTTCTCCTTATGACACCCCTATCCAGCATATCGTTGACCAAGTGTTCAACTTCTGTCTTCTGTAGGACAGGATATCGGTAAGGACGCAGGCATACAGCTTCTGTGCCTTCCTTTAGTGGGATGCGGTGATTCTGTTCCCTGGCGGGTGGTAAGTCATTAGGTTGCTGGAATATTGGGCTGAAGTCATCTAGCATTTGCTGAAGGTCTTCAGGAATATCATTTGGCGGCCTTGTAGAGAGTGAGAAAAATTGTGCCTCGTTTTCACTTCTTATTTGGATCATGGCAGCAACATTGCCTTTATTTAATAACTTCTCTAGGTGATCACCCTTCAATAAGTTTATTTGTGTATGGGGTATACCTTGCAAGACCGTGGTTATCCCTTCTTTTATAAAAGAGAGGGTTAATTTTTCAAAGTCCCATTTTGAAGGGCCTAGAGTAATCAGCCATTCGATTCCCAGCACAATATCGTACCCTGTCATGGTCAATACCTTCATGTTTGTTTGATAAAACTTACCTTCCATAGACCATTTCAGATCTTGGCAAAAGTTAGAGCATAGAATGTTAGAGTCATCTGCCACTCGGACCGATAGCACTTGGGTTGGAAGTATGTCATGGCTAATGTTCTTCATTATCCTGCTATTAATGAAGTTGCCTGTATCTATTAGAATCACAACCGGTAGGTTCCCAACTTTACCAAGAATCTGGAGCGTTTGAAAGGTTTTAGAACCCGTCAATGCATGTAAAAATATGGCTAGATCTTCCGCTGCGTCAAGCTGCAAAGGAGAATCATCAAGATCCACCTTCGGAGTAGGTTCTTGGAAACTTGGGGCGCTTTCCTTATCATTGGCCGAGACCATGAATAACTTTGATTTACATCTATGGTTGCTATTTTTCATCGCACGTGTAGTATAGGCCCTTCTTTCTCTTTTCATCCATTGAGACCGGGTCTAATTGCATAATATGGCCCTGGTTTGCACTCGAAGAGGACCCATATGATGAGCTCGGCTTGATGTATGGGGTTCTGTTCGTGCTTTGCCAACTTGGTTTGACATTGCTCGGATTGGGCAGTAGTGGCTCGGTGCTGTACAAGTTCCCACTGCTTATTAAGGACCGATACGTTGTTTCTTGGACTTTAGCCATGGCCATGGCTTCGTTTAGAGAATCCGGGAATCGCAACCTGATGCAGTTTGTAGTTTCCTCCCTTAGACCGGACATGTAGCAATCTATGAGGTAGTCCCTTGGCATATTAATAACTTTTTAGAGATCGACATGTACCGGAGATTATATTCTTGAACCGAACCAACCTGTTTCAAATTCATCAGCTGCCTCATTGAAGTGTCGTGTATAGGGGGCCTGTTAGGATCGGGGACGCCCTTGGAGTACCGGGGTGTTTCCGGTTTCAGGAAGGGTGGCCGCTTACAACACACACAACTCTTTGGTGATAGTCCGGTTAGAGACTAAAACCGCTCTTAACACTACACAGATTGTCACAGACTCTTGATCCGAGTTCAAGTGCGGAAATGTCCGTTTCAATCTGAAGCAACGAATACGATTCGGATGAAGTTTATGAGGAGTCGGTTTAAGGAGGAGTATGTATAGTTTGAGGTTTAGGTTGAATAATAAAAGCAAAGGAAAGAACACGAGACAAAGATTTGTTTATGGATGTTCGGAGCAAACCCTCCTACGTCACCCCTTCTTCTCAGGTTATGAGAAGGATCTCCACTAACTCTTTAGAGTTACAACAACACTTCCGGTCGAGCCCAACTTCGCTACTCGCCGGTTACACCAAACTCACACTTTGATATAATACAACAACTCAACACAACAACACACAAAAAAAGCTTCCGGTTTTAGGCAAACCGGCTTTTGGAATATATGACTTTATCTCTCTAACTTAATGATTTTCTTAAAAATATGTGATTGATATTTTTCGCTTCTGCATTAAATGAAGACGTCTCGTCTTCCTTTTATAGCTGAGAGGACACAACGGTCATATTTTCTCTCTCCTGGTAATGATCAAGAGGTTTGCACGCCTTCCCTCTTGGACAGATCAATTTGGACACATGGCAGACATGCACTTAACCGGTTTGCATGTTGGACACATGGCAGACATGCGCTTAGCCGGTTTGCATTTTGAACACATGGCAGCTCTTAGCCGGCTGCCTGACAGCTACCTGGAGATTGCTTCTGGATTTGGACAAGCATGCCTGACAGCTACCTGCTGCCTGAAGATTGCTTCTGGATTTGGACAAGCATGCCTGACAGCTACCTGCTGCCTGAAGATTGCTTCTGGATTTGGACAAGCATGCCTGACAGCTACCTGCTGCCTGAAGATTGCTTCTGGATTTGGACAAGCATGCCTGACAGTTACCTGCTGCCTGAATATTTATGACTGAGCGGCTCATTAAATGGCAGTTGACCGATCCGGTTTGACTAAACTTTACTGACCGGTTCCGGACTCCTTGACTGAACTCCGGTTGACCAACCGGCTGACTGAGCTTCTTGGACGAACCGATTGACCGATCTCCTAACTGAACTCCAGTTGACCAACCGGTTGACTAAACTTCTTGGCCAAACCGGTTGCTTTTACTTTAAACCGAAGTCAAACAACCGAACGGTATGCTCAATTTCCCTGAAATAGCAAAACTTTAAATATTATTTGCAGCCAGTGGGATTTGATCCCTGGTCACCTGTGTGACAGGCAGAGGTGTTAACCACTACGCTACAACAGCTTCTTGTTTTATTTAAACCAATTAATATACTTGATATAACTTAACAGTTTAACATATATATTTGAACTTAGTTTTATCTATTCATTAAACTTTTCATAAGTTATAACAATTATTTTCTATCAATTTCTCCCTTTTTGATTATTTAGAATAAATATTCAAAAATCGTAATGTGTGGCCGGTTTAAAATTAATC
Organism: Impatiens glandulifera; assembly: GCF_907164915.1. Taxonomy (NCBI): domain Eukaryota; kingdom Viridiplantae; phylum Streptophyta; class Magnoliopsida; order Ericales; family Balsaminaceae; genus Impatiens; species Impatiens glandulifera. The sequence continues at coordinate 24,085,397 of NC_061868.1, forward strand.
TACTTAATTTTTCTATCAGGGCCCAAATTGCTCCAAGAGGTCTCTTTTGAACACATCCCATGACAATGCTTCCTTTTGGTCGCGGTTCTAAAGATATGACCCGTACCACATTCTTACTTCGCCAGAAAAGTGAATGGGGGCGATATCTAATTTAGTGTCATCCTTGGTCCTGACCACCCTGAAGAATTGCTCGGCAGATATCAACCAGCCCTCGACATCCGACTCATTAAACTGAGGAAATCGACCTTGGTTAGCCGAGTGGGAGGAACATAGTGTTGGTCGCGGTTCTGGCCAGAGTGCTGGGGCCTAAATGGGGAAGGACCGTGGCAAGAATTATCATCGTAGGGTCTGTGGAGGGGTTCATGCACATTTTCAGATGCCCCGCTCTCAAAGGCTGCCATTCGTTCTTCAGCCGCATCAAATCTTCGGTCTATGACAGCTTGCATCGCAGCTGTTTGTTGGGATAAATTTACAATAAGAGCTCTGAGCGTATCCATTTCTGACTGCTGGCGAGTTTCCACCATGTTGAGAATCGACCAGCTTTGATACCAATATGTTAAGCTTTAAACTATAACCGAGTCTTTCGAGTTCTTTAATTCAAGAAACGGTATCTTGATTGTTGGGACCAAGGATGGAATTCAATACTTAAACGCAGCGGACATATAATGAGGAGAGAATTCAAGGTTAAAGGGAGGAGAAACCGGGGTGAGAAGAGAATACTACTAGAATACACCTAGTAGTCCAAGAAAGAGGTTCAAGGCCGAGAGAATAACTTAAGTAACAACTTTCACAAGTTCAATTTCATAGCCCAAAAAGTGGGGTGGGCATCAGCATTTATAGAGGCTGAATTACCCAAGAGTCGGTTACAATTCTGTTACAACAACTTTAGGGGCTTAGTCAACAATCAGTTTTGTGGGAATAGAAAAACAGAATTAAAATATTATTATGTTATGAAAACAGAGTTCCCGACCGAGTCTCTAGCCCAAGTGTTCCATAGGACCGTGGATGGTGCATTTTCTTATTCGTGGATTGTATTCCTTATTCATGAACTATGCTTGACACATCATGCTTATTCTCAAAATAGAGTATGTAATGTGTTACAGTCATTTATGGTGATGGGTTAGGGCACTTGCACCAGAAGTGCTAAATTTTATACCTAAAATAATATTAAAAAATACATATATCTATTTTACAACATCTCAATTCAAAATACTCTACAGAAGCATTTCTATCTATATACCTATAACATTAAAATATTTATTTTTTGTAAAATTAAAAAACAACTTGTAACTACTTTTTAAAATTCAAACGAATATATTTCAACGCCTATATTTCAAATTCAAATCCAACGCCTATATTTCAATTTCAAATTCAAATTCCAACGCCTATATTTCATTGGCATGTTCTATAAAAAAAATTGAGATTCAAATTTTAAATTCAAATTCCAACGGCTATTTTCCAGAGGTCATATTTCGAAATCCAACTACAAATAAAGTTTTTGTTCATTCATTATTCACCACACTTTAAGCTTTATCCTACACAATGAGTGGCAACGATAATTTTTTGAAAGATTATTTGTACGGATGACGATGATATGATTCAAATTCTAGCCTTCAAACGTGAAAGAGAAAAATTCGAGGCACAAGGTGAAAATTCCCGACAATCATGGACATCTTTGAAAAAAAAATAAGAGATATTAATATTCCCGCCAGTTTTGAGAAAAAAAGATGAGAGAGAATAATGTTGCTGCCAGTTTTGAGTATAGAACATGAAAAGTGGTGTTCTATATATAGAACACTATTGTTCATTTAGGCTAAATTTTTTAAAATATAACCCATCTGATTTAGATCAAATTTGTTGTAATTTTTAGTTTTCTATTTCTATTTTAGATATTAAACACCTAATAGAACATCTATTACAAGTGCCTTTACAATACAATGGCTTCTAATAATGGGGTAACAAACTAGTTGATAGAATGATGGCCAATTGACTGTATACAACAATAATATTTTGTTAACCTAAAAGTGTGAACTCAAAAAAAAGTCACAAGAGGTAAATGTATTAACAATAAAAATGTCTCAAATGTAAACTAATGAATTCAATTATGTTTGATTTGCAGTTAGTAGTTACCATATTTTTTCAAGAAATACTTAAAAAATACATTAATTACACTAACTCATAAACATTAATGCGAGACCAAATAAACATTAATTAATTACCATCATCTTATTTTAGGAAATACATAAAAGTAATTACTATACAAAAATAATTCTTACACCAAGATATTTTTTATAAAAATTTTCTTTCCAAAATATTATCATACAACAAATAAAAATAAAATATCAACAACAAATTTAAGCCTAATTTATTTGAGTTTGATTGTTAGGAAAAATTATAGGTAAAAAAAATGATGGAAATGAAAATGGTAGGGAGTAAGTGGAAAATAAGACATTTATTACTCCCGACAAAAGTGAAAACCGACAAAGTGAAAAGAGATTAGGGTTACAATTCCCTAGGCTAGATCCAGAATTTCGCCTATAAATAGATTAGAAACTGATATAAGCCTCTATCTATCTTCCAAATCTCTCATCCATATCCTCAAGGGGTAAAAGCTAGATCTTCACAAGATATGGGTGTCTTCACATTTGTATGTAAGATTTCCGGTGACGAGTGGAGCGGCAAGCAGATAACCGGCGACCTTTGTGCCTCCGCCCCTTCTACGTACGATCTCCAGAGAAAGTTAGTCAACGCCGCTCTGTCCTCTGATTCATCAGGCGGTGTCCAATCATCTTTCTCCTATGTATCTCCGACTTCCGCTGTCTTTCAGGTGTCCTATCTCTTTTTCTTGTTTTCAGTGTAATTGATTGAGAATCTTCTTTAATTGAGATTGAGATTGTATTTACTTTATGTTTTCACGGATCAAAGATCGATCTCATTCAATTAGAACCCAGATTCCAATCTTGAATTATGATTAAGTATTTTGATTTTCACCCAGGTTGTTATTGGTGGAGGAGGAGGTGGTGGTGCTTTTGTAGGTGGAGGAGGCGCTGCTGCAGCTTCTACTGGAGGAGCAGGACAAGCTGCCGAAGCTCCTGCTGTGGAGGAGAAGAAGGAAGAGAAAGAAGAGAGTGATGATGATATGGGTTTCTCCCTTTTTGATTAGTTTTTTTACATTATGAATCTCATACATGGATTTCTACATTTTATTCTGCTTTCATCTTTGGGCCAGTATTGTGATATTGGCTAGTTGTTTTCTTTTCATGAATAATTTCCAGGTAATCTATTATCTCTGAGTTTACCTTCCATAGTTGATGTGTTTAGTTTTATTGGTTAACTTGTTTTACTTTTGTCTTGATTGATTTGAAGTCCATTTCAAATGTTTTGGTTCAAAACTCTCAAAACCCAATCTTTACTACTTGAATTGTGAAGTTAATTAGTTCATCAAATAAAACTAACACTAGAATAAAAATGATTAAAAATGTTTAGTTATTTCATCACTACAAATTTCTTGATAAGTATATCAAGAAATATCATTAACATTTGTATGCCTATTAACTTGAGAATTTTTTACATGATAAATTATCATTCTTGCAATTTACAATAACCATGTCTCTAACTTTTTCATCACCTTCTTTCATCCATTTCTCCTTTGTCTAGACTAGAGTTTTTCTAATATAAATGTACTTGTGATAATATTAACTTGTATGTATCCCTGCTTATTATCTCATCAGGAGTATTTATTTGTCTTTACATCACAAATATCATCGTTAATATAGGACATAAAATATTGAATATACACAAATGAGTTAGACATACAAATGAGAAAAGAAAATAATGAATGATGTGGAATAATTTTAAGGAGTTAATAAATATTTTGATAATAAAATATTAAATAATACTTTAAAATGAAGACTATTTTAATATTTATTTAATAAATTAAATAATTTGATTGATGAGATATAATAAAAACATGTTTGATTTGCTTGGGTGATTCAAATAATCTGAAGAGACAATGCTAATTCATTATTTTGTGACACTAGAAGAAACAATTTCTTTTGAAACTTGCCACCCAGGGTTGAAAAAATAATCCAACCCGACAAGGCCAATTCATTATTTTGTGACTTTAGAAGAGATAATTTCTTTTGAAACGTGTCACCTAGGGTTGAAAAACAATATACAGTATTATGCACTAACATTAGTCAAATAGGTATAATCATCATCACCATCTTGGTTTTGTCTATTTTTTTTATCATCTTTTTCTTCTTTTCTCTTAGTTGTGTTCTATATATTATCAGAATTCTTTATTAATAAATGCACTTGTGATGAAAGATAATTTTTATACATTATCTTTGATTAATACATGGACGAGTCTTCAATAATATTGACGGATTTTGAAATCTTCTCTCATTAAGTATTGATCTCTTTAATACTCCATAAACAACTTATACATTGTTATATTTTAAAATTTAACCATTTTCACAATTAGAAACGAATAAGGTATATTTATAATGACACATCATTTAATCATTCTCTCTTTTCATCTCATGGTGCATATCTATATCTGTCACGGATTTTCAATTTATATTATAACTTTATCAACAAATGACAAATATTGCCAGATAATATTCAAGAGAAATACACTATTTTTTTGCTATGTATCCTTGATATAGGATAGTCTGGGGCTAGCTCAGTAAACCTATGGACTAGGTAAGATCCAATATGGTGCAATGAATGACTAAATTTACAAAAAAAAAATATATAATTATATATTTTTTCTTCTCTATCCCTTCCCCTTTTATTGTCTTTCTTTTCTTTTTCATTTTTTATTTTCAGATGAAAAAACATGATAAATATTTTTATTTTTATTTTTAAAAATAAAACAAATTAGTCTGAGACATCCCAGTATGTTCTTCCTTCACCCACCCAACTAATTGTTGAGAAAATATCTAATCAAAACACACTATAAAAGAATATATAGAGATAGAGGGTAAGAATAATAAAAAATATTAGATATAACGAGATTCGGCCAACAATGTCTAATTCTCAGGGAACCGTTCATTTTATAGATTTTCATGAAATAATGGTCTAAGTAACCCTAGATTATAATGTCTTTAATTTATTTAGAACTACACAAAAATCATTAAGACTACATTATTACGCATAAGTTCATTAAAACTTAAAACTCATTACAATATATAAACTCTAATAAAATATGAGCGCAAAACCCAATAATGTCCACTTTGGGCAAATACTGCGCTTATTGAGACTTATGAATAAGTTACAAATTCAACAATCTTCACCTTGACAAATTTCACGTCACTTAAGAAATACACAAGTCTATACACATTTTTTATGTCGTCGCTTATAATTTTTTGTACGCTATTTTCAATTAGCCATTTTCTTTTTATACGTGAAAGGATTTGTTCTTAATGAGTAGGTTTATTATCCATTCAAATGCCCCATCTTTAAATGCGATTTTTGTGCGATCCGAAATTGTTTAATCCCATACCTTACTCATCAGTTTGAGTTCTCCGCCCATAGAGGCGACGCAACAAAGGACTTGAGTGGTAAACACAACCCTTGCACTTGTTTTAGAAAAGTATTTTCTATAGAAGTTATGTTATAGAAGTTCTTGGTTTACCTTCCTCTCGAATTTGACAAAAAAAATAGTCAAGAAGACTATTTATATAGGATGTTGATCTATCTTTTGAGATGAGGAACCAATGTGGAGTTCTACATTATAGACTTTTGGTATTGGCTCGCATAAGTTTTAAATTATTATGCATGGAAGCGTAATAAATAAGCTAATTGACTTTAAGAGTCGGCACTTTAGTTTATTTCACAAAGAAACTAAAGAAAAGAAAATCAGAAAATTCACAAACTATGGGTCTAGTGTTTGGTTACACATTAGGAAAGGATCATAGCAATGCGTCCTCATACATTCCGAGTTCATAATTCTTTTTCTTGTGTATATCATATCCTTTTGTTTAAACTATCTTGGCTTAAAGATGACTTTAAGCTTCAATTAGATTTTGATAAAAGGTGATATTAAGTCAATAGTATTCTCTTGGTTATTGTTATCATGTCTTAAGTCTATTTGGAAAGACAACATCATTCTTAGTTCAAAGATGACTCTAAACTCTCGTTAGGTTTTTCATAGATTAAGGAAGATATGACGAAACCTTGAATGCTCATGGGTATACATCAACAACAATGTGAATTCACTGATCTGCATGTTTGTTGTGTGTTTGCTTGTCGGGTTCGAACTATGAATCCTTATAGGAAAGGAGCCCACGAGTGTAGAAAAAACTATGAATCCTTATGAGAAAGGAGTTCACAAGTATAAAGAGATGTAGATTAAGGATCTGAGGGGAATTAGAGCCCCATTTATGACACAACTGAAATCAAGAAGTTTTCAAAAATGTTGATTTTTTTTAAAGTCGTGGTTCATGTCGAACATATTTTTTAGGAGCAATTTTCACTCAAGTTTGGAATTTTCAGAGCTACAGAACTCCCGATATGACAATACAAAATGAATGTTTTTTCAAAAATACTTCAAAAATTCTAAAATATTTCTTAGAGGTCAAAAACAATTTGTGGACTTATTGTAGAAATTTTATAATTTTTCTAATGTGTAGAACTCAAGGATTCAGTGTTTCAAATTAGAAAGTTTTCCAAACGGGCCCTAATAATTGTGAAAAAATATTATTCTTGTAGAAAAATAATATTTTTGACCATCCTTAAATTTTTGAAAATTTTCTAATATGATTTAGAGTCTTTAATTGATGAATAAATGTTATTTGGTGTGAAAAGGAACCAAACAAATCAAAGAAATTTCAAAGCAATGTTTAAATTGGAACTTCATAGTCAAAATTTGAGATATATAATGTTGGGGGTCGAATTGGACATAAACAAATAGTCCAATGGTCAAAATATTTTGGAATTATTGAAAATAATTTGAAATTGGAAGTTTAGGTTTAAATTGGACGTTGAAAGAGTTTAGAGTCTTAACTGCACATATGCAGAAATTTCATGGAAAAAAATAATTATGAATTAATTAAATTAATTTAGTAAATAAGTTTATGGTAAATTTTACCCAATTGGAAAGTTGGAAGGCTGGATTGAACACAAGACAGAAGTTCAGAAATCCGTAAATAACAAAAAGTCTAAGAAAAGTTGAAGAGCTTGTTCGTCGTCTTTATGCTGTCTTGATCTTCCATCACCAGTTTTCGACATCGCATAGATTTGTTGGATGATCGGACATCTTCTGGTCGAAATTTTCCTTTTTGTTTGTCGTCGACTAGCGTTCAGAAGACAGTATAGGGCCAAGAGTGTAGAATAAAGAATTACTTTGTTTTCCGATATGGACTCTTCTTTTCCGATGGAGGCTTCACTTTGCCTCGTCTTTGCTCCGGGTTATAGAGTTCGACTTCTCTAGAACTCTCCTAGACAATGAGCGTTGTCAATAGAAGTCTAGGTTCATAAGAAAGGAAGGAAACGATAAATTTGAAGGAGAATCCCTATAGATCGGGATTTCGATTGACATTTTTCGTCTACAAATCTCTTGTTCGTCGAAGAATCTTTTTGATAATCTTTGATTATATCTTCCTCATGATGGAGAACTTCAAAAGAGACTTTGTTGCACCCTAAAAGTGTTTCGGAGTTCGCTTGGAGCTCATCTCAGTAGTTTCATCGCTGATAAGAAATTCTTACAGATTCAAGCGATGCTGATAGATGTTAGATTCGAGGCTAGTCTTGACTTAGTCTCTTCCTAATCTAGACTTAATCAATTAACCTTAGAACTCTATTAATATACAAACTGATAAATTAACCGATTGAATGAATTAGGATTAACTCAACGTGGATGTACAAAATCGACGAATGAAATTTGTTCCATAGTGTAGGATTAGAGAAATTGGTTAAAATTCAAACGTTATACAACTGATTTTTAAAAGTAAATTTTATAAGTAGAGACCGCTTTTAAAATAGGTACGGAGGATGAAGCGCGAAAGCCCTTACTCGAATATCATCAAACTATGAACTTTTATTGATTTAAAAAAATCTATTGATGAATCTATTTCAAAATAAATCATCTTTTAAATTAATTATGTTTAATTAATTTAAATTGAATGATTTCTATAAAATTAAATTGTAATTTGATTACCGTAAATCCCCAAATTATTTAAAATTGAAAATTCGAAATTAATTACTTTTAATTAATAATTTCAATAGCTGTTAAGGATCATTAAAAATCTTTTAAAAATAATGTTTAAAATTCCATGTCATTTCTCGTGAGCTATATTCTGGCCAGATATGCATGATGTCTACTCTACTTCATCGTTCATCATAAGATACTCGAGCTTGACCGAGATTAGATTGTACGTGTCCGACATGATCTATGAGCAATATCTGATGATGTAGCCTTGTTTGCCTAAAGCTCCATCGGATAGTAGCTTCCAAGTTGTAGGATTTAAGGTTATCACTTTGTCATTAGGAAATGTCAACTCCTCATAGTCTTCTACTTCGATAGGTTTATTCGTGAGAAAGTCTACTACAATGCTTCATTTGATGAATTTCTAGATAGTGTACTTGATGTCATACTCTAAGATCATTATAATCCACTTAGCTAGTCTGGGTGACAAACGTGTCTTCTAGAACAAGTGATGAATCAGATCTAGTTGTTAGATAAAATTAGACCGGTTCAAAGAACTTAACATAAATAAACCTTCCATGCAGGAACAAGGAACCGGACCGGTCAAACAAATGAACCAGCGAAGAAGATTAACCGGTCAAGATAGTAAACCGACCAGGAACATTCGTAACATGACCGCACAAAGAAAGAATCGGCCAAATCTAAAAACCGGAAACACCAGACAGCCGATCAGCTAGAAGGCAAAGGAATAACCGGAAGATGTCCGGTTAAACCAACTACACCGGAAGCCATCCGGTGAAAAGCCAAATAACCGGCCAGCACAAGAAGTTACTTTGGGTATCTGTTGAGAATGATACCAAAGGAACAGACTGAACATTTCCATATCCATACAAGTCTGAGGAAAGTCTGCAGGCTGCAGAAGACAGTCCTACAGGATCTTTCTACTTTCAGGATAAATCAGAGGCAATCTTCCAAGTACAGACAACTGTATAACCAACAGTTACCACATTGAGTAAAAGACAAACCTAGCAGGTTTGTCTTACACACCGGAAGAACAGACTGCAAAATCTGCAGAGTTGACCGCCAGGTCTGAAAAGATGACCGCAGGGTCTGAATCACTAAACCTCTGCTCAGCCAATCAGATTCAAGAAAGTGAAATATGACCGTTGGCATATTTCACCTATAAAAGGAGCAGATAAAGAAGAGTTCAAGTGGGACACAAGAGATTTTAAGTGGGACACAAGTGACACATCGAGCAATTAATTTACAAGTGATAAGATTGTGATCTCTCTCTAGAAAAAGCCTAAGTGCTAAAGTTGAAGTGTGTATTTTACAATTTCGGTGTAAATTGTAAGTGTGTTATTGAGCAGGAAATAAGTCTCGATCGGATTGTATTTGTATTCTTAGTGAATATCCCTCTCGCGGTTTCGAGAGGAAGGGGTGACGTAGGAGTTTTATCTCCGAACATCCATAAAAACCTGTCTTGTTATTTACTTTCTGCTGGTTTTACATTCTAACCGACCCATTCTAACCGACCCGTACCTTTTTAACCGACTCTACACTACAAAAACCGACCCATCAATTTGCAAACCTATATCATCCAGAACCGGTTCTGCCTATCTCGTGAGTGTGCCGCTTCAAACTGAAACAAACCTCTTCCGCGTTTGAACCTAGTTCAAGGGTTTGTGACAGTTTGTGTAGTATTGAAACCCCGGTGTTAATCTTTAACCGGATTAATCACCACCCTTTGAGTGAGACGCGCTAACCGGCCCAACCCCGGTCCTCCAGCGGCGACCTAGATCCTAACATTTGGTATCAGAGCAGTTAGTTTCAATACTCAAGCAAGCATGTCGTTCGATAGGCCACCAATGCTAGAAGGTGATGATTTTGCCAACTGGAAGGCACGCATGCACCTACACTTAATCACCTTGGATGATGAGATGGAGTCCATTCTGGCCGAAGGACCGATTATCATTGATAAGGACAGAAAAGAATGGACAGCTGAAGATAGGAGAAGAAATAACCTGGACAACTATGCTAGAAACCGGATCTCCAACAGCGTGGACAGAAACACATACTGCAAGATCAGAGACTGCAAAACCGCAAAGGAAATATGGGATACGGTTATTCAGATCTACGAGGGAAATGAAAGAACTAAGGAAAACAAGGTAATGGTAGCTACTCAGAAGTTTGAAAGCATCAAGATGAAACCGGGAGAAACAATGAGGGAATACAGTGACCGGTTTACTGGTGTGTTAGATGAGCTAGCAACTCTTGGCAAGAGATACGACAACAAGGAGGTCATCATGAAAGCATTAAGATCTCTTCCAAGTGCATGGGACATAAAGACAATGGTGATGAGGGAATCAAACTGCCTAAGTAAGATGAAGCTACATGATGTATTCGAAGATCTTAAGGCGTATGAGTTTGAAATGAGATCTAGGACTGAAGAAGAAGTCTCTGCCTCAACCTCGACTAGATCACTGATCACATCTACCGAACCGGTTGTACCTGCATCTACACCTATCAGAACTGCCGAACAGTTCACCGAGGATGCCATGGCAATGCTTGCACAGAAGTTTGGGAGGTTCATGAAAAGAAGCCAACCAACAAACTACAACTATGGTGATAAATCCAATGTAAGGTGTTATAATTGTAAGGTGTTTCAAGTGGGAATGCAGAAAACCGAGGAGGGATGACCGGAAACCGGATTACCAAAATAACCGAAACAACTATCAACAAACCGGTGAAGGAAGTGAGGTTCAGAAAGCACTGATAGCCGATGATGGAGAAAGTCTATGGGCTCACAGTGACAGTGATGATGAACTCACATGCCTCATGGCAAATGAGGAACAGGTATTTGACTCTCCCTGTGAAGAATTTACTAAAGATGAGTTATATAATGCATTGAACGATATGGTAGAAGAGTATAAGAACATGTTAGCCATGCTACCTAAGCAACTCAATTTTAGAACCGACCCCATAGTACCTATTCCGACAGAACCGGAAATACCTGTCCTAACCGAACCAAAGGGCATAGAACCTGATAAAATTCCTACCTTAGAAACCGAGTTAGCACCGGAACCACTACTAAAGACCGAACCGTCTAGTGAACCAGTTCGAGAACTAACCGAGGAGGAAAATGCCCGACTCCAGTATAAGATGGCCGCATATAAAAGATCTAGTGATATGGTAAATAAGATGTGTAGTTACAAGAGACACCCTACTTGCATGTTTGGTTTAGGATACATAGACGATAGATCCAAAAACCATAAACCCGTAGGAAGATTAAGGTTCTCAAAGAACGACCTTCCCCTCATAAGATTTGTTAGAAGTTCATTAACCGCTGAAGAGGAATTGACCGCATACTATACGGAAGAAAAACTAACCTATGTAGGTCCAACTGCCTCTGAGAAATGGCTTGACCCTAAGAAAAGAAAAGCCGACCTGCTCAAAAATAGGAGAGCCATTCATCGACCGCGTAGGACAAAATACAAATCATCCCCATTTAAGGCCTTCACATGAGAACCGAAGTACCCAAAACCGAGTGCCAAAAGGACGGTTAAGACCTTAGCAAAGAAAGCCGTCCGGTTTATCAAAGTTTGGATGCCCAAGGGACTAACCGCATGTGGACCCAAGTGAATGTGAGTACCAAATAGTTGTAAATATGTACATTTTTTAGGACATAAAGAAACGGCTAGGAAACTCTGAATGGTACTTGGATAGTGGTTGCTCCAGGCATATGACCGGGAACAACAACCTGCTAACCGACATCAGGATAGAAACTGGTGCACTAATCACTTTAGGTGACAACTCAAAAGGTAGAACTGTGGGCAAGGGTAAGATTGTCCATGGTAACCTAACAATTGATAATGTACTCTTAGTAGAAAACCTACGTTTTAACTTGCTAAGCATCAGTCAAATGTGTGATGCTGGATACACAGTAGAATTTCTTAAACATGCATGCTTAGTTAAGAACTCCCAAGGTACCATACTACTAACCGGAAATAGGCTAGGAAATATCTACAAGGTAGACTGGAAAACTAAGGTAGAATATCCTGTATGCATGATAGCTAAGACTGATCAAACCTGGTTATGGCATAAGAGACTAAACCATCTGAACATGAAAACCTTAAACTACATTCGCGGTAAAAAGCTAGTTGAAGGTATTCCTAACATAGTATTTAACAAGGATAAGGTTTGTTCAGCATGTCAAATGGATAAACAAACTAAGTCAACCTTTAAGAGTAAAAGAAACATTCAATCTAGCCGATGCTTAGATCTCCTTCACATGGACTTATTTGGACCAATTTAGGTCATTAGCCTAGGTGGTATGCTTTACACCATGGTAGTTATTGATGATTACTCTAGATTTACATGGGTAATATTCTTACCATCCAAACGTGAAACCGCAACAAATTTGATCACATTACTTAAACTTTTACAAAATGAAAAATCAACTCGCATTAATAGCATTAGAAGTGATAGAGGTACCGAATTTACCAATATTACTTTAATCGTATTTCTTGATGAATCCGGTATTAGACACGAGTTGTCTAGTGCTAGGAATCCTCAACAAAATGGCCTGGCCGAGAGAAGAAACCGGACTCTCAAGGAAGCCGCACGGTCCATGATAGCCGATTCGGGTATTACTCAGAAATTCTGGGCTGAAGCTATCAATACTGCATGTTATACACAAAACCGGTCTTTAATTAACAAGTTTCATAACAAAACACCGTATGAGGTTTATTTTAACAGGGTTCCCAACCTTAAGTATCTCAAGATTTTCGGTTGTAAATGCTACATTCACATAAATGGAAAAACCTACCTATCTGTTTTCGATGCAAAAATCGATACTGGGATCATGTTAGGTTACTCTGCAGTGAGTAAGGCATATAGAGTGTATAACAATAGAACTTTAACCATGGAGGAATCACTTCACGTGGTTTTCGATGAATCGGTTGAAAGTAATACTCCATCATGCTTTGATCTACACAACAGATTGGAAAATACCAATATCCATTCTGATAGTGAAGATGAAATTCGGTTTTCAGGGGGTTTGTCCATGACCAAATGAGTAATAATGAAACCCAACCGGATCAAGCTGTTCCACATCAGGAAGCTGACACTTCGGTCCAAACCGAGGAAATCGGTCGGTCTGACAATCCTGTTCAGCCTACCGATATGTCTAGCCTTGATCAAGCAAACAGTAATTTGGTAGACATCCCTGAACCAAACTTCAAAAGGAACACTAAACATCCTCCTGAGCAAATTATAGGTGACCCTTCAGAACCTGTTCGAACTAGGCGTCAAATTCTGGAGGAATACTTTAATTCCGCTTTTATATCCCAGATTGAGCCGAAAAGATTGTCAGATCCGGATTGGATCTTGGGAATGCAAGAAGAGCTAAACCAGTTCGAGAGTAATAAAGTCTGGTACCTAGTACCTAGACCGAAAGATCAACCGGTCATAGGAACAAGATGGGTATTTAGAAATAAACTCAATGAAGACGGTTTGGTCACAAGGAACAAAGCCAGATTAATGGCACAAGGTTACAAACAGGAAGAAGGCATTGATTTTGAAGAATCATTTGCCCCTGTAGCTAGGATTGAAGCTATTAGGATTTTTTTAGCCTTTGCTGCTTTCAAAAACTTTAAGGTTTTTCAAATGGATGTTAAAAGTGCGTTTTTGAATGGTGACCTACGTGAAGAGGTGTATGTTGAACAACCACCCGGTTTGAAAAGTGCTGAGTTCCCAAACCATGTATACCGGTTAAATAAAGCTTTATACGATCTAAAGCAAGCACCTAGAGCCTGGTATGACACACTAACCGCATTTTTGCTAGAACATGACTTCACCATCGGTTCGGTGGACAAAACACTTTTCAAGTTTGAGAAAAAGGGACATATCTTTTTTGTTCAAATCTATGTAGATGATATCATTTTCGGATCAACCGATCCTAAGTTGTGTGACAAATTTTCAACCCTGATGACTAACAAGTTTGAAATGAGTATGATGGGAGAATTAAGTTTCTTCCTAGGTCTTCAGGTTAAACAACTCGAAGAGGGAACTTTCAATAGCCAACCCAAGTACACCAAGGAGCTTCTAAAGAAGTTTGGGATGGACACATGCTCCTCAGCGGCTACTCCAATGAGCTCATCGGTTAAATTGGACAAGGATGATGAGGGTCAATCGGTAGATCAGATCGCTTACCGGGGCATCATCAGTTCTCTCCTATACCTGACAGGAAGTAGACTGGATATTCTATTTGCAGTCGGTGTGTGTGGGAGATTTCAAGCCAATCCAAAACAATCCCACTACACAACTGCAAAGAGGATCTTGAAATATCTAAAGGGAACACCTGATGACGGCCTGTAGTATCCAAAGGATTCATCCTTTAACCTAACGAGCTATTCAGATGCAGGCTACGCAGGTTGCAAGATCGATAGAAAAAGCACCAGCGGAACATGCCAATTCCTAGGTGACCGGCTTGTTTCATGGCATAACAAGAAACAAACATCAGTGGCCACATCCACCGCAGAAACTGAATACCTGGCGGCCGGAAGCTGTTGTTCACAACTCCTTTGGATCCAACAACAACTGACGGACTTCGGTGTAATAGCCGAAGAGTCTCCGATCTTCCGTGACAACACAAGTGCCATAGCAATCACCTACAATCCGGTTCTACACTCCAGAACCAAGCACATTGATATAAGGCACCACTTCATTCGGGAACATGTCTTGCTGAAGCATATCCGGTTGGAATACGTACCGACAGATCAACAAGTAGCCGATATCTTCACCAAGCCTCTACAGGAAGCTAAGTTTTCTCAATTCAGACTTACTCTCGGTTTAACCGATATTAGTCAGATCCTTCCTAAGGATGCTTAAAGGAAACTGGTTCGGACAGACAAAACCGATAGTTCTTTCTAAACTGTTGGATTTCAAATATTCAAGGTATCTATGGAAGAACCGCCTGGTATATCAGATAGAGTAAACCGACCGGTTATTTAGTGCTTGCACCAAATAACTGCATCGGGACGAACAACGGATAACTGACCAGTTCGGAAATAGGTTATCTTAGATTATTTGAACTTCAAACAAAAGTGGAATAATTATCTATGTTTAAGCTTATCTGTCCTGAAACATTTCCTTTTCAAAGTAAAATGGTCACACCTAAAAAGACGTGAAGATTTGATATCTTTCATGGTCCAGGTCTATGACCAACACCCCTAGGCTGTAGACATGCTTATTTTATGCAAAACATTTTCCTCTTTGGATAATAGACATCATCTCCTGTGATACTTGGATAATAGGGTTCTCTCTCCACTAGTATATAAGATGAACAAACCTTAATCAAAACAATCACAAGTCATAACTCATTCTCTCACTAAGACAAAAATGTCTCAGTTTTCAAACATCTTCCAAGTGGACTTCAGATCTGTGAAGAGCACTGAACAGTATGATGTGTTAAAAATGATCAAATCACTCGAAGACACAGGTCTTCAATACTTCCTGGATGACAAGTACGTCATCTATCCCGACTATGTTCTAGAATTCTTGTACAATGCAAGGGTTTTCAGAGGTACACCGCACTTTGACACCCATATCCAATCTAAGGTGGGCGGTGTAGTATTCGACTTCACGGAGAATGACTTTGGGAGGTGCTTTGGCTTGCCAAAGCAAGGTTTAACAGATCTTAACGTTCCGGCCGACTTAAAGGCTGAAATCTCTCTAACCTTTGCCTGGTCTAACCAACCCGTCGATGACCATGGCACAAAGTCACTAGTGAGGGCTGAATATCAGCTCCTCAATGACGTGATAGGTCGAAGCATCTTAGGACGAGATGTGACGAATACCTACTGTACCGCATCTTTTAACATGATGGCTGCAATCACCACCGGGACACCGGTTAACTGGTCAAAAGTACTGTTCGACGTTCTAATCTGGATGATTAGCGTTCGAACAGTCGGCCTCGTTCCCCAACTGAGCTGTCTGCTTCTTGAGTTTGGCGTACCGACCTGTCCAGGCGAAGGTCTGAATTAAGCTCAAGTGCTAACCAAGGAAGTAACCGACTCCTTTTATGAGCGGTTTGAGAAGGATTGGAGGAGGAGGAACCGCCGAAACAACCCCAACGGTGCGGTCACCTCCAGCGGTTATTAGGTCACTCCTTCCTACACCCGGTCATTTTGCTGCACGCACCGGGTGTATCTTTGTTCAACATCCTTATGATCATTTCGGTTTTATCTATGTTTTTCTTCGGTTTTAGTCTAAGTCATCTTCGGTGTGTATCGGTTACTTTTCAGTATGTCATTAATGAAAAGTAATATTTAATTAATGAAGTAACCCCAAACCACCTGAGTAATCAATACCCAACTAACTTGATCACTTTTCAACCAAATCCCACCTCGAGCTCCGCAATTAATTAAAAGTAACTCCTTCCTAATGCGTTTTGGAAATATAAATATTCTCTTTCTTAATGAGACAAAACTGACATTCAATGCTAATATTTTCCCTCCAAAACCGACCCTATATAAAGGGCCATCCTCTAATCAACTCAACACATCCTAAACACAAAACTCTCTTGAATTTTCTTGAACTCTCCCTCTCTCTTAGCAAAAGTTAGAATCATGCCAAGACGAACCTTAGGAAATTTCTTGAGCATCGACTTCGACTCATGTATGGAACATTGGGACGGAGAAACAAAGGAAATCATGTTTGACTCTCTTATTGACACCGGTCTTCAAACCTTTCTCGAAGAATCCGGTCCCATTCTTATTGAGGATGTTAAGACATTCTTTAGAAGCGCTTGCATCAGAGGCAACTACATCGTCTCCACGGTGAGAGACCACACTTTCTGTCTTGATGAAGCCGAATTTGCCTCAATCTTCAACTTGCCCACAGAAGGGTTTTCTGACTTCCCAACCCAGGTGGGAAGTGCGGCGGCCGACCACGCACAGTTCTTCTCTGGAACCGATGTTCCGGTGGAAAACCATGGGTTAAAAACCCGCCTTGCTCATCACATCCAACTCCTTCTTGAGATTGTGACTCACTCTATCATCTGTCAATCCCCAAATCAGCGCTACTCCAAGAAAACATACGATATAATGACCCATATCGTTAGCAACACGACCATCAATTGATCAATGGTCATTTTTCAGAACCTGAAGAACATGGTGCTAACCAAGAAAGGTCTCGGTTATACTCCTCACATCAGCCGACTTATTCTCAAATACCGCCCAGAATTTGGACCGGGCACACCAGCATCTCCTTTGAACATTCTTGACATGGATGGGGTGGAAGAGAGGTTCTCTAGGGTAGTTATTACATAAGTTAGCCTTATTTCTTATGTATTTCCATTTTCCAACCGACTCTTTTATCGGTTTCTATCATGTACTTTTTCATTCAATGAAACTCTATTTCAAGTCTAAATAACCGGGTCAACATAATAATCAGAACATTCATCTCTCTCTAATCAGAACTTTTTCATTCAATGTAACCGGTTAATATTGTCAAATAACCGCGCTCTTATCCGGTCTAAAAAAAACCGCTCAAACTCAAAAGATTGCAAAAATTCTGCTTTCCGGTTAAAATAAAAATACCGCAGCGTCATCAAAGTCGAAATCGAAAACTTTGGAGGGAAATTTCCCGCCAAAGAGCTTCTGTTCAAAATTACCGCTCATTATCTTGGCGCCCGTAGTTTGCCGCCTTTTGGTTTACCGCCCATTGAATTGGCGCCTCTTCGATTACCGCCCTCTGATTCCCGCCGCAGTTTACCGCCTTTTCGCTTCCCGCCCACAATTTGCCGCCTCTTCGGCTTGGAGGGAAAACTCCCGCCAAGAGTTGATGGGACGGTTGGGTTTCCAAATCGCGCCTATATAAGGAGTCCTTGGGTATTTCATTTCACTCCTACGCGAATCAGCTTTCTCTCTTTAAGCTCTCAAAATCTCTCAGCGGCTAATCTCTTGTCTTCTCTAAACTCTCAGTCATCTAAGATGGGTCGAGGCTCGACTTTGTTCAAACACATGATTCAGGTGGATTTCGAGGAAATCCGACAAAAGGGCACGCCTGCAGCAAAGGAAGTCATTAAACGGGTAACCGAAGCCGGACTTGAGTATTTTCTCGGCGGTCCCTTTATTCTATACAGAGAAGCGGTTGAAGAATTCTTCAACACCGCAACTCTATCTGGCGACAAAATCACCGTGACTGTTAGCGGTACTGAATTCGAGATAACCGAAGAATCGGTTGCGGAGAGCCTACGCCTTCCAACAGACGGCCGAGATGCCTTGTTGGATCTAGAACCAACAACATTCGAGGCAGCCTGCCAGATTCTCTCAGTAACCAAGGAACCAGTGAAAGTATCCGGTAAAAAAGCGACACTACGACCGGAGTACATACCGCTTTGTGACATCTTCACAAAGTCGGTTCAGGCGAGATGTGGAAATTACAACAGCCTCACCAAGGCCAAGATCGAGATGCTAGTCGGTTTGATAGAAGGTACGAAAGTCAACTGGGCGAAGGAAATATTCCACAACTTGAAAGACATGGTGAATCCGGACTCCGCACGGTCATGGGGATACGCCATCCCTCTTGGCAAAATCTTGCTCCATCATCACATCAACACCGGTCCTGGTGTCATTATCCCATCAAGAAGGTTAATAAGATCCAAACATTTCCTGGAGAGGAAGCAGCCGGCCCCGGGTTCCACAGGTGGCCGAAAGAAGAAACCTGCCGCCAAGAAACCGGCCCCAGCAAAAGAAAAGTCCGAAGCAAGGACAAGGAGAATATAGTATTCTCGGATGAGGAAGAATCGGCTTCCACGTCTGACCAAACCGAGTCACAGAAAACCGGGGAAAATCCTTCCGATAGAGAAGGACCGAATGAAGAAGAACATTCGGGTACAAGTCCTGATAATACCGGTGCGGGCGCAAGTCTTGAGAACGCAGAGGCCAGTGCAGACAGTAGTGAGGAGGAGGAGGCTTCCCCTGATAACGACCAGATGAAGGCCGATATTATAGCACGCCAGATCCTGGAGGACATTGAACTGCGAGCTCAAGCGGTTGGCGCATTATACCGGGAATGGCACGAGTACCGATTCAACAAACTTTTCAAACACATATTACCGGGCCTAACCGACGAACAATGTTTCAGAAGGCTGAAGGAGATAGAGGAAACAGTCATGAGCCTCACAAATGCCGAAACTCTTCACGAAGCCTTGGACCGATGCGCCATCGTGAGACCGCGAGCTCGGCTACAAAAGCTAACGTCACGTATCCGGAAGCTTAAGGAAAGGTACGTCGAGGGAACACCGGAGGCTAACTTACAGCTCTTGGTGTTAGAAAAACATGAGATAATGAAGGGAGAATTCGCTGAAGAAATTGATCGGCTTGAGGCGGTGTTCAGACAGCGAGAAAAACCGCACTCTCCAGCCCCTGCGACCGATGACGGTCAGAATCATGGTGCAACACCTCCTCTGGCGGATCCGGTGACAAATGAAACCGACTAAAGGATAGAGGCTCCTTTCACCGAGCAACATGGGGTTTTCAAACCGAGCATTACAGAAGAAAGGGTTAAGTCCCTTATCCGAGAGTTTGACGACTCAACAATTCAACCGCTACAGGAGAAAATCAAGAAAACCGTGTGCCTAGCACTCCGGTTCGCCGAAAAGACAAAGGAGGGCCGGATCACAGCCATCGAAGCTGACTACCAGGACGAAACGGTTTTGCGCAACAATCATCTTCGGCGAACCGAGGACTTGGAAGAAAAGACCTCAACGATAGCAGATGACTTGGATCGGCTTGAAAGGGAAACCGAACAAGGATTCACAGAGGTAGATGAGGACCTAGGATGGAGGGTCACCAATCTGGAAAACAAGAATGCGAGCCTTGAAGACCGCAACGACAAGCTCGAAGCCGACCTCAAGGCGCTCACCGCACAAGTAGATGAATTGATCAAGGCCAAGGTGAATGCGGATATAGCGGTTGTGGAGGCAAACGCCCGAGCAGTTAAGGAAGTACAAGACGCGCTAGACGAAGAAGCGCGGAGAGCAAAGGAGCCACCGCGATTATCTAAAGAGGAAATAGCCGAGCGCGAACGAATCACAGCGGCTAAGTATCCGGACCTTGCAAAGTCCATAGCGGTTCAAGCGGCCAAAGATGTAGAGCGGTTAAATGCGCAAAAACAAGAGCTCGAAGAATTTGCAACCGCTCACAAGAAGAAGAAAAAGGCAGCTTCCTCCTCTTCGGCTCCGGTGAAACGAAAGAGGAAAGTTTCGGCAAGAAAATTGTTGGAGAGGATCACTGAAACAAATGTCAATACTCCACCAAAATCCGAAGATGAAGATGAAGAGCATCTGGCGGAGCGTTCTACGAGACAGCGAGTCTCCGATACGGTTCCAGTCAGCACGGTTGGTCAACCGCAAGCTGGAGGTTCATCCTCAAGACCGGATCAACCGGTTAAGAGAAAACAGACCAAGGATATGATGGCCAACTTCAACTTCTCCGACTCAGAATAGGGGCTCACTTTTCTTAAACTATGTTTATTTCAGTGTCTATATAATATTTTCGGTTATTTATATATATATATAAAGCTATTTTTGAAACCGACCTATACTTGCATCTCTACATGGTTTTGATAATTTTAAATAAAATAATCAAAAAGGGAGAAATTGATAAGATGAAAGATAATAAAACTTCCAAAATTTTTCTCAAAGTTATTCCAAATTTTTCGAAAAATTCTCCCAAGTCAGTTTCAAAAACTCCGGTCAAACAAAGAACCGGACTACGTTTGCAAATTTACCTAGTTTTGATAATTTTAAATAAAATAATCAAAAAAGGAGAAATTGTTAGATAAAATTAGACCGGTTCAAAAAACTTAACATAAATAAATCTTCCATGCAGGAACAAGGAACCGGACCGGTCAAACAAATGAACCGGCTAAGAAGATTAACCGGTCAAGATAGTAAACCGACTAGGAACATTCGGAACATGACCGCACAAAGAAAGAATCGGCCAAATCTAAAAACCGGAAACACCAGACATCCGATCAGCTAGAAGGCAAAGGAATAACCGGAAGATGTCCGGTTAAACCAACTACACCGGAAATCATCCGGTGAAAAGCCAAATAACCGGCCAGCACAAGAAGTTACTTTGGGTATCTGTTGAGAATGATACCAAAGGAACAGACTGAACATTTCCATATCCATACAAGTCTGAGGAAAGTCTGCAGGCTGCAGAAGACAGTACTACAGGATCTTTCTACTTTCAAGATAAATCAGAGGCAATCTTCCAAGTACAGACAACTGTCTAACCAACAGTTACCACATTGAGTAAAAGACAAACCTAGCAGGTTTGTCTTACACACCGGAAGAACAGACTGCAAAATCTGCAGAGTTGACCGCCAGGTCTGAAAAGATGACCGCAGAGTCTGAATCACTGAACCTCTGCTCAGCCAATCAGATTCAAGAAAGTGAAATATGACCGTTGACATATTTCACCTATAAAAGGAGTAGATGAAGAAGAGTTCAAGTGGGACACAAGAGATTTTAAGTGGGACACAAGTGACACAGCGAGCAATTAATTTACAAGTGATAAGATTGTGTTCTCTCTCTAGAAAAAGCCTAAGTGCTAAAGTTGAAGTGTGTATTTTACAATTTCGGTGTAAATTGTAAGTGTGTTATCGAGCAGGAAATAAGTCTCGATCGGATTGTATTTGTATTTCTTAGTGAATATCCCTCTCGCGGTTTCGAGAGGAAGGGGTGACGTAGGAGTTTTATCTCCGAACATCTATAAAACCTGTCTTGTTATTTACTTTCTGCTGGTTTTACATTCTAACCGACCCATTCTAACCGATCCACACCTTTTTAACCGAATCCCAGTTGCATGATGAGAAAGTCTAACATCTTTCCTGTTTTTACTCCGAATGTACAATTCTTTAGGTTGAGTGTAAGTTGGAACTTCATGATGTGTTGTAGAAACTTTTTGATATTCTATATGTGTCCTTCTCGATCTTACGATTTAACGATCATGTCGTCTATGTAGACTTCTACTTACTTGTGGATCATGTCCTGTATGATCATTGTAGTTGTTCTCTGGAACGTTGCACTTGCATTCTTCAACCAAAAAGGCATGTCTCTATAGAAGAATGTACTAACTTCTGTGAAGAATGTCGTCTTCTAGTTGTCTTCTAAAGTCATCAACATTTGGTTGTATACTGAGAATCCACCTATAAATGAGAGTAATTGATGTCATATTGCATGATTAACCAACACATAGATGTGTGACAATTCAAAGTTATGCTTGGGACTAGTTTTGTTGAGATCTCAATAGTCAACGCACACTCAGATCTTTTCATCTTTCTTCGCGACTAGGACTACGTTGGCAACCCATTATGGATAGTCTACAACCTCAAGGAATCCTACATCGAGTTGCTTTTAGACTTCCTCATTGATCTTCTCTAGATGTCTACTTGAATTCTTTGTAGCTTCTGTTTCACCAGGTTAGCATCCTTTTACAAGGATATTTGATGTTGAGTAGTTTAAGGATCTCTACCTATACCTATCATATCTTTATAAGACCAAGCAAACACATCTTTGTTTATCTTTAAAAGTTTAGTTAGATTTTCTCGTTCTTGATTGTTTGAAATTTTAGCAATTAAAATAATTTGAGGATCTTTTTCAGTGTTAAGATTTATTTCAATTGTTTCCTTTATAGTGGACACATCTTCCTCTTACTTATCCAGATTGTGTTTAATTTCGTAAGTCATTTCTAATTCAAAAGTTTTGTTAAATGACATGTAATCAAAAAACATCTTATTTGTTATTTATAGCATTGTACGAAATGTCAAGTGAGTTAGAGTTCAAGATTATTTCAGGATGCGAAATATTTCCCAATTATTGTTTTAGAGATAGTGTTTTAAATTTAATAGTCTTTAGAATAAAGAGTGTTCCTAATGCCTAGGGATTGTTTCGTCAAATATGGATCTTATTCTTCTCTTTAAATGACATCGTCATAATCTGAATCTGCCTAGTTAATTCTTCTAGTCTGAATGGCTCTAAAAGGGCTTGTTCGTGCACCATCTTTAGAATTGTCTTTTGATCTTGGTTCACATTCATGGAAAATCTCGTGCATTCCCTCCATCTTATATTTTCAATCGTTAATTTCCCCTTGATCATATAAAAAAAATGGTTTAGATAAGAAAATATTTAGAATTGATATCCAAACCTAGTAATCGATGTTTTGTGGCTCGATGGATGAAAGACTCTAGAATTTGAAATAAGGAAGGGCTTCTGCCTCTTTTACGAGCTGTCTTTTTATGGTGAGTGGGATCGGAATATAAGCATTGGCTATTTTACCTCTTCATTCTTCATTAAACATAGATGACTTGTAAACCATACCGCGATGAATCTTGTTTACAACCATCTTCACTAGTAACGGAATTCATGTAGCTTGAGGACCTAAACTATTACACAGAAAGTAATTCATCTTGTTCATCATAGAGTGTAGTAACAGAATAGTAATTGAATACTAGTATCTTGTATGGATTGCTACCTATTTGTGAAATCATACCAATTATGAGATCGCTAAAGTGCACTTCCTCAGATATAGCATGTGTTGAACTCGTACCTATAGTAACATATGACTCTCCATTTATTTTGATATTCTTCCCTTGGAAAAAAACAACGAACCTTCTGATATAGAGTCGACGCAACTTCCTTAATCTAATACAACCACGGTCTACGTAGAATAATGTTGTACAATGGCTTCATGTCTATCACGATGAACTCGGCATATAACGAAATCCAAACTATCTTTACTATTGTCTTGAACTATCCATGATATCTTTCTTCACGCTTTCGAACGTGTGAACACAAAAGTCTGATGGTATAATTTTCTCCTTGAGTAGCCCGATTTTCTCTAAAGTCCTCCATGGACAAAAGTTAATTCCTGAACTGTTGTCCACCAAATCTATAAGAGCAGTTTTTCCTTCTATGCTCACATAAATGTACAAGGTTTTATAGTGATTTTCGCTTAATGGAGGTAAGTATGAATCGTCGAATGCCACCTTGGGTTATGTTTCTATGCCGCGCATCATCCTCACTAAATGCTTTGGAGAAGTATTCACTAAAATATTGGCCTAAGACAATTCATTTAACACAACTTGATGAAGCTCGATGGAGTACATGAGTAAATCCAAAATAGATATGTTGGCATTCATCTTTCTAATCTGAGTTAATAGGTTATCCTTATCATTTTTTTGCATGAGGCGTATCAACTTCTTTGTTCTTTACCTTGTTAATTTATGTGGGTTTCTCGAAAGACATTGTCTTCTTAAACGTTGCATGATAGTTAGTCCTTTTTTGAATTGCAAAAATCTCTACATCTTTATTCACAATCCAGAAATCATTTGAGTTTTCAACAGTCTTGGCCTCAATACCTTGGGCCCACCAATCATTTGAGTTTTCAACCGTCTGAGTTGGCTTCATTTCCCACCAATTATTAACCAAATTTGTACTGTCTTGAATCAAAATTTTTTCCTACCAATTGTCTGGATTAAATTCTTTAAAATCGCACAAGTCAAAAGTGGTAATCATCCAATTATCATTCCCAATAAGTTCTAACACATATATAATCAGGTTCACCTATTCATCTAGCTCAACTAGGTTGACATCATATGCCGAAATAACTTTGTTGTCAGTGAGGTCTTGGATATTATGCTTCAAAGCAAAGCAAAACTATGTAGAGTGCATTTTGGCTTGGTGATATTCATACTATATGTGCACAAACTTTCTTTTCGATTATTTACTCAATAATGATGTTAACACTTCAATTAACTTCCTTTTTAATAAGAATTATGTGGCCTGAGAGTTTGACATCCCTAGATCATTGAATATCCTACGTGGTGGAGCAATAGTAGAAATCACCTATGGTGATTGTTATTGAACTTTCTTGAGTTGGACAAATTATCTTGGAGGGCGTCCTAACCCATTATTCTTGATCTCCCAAACACTCGAGATATGAATGGATTCCAACTTCTTTTTGAAATTGTTGAATCTAGAAGTATCTTGGACAACTTTCTTGACTTCCTCTACTTCATTTATTAAAGCGTCATCATACCCCTTTCCAACACTAGTCACATCTTCTAAGAAATGGAATTTTGGTCCTTATAGCTTATTTTATATTGCACGTTCATATTAATGTACAACATGTCTATTTGTTCTTCTTAACTAGGAAAATTCATCTAACTCTAACGCAACATATTTATACCTATTTGTGCAGCTCTTAAAAGTCTCGTTCGGACCTTGGCGAATTTGATGTGGCTTCCTCTCTAGCTTTTTGATCTTCACGAACATAGAAAATTGATTGATAAACACTTTTGAAAACTCTTCCACTATCTAGTATTAGGAATTTTTTTGATCAGTGTGCCACTCAATAGCAGTATATGCCAAGTACCTAAGGAATATTTGAGTCATTGTGACCCCATCTAGTTTGTATGGCATCATATTCATTATATACTCGTTCATGAAGGCCGATGGGTCCTTCTTTCCCATGTACATAGGCATATTGCGTAATTTCAAACCATGAGGTAAAAAAGTGGTCTTTGTTGCTTCCATGTTGTACCTTCATGTTTCTTTGGATCTAGATATGCCTCTATTGGATCGCTCAACCACTTCAGACTATTAGCTTGTATTTTCTTTATCTGACTCATCAATTCTTCATGATCTTGAGATTTTTCTAAGCTTGATTCAGCATGTCATTCATGGATCATGATGACTTCCTGTTGAGTCGTACCCCTTCCCGAGATCTCTTGTTAATCACTTTAACATCGACAACATGCTCTACTGCTGCCTCTTTTCCCTTTTGGAGTTTTTTTATCCATGCCAATTGTCTCTGATAGGGTCGACTTTATCGATAGAGACGGGGGTCTGGTTATTGATGAAGGCTTATGAAAAACGGTTTGAAAGAATTCTGGTTAAGGATTTGATTCACTTTCTATTCTACGCAAACTCTTATAAACACTTGAAACAGAATCAAGGAGGAAATGTTTACTTGGGTTTGAAGCTCAAGATGAACAATGATAAGATGATAGAAATGAAAGAACACAACAGTTTGTTTATGGATGTTCAGAGAAACTCTCCTACGTCACCCCTTCTTCAAACCATCGGAAGGATTCATTATAATATTATTAGAATCAAATACAGTTTGCACACACTTAGCTCACTATTGAACAGAACACACTCTGTTCAATTTACAAGATGAAGAATATCACTTAACTAATGGTGTTTTTGATTCTAGCTCTCTCTTGATTCACACACAGTACAATCAGGAAAGCAGTTTCACAGTTTTAATATTTAAAGGCTTGAATTCAGTAAGCAAGATGATCAAATGATTTCTCTCTCAGATAGATCTTTCTTAGTTGATCGAAAATTTCTGGCTATTTGTCTATTGTCCTTGAGATTTGATAAATACTGAGTAGAGACTAACGGTCGAATCTTTAGAATGATACGTGGCACTCTTCCATTGGAAAGACTCCATTATACACAATAGGTTATGAGCACAAGGATCGTGGCCGTACAACAACTGGTAGTGCGCCGAATATTCCATCAGGGATGTACCTGCAAAACAAGTAATATGAGTAAAATTCTCTTACGTGGCATTCTTTGGTTGGTTGCATATAGCTGTTGTATTAATCTTCACTAGAAAGTGGAGCAAGAGTAGAGTACAGCTATAGTACGTAGGTAGGCGGGTGCTAGCTTCAAGCATACTACTTAAGCTGAGCATTAGACGTATTTCAGTTAGACGACCTCGTCTAATAGAATCAAACATCCCCGTCTAAGAGCAAAATCCATTAGACCGCCTGGTCTAATGGGATTAGACTTACGTCTAATTACAATCACTTCAGACTAATCTGAAGGAGTTAGACTTACGTCTAACTTTCATTAATTAGACTACACGTCTAATTATTCACTAACCATTAGACTGCACGTCTAACTCCACTGAGTTAGACAGCACGTCTAATTCCGGTTCTACGTCATACTTGTTTGAAGGAGTTAGACTTACGTCTAACCTTCACTAATTAGACTACACGTCTAATTATTCACAATCCAATAGACTGCACGTCTAACTCTGCTGTGTTAGACTGTACGTCTAATGCCACATACATTAGACTGCACGTCTAACTACACTGAGTTAGACTGCACGTCTAATTCCGTATACATTAGACTACACGTCTAACTCCACCGAGTTAGACTACACGTCTAATTCCGTATACATTAAACTACACGTCTAACTCCACTGAGTTAGACTACACGTCTAATTCCGTATACATTAGACTGCACGTCTAACTCCACTAAGTTAGACTGTACGTCTAATTCTGTATACATTAGACTGTACGTCTAACTCCACTGAGTTAGACTGAACGTCTAATTCTGTGCATCTAATGCCAAATCGGTCTAATGAGCCTCATTAGAGCCAAGTCTCATGAAATATGATTTCGATACACTTGCATCAAAGGGAATAAATCATTTTATCATCAAAATCCCAATAGTCAAATTATTTCAACACATAGTCAAAATAATTTGACCCAACAATTTCCCTCTTTTTGATGATGAAATTGAAAACCTACATAAATGTACCAAAATATGCATTCATCATATAATTAAACAAAATCCTATTTGCATGCAGATAAAACATTCACAATATCAAAATCAGATAAATTATAAAGGAGTGTTTTCAGAAGAAACACACAAAACGTTGTTCAATGTAACCAAAATAAGTTCACACCAGAAACATTCATCAAAATATTCAAAAACAATTTCAGCAATAGATTTCTATTCTAGTCTTCTTCTTCTCCTTCTTCCTAATTTTTTCACTTGAAAGGATGATCTTCAACCTAGGAGGTCTTTAAGACTGCGGTTAGAGGAGGGTTGGAGACATCTCTCTTTCTTTTCTTGGTCTTAAGCTTCTTCACCCCAAGAACGTATTCGACAACCTTCTAATAGTTCATAATTTTGGAGAGAAGATAAAAGCTTTTACCCGGTTGCTCCAAAAGAAAATAGAGAAAGGCGCTGAAAAGACCGTCAAAACCAAAAATTGTTTTTCGGGCAACAACCATTCTTACCAGATTTCCAAAGAGGAAGCTTGTCCAGTTGACTGGCAAACCCCTTGTGATAGCCACCATTATCTCGAAGACTTTGGAACAGAAGTGGTATGAAGACTCTTTAGCGAGAAGAGATTTGGAGATGATTTCACTTAAAAGAGCAAATTCATCTTTCAGAAGATTTTTCTTTCCATAGATGTCCATTTGAGGAGAATCAGAGAAGACTTTCATCATTGTAAACATGATTTCAGGAGGAGATCGAGGAAATTCCTAAATACCTGTAGAGGGAAGTTGAAAGAACATACCGAAAGACTCTTCGGTGATGCAGATCATTTGGCACATGACAACCCCAACGACGATTTTGTCTTGATAAAAGCCAGCGGTTTCGAAAAATTCTCGGACCAACTGTTCGTGATAGAGTTCATGAGGAGTTAGGAACTTTCTCAGCCTGGAGACTTTTAGAGATTCAAACATCTTGTGCATGCCCAGAGATTTTAGCGTGGATACGGATTTGAAATCCACTTGAATCGATTTTGGACGGAAAAGAGACATTTTGACTTGATGAACAATATCTTAGTCGATTCGAATTCTAGAGAGAGAGATGGATTTCGAAGAATTCTTATCTTTAGAATGAATAATTCAATAATTATATGGGTCTAATCATGTAAAGAATAACTAATGAATACTCCTACCGTCAAGAACTCAAATGTCTATTCCCAATAAACGCATCATTTAATATTAGCATGAAACCAAACAGTTAATACTAAATGTACAAGCAAAAGTTGTCAGAAATATTAGTCATTCCTTATATATTGAGAGACACGTGTCTTCAATTCTTTTGAGGAATGACTGATTTTATTTTATGCGGGAAAATGAGCAAAAACATAAGCAAAGGACAACTGTCCAAATAGTTAGAAGCTGAAGAGTCTAATTACACCAGTAGTTAGACGTTTATTTCCTATTCACATTTTCAACTTCCTTTTGAAAATTAGTCTATTAGACGTATAAGTCTAAGTATGCAATAACATCACTTGAGACACGCGTGTCTGGTTAGACGTGAGCATCCTCTTGCTCATGACGTAGAAACGTCCAACGTCTATTAGACGTATCCGTCTAACCATGCAAGTTAAAATAACTATGACAACGATTCCAAAGGAAGATTAAACTGCTAAAGTAGACGTATGTCTAAGTAGTTGTGTTTCTCAAACCCTGAATCCTTAGGACAAATTAAGACCTCTGTCTTTCATGTCTGTTCAATTGCGTTTTGAATAATAAGTTCTCCCTCAATTTGTGCACGTAACCACATCAATCAAGATCTACAAGACCTAACATGTTTCTAAAATGAGAAAACATAGCTTCCGGTAGGGGTTTCGTGAAAATGTCTGCAGTTTGTTGATCTGTAGAAACATGTTCAAGACAAATCTGCTTATGATTGACGTGTTCTCGGATGAAGTGATATCTTATTTCAATATGCTTTGTCCGAGAATGCAGAACTGGATTGTAAGTGATTGTGATAGCACTTGTGTTATCGTAGAAAATTGAAGATTCATTAGCCTCAATCCCATAGTCTCTAAGTTGTTGTTGAATCCACAGAACTTGAGAGCAACAACTGCCAGCTGCAAGATACTCTGCTTCAACTGTAGATGTGGCGACTGACGTCTGCTTCTTGCTGAACCATGAAATTAGACGATCTCCAAGGAACTGGCAAGTTCCACTTGTGTTATTTCTATCAATTTTGCACCCTGCATAATCTACATCTGAGAAACTAGTTAAATTAAAACTGGAATCCTTCGGATACCACAGTCCCACATTTTGAGTTCCCTTTAAGTATTTAAGAATACGTTTAGTAGCAGTAAAGTGAGAGAGTTTAGGATCAGCCTGAAATCTGCCACAAACACCAACATCAAATTGAATGTCTGGCCTGCTAGAAGTAACATACAACAAGGATCCGATGAGTCCTCTATATGCTGTTACATCAAAACTTTGGCCACCTTCATCTTTATCCAGTTTACTAGAAGAACTCATTGGAGTAGATGCTGTAGAACAGTTCTCCAAACCAAACTTCTTTAGCAGTTCTTTGGTGTATTTGGCCTAGTTGATAAGGGTTCCATTTTCTAACTGACGGACTTGAAGCCCAAGGAAGAATGTTAACTCTCCCATCATACTCATTTCAAATCTGTCCTGCATCAGCTTAACAAACTTCTCACACAATTTGGGGTTAGTTGAACCAAAAATAATGTCATCAACATATATTTGAACAAGTAGAATGTGAGAATCTTTAGTGAATCTAAACAAGGTTTTATCCACATTTCCAACAACAAAATCATGATCAAACAAAAATTCAGTTAATGTGTCATACCAAGCTCTAGGAGCTTGTTTCAGACCATATAATGCTTTATCAAGCTTATAAACATGATTAGGTAACACATGATCTACAAATCCGGGGGTTGCTCAACATATACTTCTTCACTTAATTTTCCATTTAGAAATGCACTTTTCACATCCATTTGAAAAACCTTAAAGTTCTTAAATGATGCATATGCTTGGAAGATTCTGATTTACTCTAGTCTTGCAACCAGTGCAAAAGACTCATCAAAATCAATAACTTCCTCTTGTCTATATCTTTGAGCAACTAAACGAGCTTTGTTTCTAATGACTAAACCATCTTCACTAAGCTTGTTTCTAAAAACCCATCTTGCTCCTATAACTGACTTGTTAGTTGGTCTAGGAGTAAGATACCACACTTTATTTCTCACAAATTGGTTTAACTCCTCCTGCATAGCATTGATCCAATCTGGATCAATTATATCTTCACCAATTTTCTTGGGTTCAATCTGAGAAATAAATGCAGAGTTGGCCATTTCATCCATCAGTTGACGTCTTGTCCTTCGAGGAGAAAAAGGATTTCCGATGATCAGTTCTGGTGGATGATTTCTGTTCCATCTGAAATTGAATCCAAGGGGATTGGTCATCTGAACAGGTGACTCCACGACGTCTAAACTTCCAACTTCTTGTTGAACAGGAGTTTGAACGTCTAGTTGAACTTCAACAGGATTAGCCACTGGATCAAACAAAGCACTCCTCTTGTCCAGAGTTTCTTCTTCTTCACTTACAGACTCAAGACTAGTCGCTTTTATTCTGTCAGAAAGATCAATGGATTCAATGGATTTGCTCTCAACAAGGTCATCAAAAACTACATGGAGGGATTCCTCAACCGTCTGTATTTTCTTGTTGTATACTCTATAAGCCTTGATTACTGATGAGTATCCCAACATGAATCCCTCATCTGCTTTAGCATCAAAAGCGGTCAGATAAACTATAACATTGTTATGGATAATACATTTACACCCAAATATCTTAAAATAAGAAACTGTGGGAATTCTCCGATAGTACAGTTCATAGGGAGTTTTATCAAAACGTTTGTTAATTATTGACCGATTTTGTGTATAGCAAGTAGTACTTATGGCTTCCGCCCAGAACCTCTGAGGTACGTCTGATTCAGCTAGCATAGATCTTGCTACTTCCTTAAGAGTTCTCACTCTTCTCTCAACAATGCCGTTTTGCTGTGGAGATCTAGCACTAGACAACTCGTGCCTAATTCCAGTTTCCTCGAGATAAGATGATAAGTATCTGTTAGTTAACTCAGTTCCCTAATCACTTCTAATGCACGTAATATTTAAAGATTTCTGATTCTGAATTCCTTTAAATATTCTAATCAAGTTTTCAGCAGTTTTATCTTTTGATGGTAAAAATGAAACCCATGTAAATCGAGAGAAATCATCAATAACAATTAGGGCAAATCTCATTCCTCCTATACTCTTTACAGGAATTGGACCGAACAGATCCATATGTAAAAGTTCTAGGCAATGGCTGAGCTGTGATTTCCCTTTACTTTTGAACGATGATTTGCCCTATTTACCTAACTGGCAAGCAGTGCATATCTTGTCCTTTGAAAACTGAAGTTTGAGCAAACCAATAACTAAATTGTTTGAGCAAATGTCGTTGATGGTTTTGAAATTTAAATGGTTCAAACGTTTATGCCATAACCATTTCTGGTCATTCTTGGCAATCATGCACATAATATCAGAAGAATCTTTTTGCCAATTCATTTTGTATGAGTTTCCTACTCTACTTCCAATCAATAAGTTGTTTCCATCTTGGTCTTTAACTAGACATGCATCAGTTTGAAAATCTACTGACAAACCATTATCACATAATTGACTAATACTAATCAAATTATAACACAGATTGTCAACAAGCAGCACGTCATTAATAGTTAGGTTACCATGGATAATCTTACCCTTACCCATGGTCTTACCCTTCTTGTTGTCACCAAACGTGATCTTAGGTCCAGAACAATCTGATATATTAGTGAGAAGCCGTCTAATTCCTGTCATATGCCTGGAACATCCGCTATCAAGATACCATACAGATTCCTCCAGCCCTTCATTTATTTGTACCTACATAAATAAATATTTACAATCTTTTGGTACCCACTTTCAATTGGGTCCTTGGTCAATCAGTCCCTTAGGAATCCATATTTGAGTTATTCTGATGGATTTCCCATTTTGTGTTGTAATTAGTGTGTATGTTTTTGACTTAGCAGACGACTTTTTGCTAGCCACTGATCCTTTAACTTTTAAAGAAGATTTTCTTTTAAAACTCCTTGACTTAGAGTCAAGTTTTAGATTTCCAGACTTATTAGCTGCTTCTAGCTTATTCTTAAGTCAGCTAACAGTCGGCGGAAAATAAATTATTTCATTTTTGAAAGCTACTTCTTCATGAATAGGATTAGATTCAATGTCAGTCATAATCCCTTTGACAAAGTTTATTGGCTTAAACTTGTCAGTTGTTGAATTAGACTCTTTGCAAGATAAGTTAGGGTCATTGCTGTCAAATCCCAATCTAGATTCAGCAGGTTTTAACATACTGATCTGATGTTTGACAGCCTCTCCTGACCTTGTCCATCCACTGATTGCACACGAATGCTTTCTGGTCCTTCTTTAATTGAATACTTCTACCGTAGATCTGATTAAGCTTATCCCATAACTCTTTAGTAGAGGAACGGGACTTGATTTCATAGAACACGTTCATGTTGATCGACTGATACAGAATATTCCTAGCAACATTATCCAGGTTGTTGGTCATCTTATCTTCAGTAGTCCACTCACTCCTTGGCTTTGAAATCTTTATGGGGACATCGGTAATTACGCTAAACATATCACAATCAAGAGCAGCCAAGTGAGCTTGCATTCTCATCATCCAATATTCACAGTTGTCCCTTGAGAGAATAGGAATTTCATTGATGATAGACATGCTTCAGGTTCTTGATGCTTGAGAATAGAAACAGGGCTCTAATACCAATTGATAGGATCGGCTTTATCGATAGAGACGGGGGTCTGACTATTGATGAAGGATTATGAAAAACGGTTTGAAAGAAATCTGGTTAAGGATTTGAAAAAGAATCAAGGTGGAATTGTTTACTTTGGTTTGAAGCTTAAGATGAAGAATGATAATATGACAGAAATGAAAGAACACAATAGTTTGTTTATGGATGTTCGGATAAACTCTCCTACGTCACCCCTTCTTCCAACCTCCGAAAGGATTCACTATAATATGATTAGAATCAAATACAGTTTGCACACACTTAGCTCACTATTGAACAGAACACACTCTGTTCAATTTACAAGATGAAGAATGTCACTCAGCTAATGGTGTTTTTTATTTTAGCTCTCTCTTGATTCATACACAGTACAATCAGGAAAGCAGCTTAACAGTTTTAATATTCAAAGACTTGAATTCACTAAGCAAGATGATCGAATGATTTCTCTCTCAGATAGATATTTCTTAGTTGATCGAAAATTGCTGGCTGTTTGTCCGTTGTCCTTGAGATTTGATAAATACTGGGCAGTGACTAACGGTCGAATCTTTAGAATGATACGTGGCATTCTTCCATTGGAAAGCCTCCATTGTACACAACAGGTTCTGAGCACAAGGATCGTGGTCGTACAACAACTGCTAGTGCGCCGAATATTTCATCAGGGATGTACCTGCAAAACAAGTAATATGAGAAAAATTCTCTTACGTGGCATTCTTTGGTTGGTTGCATATAACTGTGGTAATAATCTTCACTAGAAAGTGGAGCAGGAGTAGAGTACAGTTATAGCACGTGGGTAGGCGGGTGCTAGATTCAAGCATACTGCTTAAGTTGAGCATTAGACATATTTTAGTTAGACGACCTCGTCTAATGAAATCAAACATCCCCGTCTAAGAGAAAAATCCATTAGACCGCCTGGTCTAATGGGATTAGACTTACGTCTAATTACAATCACTTCAGACTAATCTAAAGGAGTTAGACTTACGTCTAACTTTCACTAATTAGACTACACGTCTAATTATTCACTAACCATTAGACTGCATGTCTAACTCCACTGAGTTAGACAGCACGTCTAATTCCGGTTTTACTTCAGACTTGTTTGAAGGAGTTAGACTTACGTCTAACCTTCACTAATTAGACTACACGTCTAATTATTCACAATCCAATAGACTGCACGTCTAACTCTGCTGTGTTAGACTGCACATCTAAATCCACTGAGTTAGACTACACGTCTAACTACACTGAGTTAGACTGCACGTCTAACTCCACTAAGTTAGACTTCACGTCTAATTCTGTGCATCTAATACCAAGTCGGTCTAATGAGCCTCATTAGAGCCAAGTCTCATGAAATATGATTTCGATACACTTGCATCAAAGAACATAAATCATTTTATCATCAAAATCCCAATAGTCAAATTATTTCAACACAAAGTCAAAATAATTTGACCCAACAGTCTCTAAGGTTCTTTTTTGGCTTCTTCATCCAAATCGACCCAATCTTTGACTTTGACGTTATTTTCATGCTTTTGGTTTGGATGGTTTGGACTAGAGTGTTGGGATTAGTACTAGAGGTGTGTGAATGTGGATGGGGACCAATAGGGGATCATCAATTCAATATAATTCACGAGATAAGAGATTTTGTCTTCTAAGGCCTTCAAATCAGCTTTTCTAGCAAAGATTTTTGTCTCAATATTGATGAATCAAATTGGCCTTTGACTGAGAGTATGTTTCTCTTACGAATCTGACATTTCTATAGTATAGCCCCTAAAATTAGATCATGTAGGGTCTTTGTTGTGAATGTTAGTTCTATATTTAAAAGAGCATGATAAGTTTGAAGCTTTGTCAACTTAAAATAAGTAATGTGATACTTGTATGCACATATAACCTAAACTCGCAATAGAAACTCATTTTTTCATTTGTAACAAATAGATAATGTGAAGAAAGGATGACTAAAATAGAATGTTCTGATAAAGACCAAACTCACAATCACAAACACATGTACACCTCATCCCCCCGTTAAAAGTGTTACCACGAGATCATAATAATAGTAAAAAAAGACATATAATCTAACAAAGCAAGAAAATCTAGTCTAACAAATAAAAATACATGAAAGAAAATATAATATAAGTCTTCCTCCTCCTTCTAGCATTCTCATCCTCAACCTCTTTCGGTTGGCTTCCCTTTCAACTTACTTTAAGGTGCCATTGACGTAGACTATCTTATTTAGTGAGACGTCTTTCTGAGTTGCTTCTCCAAGTTTATAGAAGAATTGATACGATCTTTATAAGGCTCGACATTTAAATGAAATTCAAAATATTCTTGTTACAACTTGTAATAGATTGGACCATCCATGGAAGACAATGTTCCTTTGAGAGGCTAATTTTGTTATTGTAAAAATATTTAACAAAACAATTGAATATATAAGTGGATAATATATTTTTTTACCCCAGAAAAAACCCTTTGTTTTGGTTTCCATGAAAAGCTCAAGGTTCTAGTAATTTCAACATCGGTTTGTATGTAAGGTATTTTCTTTTAAAATAAAATATTATTTTTAAAAGATTTTTTAAATGATTCATGACAACTTTTGAAATTAATTAAAAATAATTCATTTGGAGTTAAGTTTTAAATAATCTGGGAATTTCCGGTTAACAAATTACAATTTATTTTTAGAAATTAGTTGTTTAGTTTAATTAAACATAATGAATTTAAAAGATAATTTATTTTGTAACAGAGTTGTCGATTGATTTTTGAAAATTAATAAAAATGACATATATATACACACGTATTGGCTAGAGTTTCTTTTAGTTCATAGTTTGGTGATACTCGGTAAAGGATTTTCGCGCTTAATCCTTTGTACTCGTTTTAAGAACATCTCTACTTATAAATTTGGCTTTTTAAAATCTACTGTCTAAATATTTATTTTTATTAAATATTCATTTGGTCTTAAGCATACATAAGGTTTGTGTATATTAAAAGAATTGTAAAAAACAATTATTTAAATACTTGTAAATGTTACTATCGATAACTTAGGGAGAAAAGTACCAAGGGTTGGAGAACACTCATTTGACCTTAGTGAAGCTTTTATGATGCCTAGATCCAAGCTTTAGAGCCTTATACAGAAATTTTGAAAAATACGAAACTTTGAGCTTCAATGGCGGATTTTTGATTTCTTTTAATTAAGGGCTTGAGATGTTATCTAATTCCTTCTAAAGTGTTGAGAAATGCTATTTATAGCCTCCCTAAATTGGTGGAGGCTTCAAGTGGATTGAATCAGCCTAAAGACATTAATGGCAATTTGTTTTTTTTTTAAATAGTCAAAATATTAAAATAAATATGACAAATATTTTGTCAATTTTTTTTAATTTTTTTTTTATATTTTAGGATTAAATAAATAATTTTAGGGATGAAATTGGTACATCATTTCATCCTAAATTATTTATTTTAATCATTTGATTTTTTCTGAAATATTTTAAGATAAAACTAATACAACATTTTTCCCAAATATTTTTTTTTTCCATTTTCCTTAATTAATTAATTACTTTAATTATCACAATAATTAATCTAATTAATTGTTATAATTAGGTTTTGGCTTTGGGGTTAATTATTTTGATTTTATTTATTCGATCAAAATAATTATTTTAATTTTATAAATTGGGTATGTGCATTTTTTATGCTTATAGAGTCCCTCTCTTGAATTATGCTTGAATACAACAAACTAGTTTTGAAAACGTTGATTCGAGTAGACATCTAACACTAAGTTACTTTGTCCAATTCAATATGAGGGGGTTTAGAAATTTGTGAGGTGATGATGCGTGCTTATATTGGAGTGACCTGATGATGATGTGTTTAGAAATTTGTGAGGTGCTTCCAAGCGTTACTTTATGGATCTTTTTTTTGATGATTATCTTAATGTTAGGATCTAGGTCGCCGTTGGTGGACCGGGGGTTGGACCGGTTAGCGGTTCTTACTCGTAGGGTGGTGGTTAATCCTGTTAGAGATTAACACCGGGGTTTCAATACTACACAACCTGTCACAAACCCTTGAACTAGGTTCAAGCGCGGAAGAGGTTTGCTTTCAGGTTGAAGCGGCACGCTTGTATGATAGGCACGGTCGGTTTCGGATGATGGAGATTTGGGAATGGTGGGTCGGTTTCGGTAATCTGGATATTCTGTATGGTTAGTATAAAGTCGGTTTGGTTAAGTCAGTCGGTTATGTAATGAAGCCGGCAGAAAGTAAATAACACAACAGATTTTATGGATGTTCGGAGATAAAACTCCTACGTCACCCCTTCCTCTCGAAACCGCGAGAAGGATATTCACTAAGGAATACAAATACAGGCCGATCGAGACTTATTTCCTGCTCGATAATACTCTTACAATTTACACCGAAATTGTAAAACACACTCTAACTTTCAACACTTAGGCTTTCTAGAACAGCACACTCTTATCACTTATAGTAAATGCTCTTAGCGCTTGTTATCTCAATGTATGTCCCGCTTAAGTCCCCCCGTTTACTCTTCTGCAACTGCCTCCTTTTATAGGTGAAATATGCCAACGGTCATATTTCATTGCCTTGAATCTGATTGGCTGATCAGAGGCGCAGTGATTCAGTGTCTTAGAGGTTCAGACCTGCGGTCGTTTCCTCAGACCTGACGGTCAATCTTAGACCTGGCGCTCTGTCTCAGACCTGGCGGTCTGTTCTTCCGGTGTGTAAGACAAACCTGCCGGGTTTGTCTTTTACTTGATGTAGGCACTGTCTGTTGGACAGTTGCCTGTACTTGGAAGATTTCCTTTCTGCCTTGTCCCGAAGTGGAAGGATCCGGTAGTACTATCTTCTGCATCCTACAGTCTTTCCTCAGATTTGCATGAATATGGAAGTGTTCAGTCTGTTCCTTTGGTATCGTTCTCAACAGATACCCGAAATGTCTTCTTGTACTGGTCGGTTATTTGACTTGGCCGAAGGGCTTTTGGTGTGAGTGATGTGACCGGACTTCTTCCGGTTATCTCTCTCTTATGGATGTTTGGTGAATCTGATTTTAAGCTTTGGCCGATCCTTTCTTTGTGCGGTCACGTTCCGAATACTCTTGATCGGTATGGTGACTTGACCGGTTAGGTACCTTTAGTTGGTTCTCTTGTTCATCCGGTCTGGTTCCTTGTTCCTGCATGGGAAGTTTATTTAAGTTAGGTTTATTTGAACCGGTATGAATTTATCTAACACTTAACAAGGATAATTCTTGGGAATCATGTTTTACAGAACTTAACAAAGTTCCTGTAAAATCTATGGGATAAAGATAATCATAGTATTGAATAATCAATTCCTTATATAGCAAAAATATCAACAGGTTATTCAAGATAGTCATGTACAAATGGCTAATGGTTAACGTTATGACATATGTAAAGTAAAATGAACGTTTTAGTAATATTTCATGTAGGTTACTATCATGTAAGATTGGGGGTGATCATATGCGTATGATCGGAAAACTATAAATAGATAAGTCTTGGTGAGAGTTAACAAGCTTACTTATGGGGTTTACAATTAAGTAATGCGTAGAGAGATCATGTTAGATAAAATTGATCGGTTAAATAAAAAGCTTAACTTAATAAACTTATTGTGCAGGAACGACCAGGATCCTCAACCGGTCAAGTAATCAAACCGGTTAGAAGAAACAGATGAACAAACTAAAGTTATCCGGTTGAACAAGAACAACCTGAACGACAAAGATCTCAAATCGGCCAGAAGAAACAAATTCAGAACCAGAAGCGGTCCGGTTGAATTGAACAACCGGCTAACCTGATAAGTTGGAATGAAGTATTCAATCCAAATCCATAGAACAAATCCAACGAGAAGACTATTTAAAGAAAGAAGCCAAAGATATCAAATAAAGAACAATTTACAAATTGGTGCAAACAGACACTTTGTATATATGCAGAAGATGATATCAAAGGATCAGACTGTGACATTACTATTTTGGTACAAGTCTGATGATATGCTGCAGGCTACAGAAGATTACCTGAAGAAACAATTATCATTTTGGTACAAGTCAAAGGAGCAATCTCCTAGGTGCAGGCAACTGTCCAACTGATAGTTGCCATAATCAATCAAAGACAAATCAGAGCCGGTCTGCTCCATACCTCGGAAGTTTAAACCGCATTTAATGCTATGCTGAACCTCTGAAGCTATCCATTGAAGAAATATGACCGTTGGCACATTTTCACCTATAAAAGGAGAAGCTGGGGAAGTTGAAAGACATAAGTTTCCAGAACAAGTGTGAGAAACAAGTCTTTGAACAACAAGTGAACAAGAGCTAAGAAAGAGCAAGTTCCAAAGTGTTTATCTCTCTAAGATTCAAAGCTTAAGTGTGTTTGTGTTACTATTTATGTGAGAATTTTAAAAGTGATTATCGAGCAGTCAATAAGACTCGATCGTGTATTGTGTTTGTGTATTCCTTAGTGAATATCCTTCTCTTGGTTTGAGAAGAAGGGGTGACGTAGGAGTTTTATCTCCGAACATCCATAAAAACCTGTCTTGTGCCTTACTTTCTGCCGGTTCCATATTTTAACCGATTCTCCACATTCTAACCGACTCATACTATTCCAACCGCCTCACTAATCCTTAACCGACATTCTCCAAACCGCATCTCTATTCATCCTGTGTGTGTGTTGCTTCAACCTGAAACAAACTACTTCTGCAGTTGAACTCGGTTCAAGGGTTTGTGACAGTTTGTGTAGTATTGAAATCGGTATTAATTCTTAACCGGATTAATGTCAACCGTTGAGTGTTTTCAGAGAGTACTATCCGGCTGAACCCCGATTTGCTATCCGCAATCTAGATCCTAACAAGTGGTATCAGAGTAGTCTGTTTCAATACTCAAGCAACACGAAGCAAGCAAGCATGACTTTTGGCGAGAAACCTCCAATGCTAGAAGGAGACGATTTCGCTAACTAGAAAATATACATGCACTTGCACCTGATCACTATAGATGATGAAATGACATTTATTCTGTCTGAAGGACCGATCAAGATTGAGAATGACAGAAAGGAATGGACAACTGAAGATAAAAGGAGAAACAATCTGGATAATTATTGCAGGATTCACATCTTCAAGTCTCTAGACCAACACTTTTAGTAAAGTCAGAGAATGCAAAACTACAAAGGAGGCATGGGAAACTGTGATTCAACTCCAGACGGAAATGAAAGAACCAAGGAAAATAAGATAATGGTGGCCACTCAAGTTTGAAAACATCAAGATGAGGCCATGTGAAACTATGAATGAGTTTAGTGATCGTTTTACAAATGTAGTAAATGAGTCGTCGGTTCTTGGAAAGAAGTATGATAACAAGGAAACAATCATCAAAGTTTTAAGATCTCTTCCTAGTGCATGGGACATAAAGACTATGGTGATAAGGGAATCAAACTGCCTAGACAAGATGAAGTTACATGATGTGTTTGAAGATCTAAAGGCATATGAATTTGAAATGAAATCCAGGATTGAAAATGAAGCATCATCATCAACCGCTACCAAGGCACTACTTACATCAATAGTACCAGCAACCACTGCACCGATCAAATCAGCAGAACAATTTTCTGAGGATGCAATGGCCATGCTTGCAAAGAAATTCAGCAGATTTATGACAAAAAGTCAACCGACAAACAACTATATAACTACAACTACGGT
This sequence comes from Impatiens glandulifera, assembly GCF_907164915.1. Lineage (NCBI taxonomy): Eukaryota > Viridiplantae > Streptophyta > Magnoliopsida > Ericales > Balsaminaceae > Impatiens > Impatiens glandulifera. The sequence continues at coordinate 24,126,697 of NC_061868.1, forward strand.
GATAAATCTAATGTTAGGTGTTATAATTGTGATGGTTTGGGACATTACAGGTGGGAATGCAGAAGCCACGAAGGGACGACCGGAAACCGGATGATCAGAACAACCGAAACAATTACTCACAAACCGGTGAAGGAAAGGAGATTCAGAAAGCAATGATAGCCGATGATGGAGGAAGTCTATGGGCTCACAGTGACAGCGATGATGAAATCTCCTGTCTCATGGCAAATGAAGAAGAACATGTATTTGATTTTTCATGTGATGAATTCACTAGAGAAGCCTTAATTAATGCATTAAATGACATGGTAGTAGAGTACAAACACTTATCAACCTTAGTACCAACTCGGCTTAACTTTAGAACCGACCCCGTAGCATTAGTCCGACCCAACCCTGAAACCGATAATGCTCAATCCGATGAGATCATCGAAATCGAAGAAACACCTGACTATCCTCCGATAGTGAATAACTCGAGGAGTCAGTTCAAGAGTTGACCGAAGAAGAAAATGAGCAAACCAAGTATCTGATGTCAGCATGGGAAAGATCTAGTGAAGTAGTTAGGAAGTTAGCAAGTTATAAGAGACCATATAAGTGTAAATTTGGTCTCGGTTATTATATTAACACACCCATTCAACACAAATCCTCCAGAGGATTGAATCTCATTAAAGACAAGCTTCCATTCATAATCTTTGTCAAGAGCTCTTCAACTTATACCGAATCATCTCATAATTCTAAATTGGCTAAGGAGCTAACCTATGTAGGTCCACCCGATACAGTCAAATGGTCTCTCACTAAGAGGAAAACTACTCAACCCTGTGATAGGAGCCCATACCACACCAATCAAACCTCACCTCAACATCACAAGGTAACGCTAAGTAGACAAAAACACACTAAACCGAGTGCATGTAGGACCATCAGAACCATATCCGGGAAAATTATGCGAATAATCAAAGTATGGATACCCAAGAGACTAATCAACCACGGACCCAAGTAAATGTGGGTACCAAATAGTTGTAAATATGTATATTTTACAGGTTATGAAGAAGAGGCTTGGAAACTCTGAGTGGTATCTGGACAGCGGTTGCTCCAGACATATGAATGGAAACAGCAACCTTCTGACCGACATCAAAGTAGAAGCCCATTCAATGATAGTTTTCGGTGACAACTCGAGAGGTAAAAGTGTGGGCAAAGGTAAGATTGTGCATGGTAACCTAACAATCAATAATGTACTTTTGTTGAAAACCTACACTTTAACTTGTTAAGTATAAGTCAAATGTGTGACGCCGGATATACTGTAAAATTTCATAAACATGCATGATTGGTTAAGAATTCTCAGGGTAACACACTACTAACCGGAAATAAGTTAGGAAATATCTACAAGGTAGACTAGAGGAATGAAATTGAACATCCTGTGTGTATGGTAGCTAGAAGTGATCAAACCTGGTTATGGCATAAGATATTAAACCATCTAAACTTCAAAATTATAAATTATATTCGTACTAATCGATTAGTTGAAGGAATTCGTGATATAAGATTCAACAAAGAAAAAGTATGTTCAGCCTATCAAATGAGAAAACAAACCAAGTCATCTTTTAAAAGTAAGGGATATATTCAGTCTAACCGATGTCTTGAACTTCTTCACATGGATTTATTTGGACCGATTAGAGTCACTAGCTTAGGCGGTATGCACTACACTATGATTGTTATTGATGATTATTCTAGATATACATCGGTCATATTTCTAACATCTAAAAGTGACACCGCATCTAATTTGATTACCCTAATTAAACGTCTACAAAATGAGAAATCAACACGTATAAAAACCATTAGAAGCGATAGAGGAACCGAATTTACAAACAGCACTTTAAATGCATTTCTTGAGGATTCTGGCATTGGACACGAGTTGTCCAATGCTAGAACTCCTCAACAAAATGGCCTGGCCGAGAGAAGAAACCGAACTCTCATGGAAGCCGCAAGGTCTATGATAGCCGATTCGGGTGTTACTCAAAAATTTTGGGCTGATGCTATCAACAATACATGCTATACACAAAACCGATCTATGATTAACAAGCATCGCAATAGAACACCATACGAAGTATATTTTGATAGAATTCCAAACATTCGGTATTTTCGAATTTTCGGTTGTAAGTGTTACATCCACATGAATGGTAAAACCTATTTAAATGCTTTTGATGTAAAATCCGATGTTGGGATAATGCTAGGATATTCAGTAGTAAGTAAAGCATATAGAGTATACAATACTAGTACCTTAACTGTAGAAGAATCTCTTCATGTTGTATTTGATGAATCGGTTTAAAGTAACATCGCATCATCCTTTGATCTATACAACAGATTGGAAAACCAAAATATCCATTCTGATAGTGAGGATGAAGTTCCAGTCTTTAGACGTTTGTCTAGGACCAAACGGGTATTATTAAAACCCATCCGGATCAAGTAGATCAAGTTGTCAAACAGCAGGAAGCTGACACCTCAGTATCAACTGAGGACATCGGTCAGTCTGACATTATTGCTCAGCCGACTAATACGTCTAGCCTTGATCAAGTAACCGGTCATTTGGTAGACATCCCTAAACAACGGAATTTCAAAAGGAATAAAAGTCATCCTCCTGAGCTTATTATAGGTAGCCCTTTACTACCCATCCGAACTAGGTAACAAATACTGGAACAATATGAAAACTCGGCTTTCATATCTCAGATTGAGCCGAAAAAGGTGGATGAAGCATTGGTGGATCCAGACTGGATTTTAGCAATGCAAGAAGAGTTGAATCAGTTTGAGAGTAATGAAGTCTGGGACTTAGTTCCTAGACCGAAAGATCAATCGGTTATCGGAACAAGATGGATATTCAGAAATAAACTCAATGAAGACGGTTTGGTTACGAGGAACAAAGCTAGATTAGTGGCACAAGGTTACAAACAGGAAGAAGGCATTGATTTTGAAGAATAACTTACTCCCGTAGCTAGAATAAAAGCCATTAGAATTTTCATAGCCTTTACTGCTTTCAAAAATTTTAAGGTTTTTTAAATGAATGTTAAAATTGCTTTCCGAAATGGTGACTTACGTGAAGAAGTATATGTTGAACAACCACTCGGTTTTAAAAATGCTGACCTGATCGGTCATGTATATCGACTAAACAAAGCTCTATACGGTCTGAAACAAGCTCTTAGAGCCTGGTATGATACCTTAACAGATTTCTTGATCATGCATGACTTCACTATAGGTTCAGTAAATAAAACCCTATTCAAATACGAGAAGAAGAAACATATCCTACTTGTTCAGATATATGTGGACGACATAATTTTCGGCTCTACAGATTCAAAGCTGTGTGATAAATTTTCATCACTAATGACTAACAAGTTTAAATGAGTATGATGGGAGAATTAAGTTTCTTCCTAGGTCTTCAAGTTAGACAATTGGAAGGAGGAACATTCATTAACCAATCTAAATATACAAAGGAATTACTAAAGAAATTTGGAATGGAGACATGTTCTTCTGCCTCCACTCCAATGAGCTCCTCAATTAAATTGGATAAAGATGATGACGGTCAGGGAGTAGACCTGACAGCCTATCGTGGAATCATCGGCTCACTTCTCTACCTAACAGCAAGTGGACCGGATATATTATTTGTTGTAGGAGTGTGTGAAAGATTCTAGACCAATCCTAAATAATCTCACTATACAACCGCCAAACGAATCCTAAAATACCTAAAGGGAACACCTGAAGTCGGATTGTGGTATCCAAACGACTCAAGTTTTAACCTAACTAGCTATTCTGATGCAGACTATGCAGGATGTAAAGTTGATAGAAAAAGTATCAGTGGAACATGCCAATTCTTAGGAGATCGACTCGTTTCATGGTATAGCAAGAAGCAAACATCGGTTGCTACGTCAACCGCAGAGGCTGAATATCTAGCATCCGGAAGTTGTTGTGCTCAACTTCTATGGATTCAATAACAACTAACAGATTTCGGTGTCACTGCCAATGAATCTCCAATATTCTGCGAAAATACAAGTGCCATAGCCATCACATACAATCCGGTTCTATACTCAAGAACTAAGCACATTGACATAAGGTACCATTCCATCCGGGAACATGTTCAACAAAAGCACATCCGGTTGGAATATGTATCAACCGATCAACAAGTAGCCGACATATTCACAAAACCTCTGCAGGCTAAGTTTTCATTCTTCAGAAATATCCTTGGTCTTGCCGATATAAATCAGCTCATATCTTAAAATCAAAACTTTACCTTCATAAAAAAAAGAAACATCGGCTCGGACAGACAAAACCATCCGTTCTTCTCAGAATGTTGGAAAATTAAATTTCCATTGTACTTATTGAAAAACCGCATTGCTTATCGGTTGCGGTAAACCGACCAATTATTTAGTGTCTCACCAAATAACTGCATTGGAACTAATAACTAAAACCAACCGGTTTGGATATACTATGCTCTGAAACATTTGGATTTCCAACAAATTTTTGAATATCTGATTGTGTTTGGACGTATCTGTTCTGAAAAGATTCCTTTTCAAAACAAAGCATTCATGTCTCAAAAGACATGAAGATATGATATCTCTCACCGTCTAGGCCTATGACTCACATTCATAGGGTAGCAACCACCCCATATTTTGGAAAGATATTTTTTATCCAACGATTATAAGAATATAACGTGCATTATCCACTAGTTAACATCATCAACTGCCTAATATATAAGTTAGATGCACATCAACCATAATCACACATCTAACATACTCAACACCTCTCTAAAATCTTTTATCCTACTCGAGCAAAATGTCTCACATTCCCTTCCAAAATGTCCTTCAAATTGAGTTTGATTCCGCCCTGGGAACAAATCATTTTGAGATCTACAAAATGATCAAATCAATTGAGAACTCCGGCCTAAGAAACTTTCTGGATGACCGACATATCATATTTCTCGATACCATTATAAAGTTCTTCCGTAACGCAAGAGTTTTTCGTGGTACTCCCTTTTTCGACACTCTTATTCAGTCCAAGGTAAGAGATACCATTTTTGAATTCACCGAGAAAGATTTCGCTCGGTGTTATGACATTCCAAGAGAAGGTTTCACCGATTTGACTCCATCGGCTGAACAGAAAACTGAAATGTTTTAGCATTTTTGTCGCTCTCCTCTTCCTATTGATGATCACGGGGCAAGATCCTCGTTGAGGGCTGAATATCAGCTGCTCAACGATATCGTCGGTAAATCAATCCTTGGAAAGGATGTTACCAACACTTTCTGTACCAAGTCCTTCGACATCATGACTGCCATCGTAAACGAAGTTCCGGTTAACTGGTCAAGGTTGCTTTTTGACAATCTAATCTGGATGATCTCCACTCTCCACACCGGCTTCATTCCCCAAATTAGCACTCTCCTGTTCGATCTCGTTGTTCCTCTTAGTCCGGGCATAGGATTAAGTCCACTTCAAATCATGACTGTAGACACAGCCGACTCATTCTTCGACCTCTTTGAGAAAGCTTGGAAGAAGTAGAGAGGCGGTTTTTCCTCCGGCCGCTAAAGAACTACCCTGTCGGACAACCGGTCGTTTTATTGCATGAACCGGTTGTATATGTTAACTATGTCTGTCTTTTGTATGTCCTACTTGACCTCTGGTCCACATCGGTTTAATATAAATCCTATATACTTTTGGCATTATTAAACTCTGTTCTTATGGAAACTACAAAACATTTAATTCAGTTAGTTTCCAACCAGATTCTTTACCTCGGACAAAACAAAATCACTACTTTCCAAGAAAAATTGTCTTGAAAATATAAAGATTCCTCATACCTTAAAGCATTAACAAGACACATGATAAATGACAATGTCTTACAATTAATGTTTCTGCGTTACTATCTCTTTACAAACTATTTAAGAGACCTCTCATTCCTTTCTCAAACACCACAACACACCTTGGCATCTTGCAAAAATTATAACTTCCATCTCTCTAAAAACTCTTCCGAACAATGTCTCATCCCACACTTAGAAATTATCTATGTGTTAACTTTGATTCAGTACTCTCATCTGATGACATTGAAATAAAGGAACTCCTCTTTGAATCACTAGTCGATACCGGCCTCCGCGGATTCCTGGAAGAATCCGAACCTATCCTATTCTCTAAGGTATTGGAATTTTTCGCCAATGCCTCCATGATCGAAGATCTCATCGTTTCTATCATAAACGATGACACTATCATTCAGATCTCAGAAGAAACAATTTCTGAGATGTTCAACCTGCCCACTAAGGGATTCTCGGATTTTTCTACTCGAGCGAACTAAACTTTTGATGACTATGCTGAATTGTTCTCCATGGATTGTAACCCGGTTCGGAACAACGGTCTCAAAGCCTACCTTTCCCCCCACATATAAATACTCCATGACATCGTTACCCGATCCATTTTGTGTCAGGTTCCGAACCAGAACTACTCTAAAAAGACGTTTGATATAATGACCTACATCGTCAGTAACACACCTATTAACTGGGCATCGGTCATTTTTGAAAACCTGAAAACAATGGTTGAAACCAAAAAGAGGCTCGGCTACGCTCCTCAGCTGAGCCGGATCATTTGTTCAACCACCCCAGACCTCGGATCGGGATCACCGGCGAACCCAACAAACATTCTCACCAAGGAGTCGGTGGAAGAGAAGATGGCTGCAATGGTTCTTAGGTTCTTTCCTTAGGCTTGTCTTTTCTAAAACGGTTTCATTATAAAACCGCTCATGTTGTTCAAACCGATTTATCATCGGTTTTTCATTTTATCATATTATCGGTTTTAATATAATATTAATGTATCTCTTTTATAAGTCAATATCGGTCAAATTTTAAACTTATCATCAAAATCCTACCGATAAAAATTGTCGCCAATAATTTTGGAGGGAAACTTTGGCGCCTTTTCCTTTTAATCGATGTGACAGCTCACATCTTTCAATGCGCCGGTTCGCATTTTAAGACGCGTCCCCTTGCGGCCTATAAATACAACTCCATACATCAAAATTTTCATTTTACGCGATCTGCTTTCTCTCTCTTGCACTCACTCTCAAATTCTTCAAGCTTTTGATCAAATTCATCAATTTCAAAATTGGTCGTGACTCCGCGCTCTTCGTCCATATTATCCAAGTTGATTTCAAAGAAATTCGAAACATCGGCTCGGAAGAAGCCCGATATGTCTTAGGGATAATCTCTGCTTCGGGTCTGGAGCAATTTCTGAACGGACCGTTCATCATCTACCAAGATGCGATCACAAAATTTTTCGCCAATGCCACTCTAATTGACGAAATCATCACTACGACGGTTGGTGGACAAACCGTTGAGATTACAAAGGATATAATTGCTGAACTTTTCCACCTACCGACAGAAGGTATTGATGTCACCGAAGGTGGTGATGAAGATGAACGCCTAGTGGTTTGTCTTGACATGTCTTGCACCAACGAACCGATAGTGGTTTCCGGCAAGAAAGGAGACCTGAAACCAGAATACAGGCCACTGTGCGACATCATCTCCAAGTCGATTTAGGCAAGGAGAGGTAATTTCGACAGTCTCACCAGTCTCAAGATTGACACAATGGTCGCAATCGTCAAAGGAGAAAAGATAAACTGGGCGGAGGTGATCTTTTCAAACCTATGCGAGATGGTGGATCCCAACTCTAACCGGTCTCGGGGATATGCCGTTCCTCTAGGCAAATTACTACTTCACCTCAACATCCAAATCGGTCCATGGGTTATTCTACCAAGTAGTAGGATAGTGAAATCCGGTAACTTTACTAACAAGGCAAAGAAAGTCTCAGCAAGTAAGCGGCCGACGACTCAAACAAAGAAAACTCAATAGAAGAAGAAGAAAACTCCGGTGGCAGAAGGAACCGGAAGTGAAAGAACAATATCGGCTCCTCGGGCATCCGGATCTCTAAACATTCAGGCTGATGTTCCAAACCCGACTATTTCAACGGCCAGCATCTCGAGCCGTTCCAAGGACAAATCCGGTCATCCGATTAACCCCTCTACATCACCTACTCATTAAACCGTACAAGAACGGTCAAACAATGCTGATATGGCAAGCAAAAAAGGGAAGGAGAAACTAGTTGAGGATGAGGATGACGAGGAGGAGGAAATTCCAGAAATAAATGCTGAAGCCGAAACCGGTTCGGTCGGTCAACCGGAAACAGAAGAAGACGCACTAAAGGAGATGGGAGATGCTTTTATTCCCAAAGTTTTCAACAACCTCGCAACAGAGACATATAAACGAAGCGATGTATATTTTAAATGGGCATCTATGAGAGCGGAAACCGGATTCGCCGATATGTTTCCAAACTGCCCGGCACATCTAAACTGGGAAACGCTGGTGGAATTTGATAACTCGACTTTTGAGCTTGCAAAGACAAGGAATGTCGCGGTTGCCCTTAAGAGAGGACCGCTCGTGGAGGTTCATGCCCGGTTGATGGTGTTCAACAAATACATTCTTCGCATACAACAACAACAACCACAAGAAAGGTCCCTTATTGATCAGATGGTGCTAGAGGCACTACATTAATCGGTTCTTGAAATGGATGAAACAATGACTCGACTGGAATCAGAGACCGGTCAGGAAGATGAAGTTCCGCACCCCTTTGGGTTAGATATTAACAATGCGGATGGCATGCAAAGGTCGGAATCTGACGCCGGTCAATCGTCAAAAAAGGAAGCTAATAACTCTCTTCCACCCACATCCCCGGCCAGGACTTCTTCAAGTAAGTCCCCCGAACACCAACATGCTAACATTGAAACGGACAATCTGGTGTCCAGTCCGAATGATCCTCTGCACAACAACCCTCCGGCAGAGTCTGTCGTACCTAAGATGATCATAGAATGCTTCGATAAATTCTTCCAAGAAACCATTACACCGTGGCAGGCTATGATGAAAGAACAGATAGAATCGTCGCAGCGGATGATTGAACTTGCGAATCAGCGGATTGGAGCCATCGAAGAAGGAAATGATGTAACCGACTCCTCCTTAAAATCGGTTTCGGCACAACTTGAAGAACTCATAGCGGCTAAGATAGTAGCCGACGAAGAAAGAATCAAGGAAAATGAAATTGCAGCCCGGAAGATTCAGGAAGAAGAAAATGAAAGGATGAGAATTTTGAAGGAACGGGAACAATCGGATGCGGCAATGGCCCGACAGATCAATAAAGAAGAACATGCCAATCCAAACTTAACAAAACACACTCCGACCCCGGCTGTCCATACAACGCGCGGTGAAACAAGAAAGAGAAAGGCAACTGCGAAGAAGGCGACTCAACAACTGTTGGATGACTGTGCGGATCCAACTAGTGTACCAACGGTCAACTTGGAGAATTCAGATTCGGATGAAGATGAGGAAAATGTTCCTCCGCTGCAGAAACGGACGAGGGTTGTTCTGATTGTTGCGATGCCTCTTCGTTCAGTACCTCCAAACTCCTTTCCTCAACAAAATCCGGCCCATCGAGCATCTCCCTCAACACGGTGTGCTCCAGCAATCGGACGCTCGGGCAATCGAGCTTCATCCTCCAAACCAAGCTATGATCCGTGCAATCCGGGAAAAGGCATAATATCGGATTATATCTGGGAAATCTTAAATAGGGACGACTAGAATTGGATTAAACTTCTATCTAGTTTATGTTTTCTTCGGTCTATTTTATGTTTTAACCTATGATATTTATATATATAAGTATTTTTGCAAAACCGGTGATTATACTTAACGAATTTTTAGAAATCGGCCTACTTCATACATCTTACATGGTTTTGAATATTTTACATAAAATAATCAAAAAGGGAGAAATTGGTAGATAAAATTTTTCGCAAGATAAAACCGAAAATATTTCCATACCGAAAATTTTTCCGAAATCTGTTTTCAAAAATTTTTCAATCTAAATACATTTTTCAAAATAACAAACTTCTAAAATAATCACCGGATGCATGGTTTTGAATATTTTAAATAAAATAATCAAAAAGGGAGAAATTGCTAGATAAAATTGATCGATTAAATAAAATGCTTAACTTAATAAACTTATTGTGTAGGAACGATCAAGATCTTCAACCGGTCAAGTAATCAAACCGTTTAGAAGAAACAGATGAACAAACTAAAGCTATCCGGTTGAACAAGAACAACCTGAATGACAAAGATCTCAAACCGGCCAGAAGAAACAAATTCAGAACAAGAAGCGGTCCGGTTGAATTGAACAACCGGCTAACCTGATAAGTTGGAATGAAATATTAAATCCAAATCCAAAGAACAAATCCAACGAGAAGACTACTTAAAGAAATAAGTCAAAGATATCAAGTAAATAACAGTTTACAAATTGGTGCAAATAGACACTTTGGGTATATGCAGAAGATGACATCAAAGGATCAGACTGTGACATTACTATTTTGGTACAAGTCAAAGGAGGAATCTCCCAAGTGCAGGTAAAGACAAAGACAAGCAAAGACAAATCAGAGACGGTCTGCTCCATACCTCAGAAGTCTAAACCGCATTTAATGCTATGCTGAACCTCTGAAGCTATCCGTTGAAGAAATATGACCGTTGGCACATTTTCACCTATAAAAGGAGAAGTTGGGGAAGTTGAAAGACATAAGTTTTCAGAACAAGTGTGAGAAATAAGTCTTTGAATAACAAGTGAACAAGAGCTAAGAAAGAGCAAGTTACACAGTGTATATCTCTCTAAGATTCAAAGCTTAAGTGTGTTTGTGTTACAATTTTTGTGAGAATTGTAAAAGTGATTATCGAGCAGTCAATAAGACTCGATCGTGTATTGTGTTTGTGTATTACTTAGTGAATATCCTTCTCGTGGTTTGAGAAGAAGGGGTGACGTAGGAGTTTTATCTCCGAACATCCATAAAAACATGTCTTGTGCCTTACTTTCTTCCAGTTCCATATTTTAACCGATTCTCCACATTCTAACCGACTCATACTATTCCAACCGCCTCACTAATCCTTAACCGACATTCTCCAAACCGCATCTCTATTCATCCTGTGTGTGTGTTGCTTCAACCTGAAACAAACCACTTCCGCACTTGAACTCGGTTCAAAGGTTTGTGACTGTTTGTGTAGTATTAAAACCGATGTTAATTCTTAACCGGATTAACGCCAACCATTGAGTGTTGTCAGAGAGTACTATCCGGCTGAACTCCGATCTGCTATCCGCGATCTAGATCCTAACAGATCATATACAAATGATCATGTAACTATCAGTAGATAGATTTTGTCACGGGAGTTGACTAAACTGCCTCACAGGTCACTCATAGGTGAGGGTGGAGACAATCATGTATAAATGACCGCGGTACTATCAAAAGATAAGTTTTTGTATTTTTTTGAATTAAAAGGAGAGTACCTATTATGAAATAGGATTTTTTTTTGGGAAAATAGAATTAGCGTCATTTTATTAAAAATTCCCAAAAATAGGAAAAAAACACGAGTTTAAGAAATCATTCTAGACAGGCCTAGAATGATTTTGAAGTCGTAACATTCTAAATAAAATCTAAAAATCTAAAAACGTAAATAAATTATATGAGTATAATATTTTCATTCTAGTGAGTTTAAAAACGGTAAATTCCAGTTCCTACAGATATTCTAGTTCTGCTCCGTGCTTGGAATTCTTGTCCACGTTCCCGCGAGGGCGCTGCAATCCGATACAATATGTTTCCATAACTCTTCAACGCTCCTGCAGGTTCTGCCATATAACCTTGCATTCCGTTCTTGCCAAATGTTATACACCACTACTTTAAACCGCACTTGAACACGCTTGTTATAAATCTATTTCTCTTGGCTTTGAGTAGTGCTGCATCTTTGATTTCATTCTATTCGCTCGGGAAACTGATCAGCTCTAAGCTTTTATAGAATCTGTCCCAAAGCTCTGAAGCAATACAGCAGCTCCCGAATAGGTGATCTATGGTTTCTTCATTTCCTTTACATAGAAGACAGCTCGTGTCCGGGATGCTCATATACTTGCTGATACGATCACGAGTGCTAAGTCTTTCCCAGAAGGCGAGCCATAGGATGAACTGGTGTCTAGGGATAATCTTTGTTGACCATACAAGAGGAGCATATTCTACTTTCTGCGCTTTTTTCCCGGGTTACCTCCTATATTTTCTTCGATACCAGCTTCCCTTTGTCCTCAGCTTTCCATTCATAAATATCCGGTTTGTCGTGTAGTTGTATGTTACTTATATGATCAAGTATCCTCTGTCCTTCTGGATTTCTTCTCAGGAGTAAGTCCCAATTCCCGTCTTTAATGTCTCTAATTTTCGCTTCTGTGCAGTCCCTTCTAATGCGGGTATTTTGAAACTCCTCTTTGTGGATGATAGGCTAGTTTTCGAACCAGGGGTCGTTCCACAATAGAGTGTCTTTCCCGTCCCCTAGCCGTATGTCATAAAGATATGCAATATCTCTTCTTAGTTTAAGAATCTATTTTAGAGACCAACTCATACCTTCATGAATTTTGTAGGTCCAGATGTTGGTTTCGTATTTCTTAAACCTCGTATGCACTCATTTGATCCATAGTGACTCTCGATTGTGCTCCAAAGCCCACAGATGCTTGAAGATGAGAGCCTTGTTCCACTCGATACAGTTCTTCAAGTCGATGCCTCTCTCGTCCTTCGGTTTGCAAAGAGCGGTCCATTTGACTCTTTTTTCCTCTTCTTCCGCTACTTCCCCAGATAAAGTTCCTCATCAGTGTAACGAGCTCCTTCATTACCTTCTTCGGTGACCATTTGCTGCGCCTAGTAGCCAACTATGCCCATGACCACGGTTTTAATAAGTTCGATTCTCCCTGCATAAGAAAGATTTTTGCTGCCCAGCTAGATATCGTATTTTTTACCTTTTCAATCAGCGGCTTGAAGTATGAGATGTCAATCTTCTTCGCGGTTAACAGAATTCCTAAGTACCTTATGGGAAAACTGCCTTCCTTGATGCCCATGATGTTGAAGATATCTTGCTTTGTTTAGTTATTCACGCCTCCATAAAATGCCACACTTTTTTTTCCATTAATAGTTAAACATGTAACCTCAGAAAAGAACGTTAGTGCAACCCTAATAGTTTTAATAGAATCAATGTCTGCGTGCGCTAGAATGAACAAATCGTCAGCAAAGCATAAATGAGTTACCTCCTCTACCACACAGAATGGGTGAAAGATGTATGAATGATTCTTTTGGAACATCGTGAAGATTCTCTCAAAGATCGCCATGATAGCTACGAAAATGTAAGAAGAGAGGGGGTCCCTTTGTCTTACCCCATTTTCACCCTTGAAATAGCCTCTATGGACTCCATTAACGCTAACAACAAAGTAGTATGATGAAACGCACTGCATAATCCAATCAATAAAAATCATAGAAAAGCAGATACAACCAGAAAGTCTCGAATGGCTTCCCATCTAACAGAGTCGAAAGCTTTATTGATATCTATTTTGAAAGCCACTATCGGGGATATTTTCTTATTCCCAAAGCCTTTTAAAAGGCTCTGGATGAGAAGAATATTATGAAAGATTGTCCTACCGGGGATGAATGCAAATTGGTTAAGATTTATAATTTTTCCTATGACAATTTTAAATCGTTTAGAGATAATTTTTGAAATTATTTTATAAATCACATTGCAGTAGGAAATTGGTCTGAAATCTTGTACTTTCTCGGGTACCGTAGTTTTGGGGATCAAGGTTAGGACCGCTGTATTCCATTGCTTTAATAGCTTCTTGTTCTTGAAAAACTCCAGAACCCCATCAATAACGTCTTACCCACAACCGACCAATTGTCTTTGAAGAACTGTGCATTAAACCCATTAGGACCCGGGCTTTTATTCCCATCAATACTAAACAGAGCTTCTTTAACCTCAACCCTCGTGACCACCCTTATCAACTCGCGACCATCTTCTACAGAAATTTTCCTATCAATAATTTGATACAAGGTATTCAGGTGACCTTGATGCTGCTTTCTTGTACCCATAAGCTGCTTATAGAAATCGATAGCCAAATCTTGTACACCCTTTTGACCCTGAACATATTCACCATCATCATTCTTCAGCTTGTATACATTGTTTCTCATGTTTCTAGCCTTACATTTTCTGTAGAAGAAAGTTGTGTTTTTGTCACCTAATGAGAGCCAACTCTGTCTTGATTTCTGTCTAATAAAATTCTCTTCAAGAAGACTCAGCTTTCTAAATTTTTCAAGGGCATCCCTTTCTGTTTCATTCAGTTGTTCATCATTATCATCCCTTAATAACATTTTCTGAACTTCTTCAAGTTCTTCTCTAGCATCCAGAACACTATTGGAGATATTGCTGAACTTCTTCTGGTCAAAGCTTTGGATATGATTCTTCATGATTTTAAGCTTCTTAGAAACCTTGTACATGTTGGATCCCCTGCCATCTGTAGAACATACGCTTTCGATAATACCCTTGAATTTGTCGTTTTCCATCCAAAAATTGAAAATTTTAAAGGGCCTTTTGAACCTTTCTTCCTTTTCTCAGAACAATTTAATCGGGCAGTGATCAGATATACCCGAATTCAGAACGTGAATTTGACTTCACGGAAATTGGTTAATCTAGTTCTCATTTACCAGACATCTATCAATTCTAATTCTTCTAATTTGCTCATTCCCTCACGTAGAAGATCAAGTGATGAAATTCCCAGAATTGGTAGGCTCGATACAACCTATATCTCTGATGTAGTCATTATAGCCAATCATATCCCGAGTTATTTCAGATTCTGGGCTACGATCAAATTCGTTTCTAGTTACGTTGTAATCACTAAGGACAACCCAAGATTTATCACTACCGATCCAATTTCTAAGACAATTCTAAAGGAGTCTTCTGTTAGTGCTTGAGTTTCTAGCATAGACAATAGAAAGATTAAACAGGATTCCTGTGATTCCGTCTTTTACCTCCACCAGAATTGCTTTATCATTCAAAAAGAGCCCTGACTTCAGCAACTTTGTTATCCCAGATAACCCAGATTCTGCCTGTTTTGTCATTTGACTTGTGAATGATTTCCCATCTGCTATCAATACACAGCTTGCTAACCTTCTCAATGTTCTGGCATTTGAATTTTGTCTCAAGAATACCCATAATAGTGATCTTCTGGTTCTCAATAATCCTCCTAATTTCTTTGCATTTCAGAGGGTCATTGAGTCCACTTATGTTCTATGTCACTATATTCATGAATGGATATAAGTTTTGGGTTCCTGACTTTCTAGACTGTCCTGGACCTCTTTATTAGAGAAATCGTAAGCATCACTTGTCTCGAAATCCTCAATGGCTACAGTTTGATTCCATGGAATACTATTCACATTGAGTGGGGGTTGCCTCACATAGATCTCATCTTCTCCCGTTATAGAGTCGGTGGCTTCTATATCCAGGATCTTTCTACTCTTTCTTCGCTTTCAGTTTGTTCTTCTTTAGTAGGTCTTTTCTGACTTTGAACCTCTTCATTACTAGATTCATGTCTGTTATCAATTTTAATTCGCCCTATTTCAGAACCAATGCTCACTACCTTATTCAAGTCCAAATTCTCTTCTTCTGCAATTGATCTTTTAATTTCACAAAACCTAAGTTTTTCCAATTTATTCTAAAGAGCTTCTTTATTGCTTGTTGGTTTTTCAATATTTTTTTTTCAGGATTTTCTTGTTCATTATCTCAAAAGGTGGCTCAGAGCCCATGGATCGGGTCATTTCAAATTTTGATGACATTGCTTTTTTTGTTCCTGCTTGTATTCCTTGAATTGTAAAGAGTGGACTCACGACCTATTGGAGTCCCATCAGACCCAATTTTGCTTGTTTCATATGGGCCATGTATTCCCCGTCCCATAGATCTTTGAATTCTAGAAACATTAGAACAAGAACATTTTTCATTAGGACCGGTACTAGCAAGTCCGGTAGCTTGAATAGTATTCGGATCAGCAAGTCCACGACTAGGCTTAACATGGCCAATATGGCTAGGTACAGTAGCATTATGAGAAGCTCTAGGACTGATGTGGCTATGTCCAGCTTTATCAGGACCGATATCCTGACTATGATCGACATTTTGAACAGGACCTATTCTTGAGAAAACAGAATCCCTAGGACCGGTGCCCTGAACATGACCGATAGGATCAGCGTTAGCAGGGTCAGCTTGTACCCTTACCCACTTCAATCTTTTTCCTATCTTCTTCCTTACTCTTATCTGTTCATGATTTTGGTTGCCCATACTATCATTATTAGTGTGTTCATTGATGTTAAGTTCAAACCTGTTCACATTTCTCTCAACTTGAGCCTATTTAGAGTCATTGATATATAGGGTTTTCAGACGGAATCATGTAGTGACGATTAGCACACTTTTTAATTGATAGGTTTTATAACAGTATTATATACATACAATGTCTCGACCTATCAACATATAGGGTTTTTAGACGGAATTGTTTACGAACTATTAGCACACCTATCAATATATAGGGTTTCTAACGGAATTAAATACAAATAATGTCTTGACCTATCAATATAAGGGTTTTCAAATAGAATCGTGTACGAATGATTATCGTACTTATAATTAGATAGGGTTTCTAACAAAATTGTACACAATCAATGTCTTAGCCTATCGAGAGATATGGTTTTCAGACAAAATCGTGTACAAACGATTAACGCACCTATCAATAAATATAGTTTTCTAACGAAATTGTATACAAACAATGTCTCAACCTATCGACATATAAGGTTTTCATAAAGAATCGTGTACGAATGATTAGCGTACCTATCAATAGATAGGGTTTCTAATGGATTTTTATACAAACAAATTGTCGATCTATCAACATATAGGATTTTGAATGGATCATGTATATATGATCAATGCACCTATCAATTGATAGAGTTTCTAACGGAATTGTATACAAATACTCTCTTGATCTATCAACATATATGATTTTTAGACGGAATTGTGTGCGATCAATTAGCACACTTATTAATAGATAAGGTTTCTTATACAAACAATGTCTCGACCAATCACTAGATAGTGTTTTTATTGGATTATGTACATATGATCTCAGTTCATTGTTGACAAACATGATTGTTTACAGATCATGTTACAAATGAACCTAATGCTTGTTAAGAAACAAGGATTACAACAGATTCATGTACGAATGATTTCTCATACATATCGACATATATAGTTTCTGATTGAATCATATACAAATGATTTCTCGACCTATTAATATATAAGGTTTAAGATACCTAATTACGTTTAGGGTTTTTAGATGAATCATGTACGAAAAATCTCTCGCACCTATCAACATATATGATTTTATATAACTAACTATAATTAGGGTTTAAAACGAGATCATGTACGAACGATCTCTCGCATCTATTGAGAGATAGGGTTTAGGGTACCTAACAACAACTAGGGATTTACTGAAATCGTGTACGAATGACTTCTCACAACAATTAATAGATAGGTTTTAAATACCTAACTATGATTAGGTTTTAAAACGAGATCGTGTACGAATGATCTCTCACACCTATCGTCATACATGGTTCCTAGGTACCTAATTATAATTAGGGTTTAGAAATGGGATCGTGTAAAAATGATCTTACGTACCTATCAATAAATAGGATTTAAGATACCTAACTATAATTAGGATTTTATCAGAATCGTATACAAACGATATATCACACCTATCAACATATAAGGTTTATGAGTACCTAAATACAATTAGGGTTTAGAAATAAGATCATATAAAAACAATCTCACATAAATATCAATAGATAGGGTTTAATATACCTAACTACAATTAGATATTTTAGCGAAATCGGATATAAACGATCTATCGCATTTATAAATAAAAAAGGTTTATGGGTACCTAATTACAATTAGGGTTTAGAAACGGGATTGTGTATGAACGATCTCACGTACCTATAAACATATATTGTGTAATATATCTAACTACAATTAGGGTTTTAACGAAATTGTATACAAATGATCTATTGCACCTATCAACTGATAGAGTTTCTAGGATATCTATCCACAATTAGGGTTTAAAACGGGATCATGTACAAACGATCTCTCACACCTATCGACGTATAGGGTTTGGGAGACTCAAATTTTCTTTTGCAGTTTCGGTCATGGCTCCATTCCTTTCAAGGAATATTTCAATAAAATCCTTGTTTCCTTTTTTTCAAAAATGACCTTCACAACTAATTTTAAAATTATTCAGCATTTTTGAGGTTTTATTTATGGACAAATGACTCATATTTTTAATAAAGGAACATTTTTTGTTCCCCTAGTTCCTATCCAAGTATATATGTTTCTTTTTCTAAGATTGGAATGAACCTTGATCTTTCTAAATGAATCATGATCTTTATAGATTCAAAACGTATTTGGGGCTAGGCTTTAAACATCTTTTTCATCATTTGTGATGATTTTTCTTTCATCAAGGAATACTATTTATTTTTTCCAAAATTTTTAGATATCAGATATAAATTCGATCTCATGTACAAACCCTTATCCATAATCATAACCATCGTATAGTCAAAATTTCAATTAGTTTACAAGTGTGCTACTTTTTTTGGTTGATCGGCCCAAAATTTCAATTAGTACATCCTTTCCCTTGTTGAAGTAATCAAGACAGGAGTTTGAGTAAACAACATATGATGATTTCAATTCTTCAACCACTTAAACTGTTTTCTTTTTTCGTTTTCGGGGTGTATAATGTAGTATCGATACATTATGTTATTGTTGTAGCAATCTTGACTAAAGTCTGAGTGAGCACGAATGGTGATTTCAATACCTCAACCAAAACGGAAATAATTTTCAAATTTTAAGAGATTTTCGTGGTTTATTTTGTCTCTTTTTGGAATTTTCATTTTTCGGTTTTTTATTCTTCCGAAAAGATCGAGTTTCAAACCGCCCTTTCTTTTACAAAACTCACGATGATGTTTCATTTCTCAATTTGGGGCTCTAAGCCTTGCTTTTACATGGTTTATTCTGATTCTTTTTCTTCAAAAACATTTGATGGAGGGTTACTCCTAGGATAATCGCCTATAAACGAAAAAGAGTTTATAACCGATATCTCTTGAATCAAGGTCATTGTGATATTCTATTTTTATTTATGAGAATATCACTCGAATGGAAACGATGTTCTTAGATTTGTCCCTACCTTTTTCCTAAAATACGACACATCGACTCTCGGATGAGATTAAAGCTTTTTCCTTTCTTAAAATATTTATTTTTCTCTTGAGGAAGGGACTAGAAGATTTTATTTATTTATGCAAGACCGGGCCCGCAAACATGCAAGTTGCCTACGTAAATTCTCTCTTTATTTTTTCTACATTAATAAGAATAAGGTCTCTATAGTTTGGACATGAGTCTTTTGTCCATGTTGCAAGTTATACAAAACTTGGGATTGAAATCTATTGAAATAAGTTTCTTTCAATGTCACGAGTAGTTTGAAAATATACAAAATATCTTTTAAGTACATCGAGATTGCTTGGCGCAATGAGATCATCACCTTATAGATTAGATAGACAGGCAATTCCTTTAGAAATGATTTTCTTAACTAGGAAGGGTCCTTCCCATTGGAGTCGAAACTTTTCCCTAAGGTCTAAGAGTTCCCGGGTTTATTTGAGAACTAAATCACCTTCTTTGAGGATGAGGTTTCTAGGTTTTACCTTCCTATTGAAGGTTTCTGGCATGTGTTTTTAGTAGGATTGGGTTTTACATAGAGAGTTTAACCTCTTATCTTCCATTAATGTTATTTGGTCATATCGAGAATTGAGCTAGTCTTCTTCTATAATGTGGATTTCTAAAAGTATTCTTAGGGTTGGAATCTCGATTTCGATGGGTTATACGACATTTATACCGTAAACTAAGGAGTAGGGAGTTTTGTTCGAAGAGGTTCGGACGGTTGTACGATATCCTCATAAGGCGTATGGTAATTTTTCATGTCAATCCTTATATTTGTTAGTCTTCTTCTTAATTATTATAATCATGTTTTTATTTGTCGCTTTGATCACACAATTGGTTTGGGGTCTACCGGGTTATGATTTGTGATGCTCGATTCTGAACTTGTCAAGCAATTGCAACACTTTTCCTTTGAAGTGTCAGCCATTGTCTAAAATCAAGGCGTGAGTACATCATATCTAGCGATGATTCTAGTTTGGATGATCTTTGCCACTTAATATGATTTTAAGACTTTGTAGGAGACTGCTTTAACCCATTGGTGAAGTAGTCTATGGCGACGAGTATGAACTCGTATCCATTTGACGTGTGGGAATAAATTTTCCTAAAAACGTCAATGCCCTATTTAGAAAAAGGCCAAGGAGATGTCATATTGTAAAGGAATGAGGTCGTTGTATTCTTTAGTAGCATATATTTGGCACTAATGAAAACTTCTTATATAGCTCTCACATTCTTGTTCGAGGTTTTGCCAATAATATCCTAAACGAAGTAATTTCTTAGCTAAAGTCATTTTATTCATGTTTGGGTCACATGTCCTTGTATGTACTTCTTCCATGATCTTCTTGGATTATAGACTATCTATGTAGAGCATGTTTTGACCATCAAAAGATCGATGGTAAATCCTATTGGCAATCCATGCATAGTTGGTGTAATATTGGCGAAACGCCCGTTGTTCCTTGGCTTAGAAGTGGAAGGATATTTTCCATACTAATTATACTTGTAAAGAGTATTATACTGGGATTTAGCAACATTCTGTCAGGAAGTTACTACTCCCTTGTATTGGGGTTTAGAAACTTTGATTTCTTTAGGAATTTGAGTCATAGATTCCATAGTAGCCAGGGCATCTGTGAAGGGGTTTTGGCTTCTTAAAACACTAAGAAATGATACTTGATCGAATTAGTTCTTAAGTTTAGTTATGTGGGCGTGGTATGGCTTCATGTTTTCCCCTTTGTACTTGTCACATGCCATTGGCTTAGGATATAACCAAGTTAGAGTTACTAATGACTTCTAACATAGTTGCCCCTTTTTTATATGCCAATTTGAGACCTAAGAGGCATTCCTCGTATTTAGTCTCATTATTGGTGACGGGATATTCGGTTTTTATGGATATTGGGTTGTAGGTCCCTTTTAGGTCAACTAACAAAATCTCAATTTCGTAACCCTACTTTCTTGAAGCTTTATCAAACATCAGTTTACATGTGTCTGATGTTATACTCATAATTCCCTCATCAAGGAATTCGAGTTCGTCTTCTAAATAAAAAATGATAGGTTAGTCAGCAAGGAAATCTTTAACAACGCTTCCTTTAATAAACTTATGTATCGTATATGCTATATCATATTCAGATAACATCATCTATATTTGGCTAACCTAAGTTAAAGAAGAGTTCGTTGGAATAAGAAGTGGATCGGGTCCAATCTTGATACCAACTTGACAAAGTGAGAATTCATGTAGTGTGTCAACCTTTTGGTGACCCATGTTAACGCCCAACAAATTTTCTCAGTTGGAGTGTAATTAAGTTCACACTCATTCATCCTCTTACTGATGTAGTACACGGTCGTTTCAATTTTTTCCTCTTTTTCTCGAGCCAATAGGCTTCCCATGGATGTGTCTGTTATAGTATGATATATGATAAGAGAAATATCATCTTTGGGAGATATGAGTATGGGAGAGGATTTTAAGTAATCCTTAATTCTGTCAAATGATTGTTGACAGTCTTCATCCCATATAAACTTTTGGTCTTTCTTCAGCCGCTTAAATATTGGATTGCATGTCTTAGTAAAATTGCTGATGAATTGGCTAATGTATTTTATTTTTCCTAAAAATCCTCGGATCTCTCTTTTATTTGAGGGATTGTCATAGTCATGATTGTTTTAATCTTAGAGGGATCGACTTCAATACCCCTCTATGTGATAAGAAGCCTACATTTTACCAGTTGTGACTCCGTAGATACATTTCTTCGGGTTAAGTCGTACCTGATATTTCCTAATTCTTTGCATGAATCTCTCAAGGTTTTGGACATGTCCTTCTCATTCCTTATATTTGAAAGTCATGTCGTTAACATATACTTCCACTACCACAATATACCAATATTTGGTAGTGGGAAGTGATCTTTAGGACTAACCTTATTCAGATCTAGGTAGGATATTCCACGCGTATCTTCCCGTCTTTCTTTAGGACGAGAACCACATTAGTTATCCAGGTAGGATATTCCACTACCTCAAGAAATCCATCTTCGAGTTGCTTTTGAACTTCTTCTTGGATTTTTTTCACGAGTTCCTCTTTCATCCATCTAAGCTCTTTCTTTACTGGCTTAGTGTCAGGACATAGAGGAATGTGGTGTCGTTTTATTTTTGGATGAATGACTGGTATGTTCTTGTACGACTAGGTGAAAACAACTTTGTTGGCTTTAATACCTCAACTAACTCCAAACGCTCTTGTGGGTTTATACTTTAACCAATCAGTATGATATGAGGATTGCTTGTAATGTTTAGATTGATTTTGATAGTCTTTTCTACTTTAGATTGATTTTAATATAAAAGGATGACGAAGCGACTTCATTTATAACGGTTCTGAAATATCTTAAGAGAGAGAAAGAAATCTCACGCGCGATCCTAATTAGCTGTTTCATTTACCGAAAGCATTGTTGTAATATTGTGTTTTTTGTATTACATCAAGAGTGAAGTGGTGTAACCGGCGAGTAGCGAGTTATGCTCGTCCGACAGTTGTGAGTGTTGTAACATTCAAAGTTAGTGGAGATCCTTCTCATAATCTGAGAAGAAAGGGTGTCGTAGGAGGGTTTGCTCCGAACATCCATAAAAAATCTTGTCTTGTATCTTTTCCTTACTTTCCTGCTTACCTACTCTTAAACCGAACCATCACTAACCGAAAACATAATCCTCAATCAAAACCGGTTTATTCATATTCCTTAACCGATCCATTATAAACATCATCCAAATTGCGCGTGTATTGTTTCAAAATGAAATAGACATTTCCACCCTTGAACCCGGTTCAAGAGTTTGTGACAGTTTGCGTAGTGTTGAGAACGGTTTTAGTCTCTAACCATACTATCACCAATCAGAGGGTGTATTGTGTTGTAGTAAGCGGTCAACCCTTCCGAAACCGGAACCCCGGTCCTCCAAGGGCGATCCCGATCCTAACAGTACCCTTTACATGTAAAGACATTTAATAGGGTAAAACATATGCGTCTCTTAAATGTTGTACTTTTCCAGACAAGTCTATTATGTTGAAAATATGATACAAACATTTCAAAAGCCATGTTTATGTTTTCGAGTTAAACATTTGATCCCTCAATAGAGTCGCCAAAAGGTGTAACTCCATAAAAACCCTTTATTTCGGTTTCTGTGAAAGCTTAAAGTTCGAGAAATTTTAACCTCGGTTTGCATGTCAGGAATTTTTTGTTAATATAAAACATTATTTTTAAATTATTTTAATATGATTCCGAACAGATTTTGAAAATTAAAAATAATTAATTTGGGGTTAATTTTAAATAATCTAGGGATTTGCAATTATCAAATTACAATTTGAATTTTAGAAATTCGTTGTTTAAATAAATTAAACATAATTAATTTAAAAAATTATTTATTTTGAAAAAAAGTCACCAATTGATTTTTGAAAATCAATAAAAGTGACATACATATACAAACGTATTGACTATAGTTTCTATTAGTTCGTAGTTTGGTGATAGTCGGGAAATGGCTTTCATGCTTCATCTTCCGTACTCGTTTTAAAAACAGTCTCTACTTTTTAATTTGGCTTTTGAAAATCGATTTTATAACGTTTCATTTTATCGATTATTCTTTAGGTCATAGACATGCATAAGTTTTGTGCATATTTAAAGAATTGTAAAAAATAATTATTTAAATGTTGGTACCTATTATTGTCGATAACTTAGGGAGAAATGTACCAAGGATTGGATAACAGTCTTTACACCTTTGGGAAGCTTTTGGGATGTCTAAATCCAAGGTTTAGAGCCTTATACAGAAAATTCGAAAAGTCTAAAGCTTTGAGCTTTAATGGCGAATTTTTGATTTCTTTTGATTTAGGGCTTGAGATGTGATCTCTTTCTATAGGTAGTGGTTATTTGGTGTATTTCTGTATTTTCTTTTCTCAGGAAACGACTTGGGGGTGCGGTAGTGATTATTTAGAGCCTTATACAGTTTTGATTTCTGTATTTTCTTTCTCTTCTTTCTCAATAACATCATTGAGGTTATTGCCAGATTTTAGCAATTTCTTCGTATTCTGGAAGGTTTAAACGACGAATCGATCAAAATATAGTCCATTAACATTCTACAAACTCATATCGAATTGTCGTTGTTCGCTTGGGAGAGAATTGATTTCCTCGGCGACATATTTCTATCTTCCAATAAACATAGAGAATTTCTCATTTTCTATTTCTTTAATGTTCTTCAACCCATTTCTGAACGTTCGAGGTTGAGATGCATTGAGAAGCGTTCTATGAACATTACAACCATTTCCTTTGTACTATGTAGATAGACTATCTCTTATTGGTGATACCAGCGTAGAGTAGCGTCATCAAGATACGAGGGAAATGAATGGAGTACTATTGGTTTTCCCAGGAACAATAAGGTCATTGCGGAGGTGTACATTTTGAAAAAGACTGACGGGTCATTTTTTCCTAAGTACTTAGAGAGAGATGGAAGTTTGACGCCTACCGGAATAAATGCTCGCTCAGCAGATTTCATAGCGTTTTTCCAGTCGTGGTGTTCTTTGGCGCTTTTGCCCTTAGCTAATTTTTTTTAGCTAGGCTTTTATCTCTACCTACATGGCTTGAAGTTGAGCTGTTTTCTTTTTCTCTAGTCCAGGGGTTGATTAACCACTATAATTTGATTTTCATGTGGTCCCAGGGGTTGATTACCTCCTCTTTTTGTACCCGTGTAGTCAGGTCGATATCCTCTTCGGAGTCTTTATAGAGAGAGACTTCTTCTTGAGTTTGTTGACCAATAGGACAAGGTTAATAGAGGTGAACATAACCGAGATTGCCTAGTTAGGAAATCGAGTAGAAGAATATATGTTTTGGGATGTATATGGAATTTGTTGATTAGATGAAGAAGTTGTGATCAATGCGAGTTGCTTAGTTACATGTTGCAAAGTTCCCTTAATTTCCCCGAACTCGGTTGTAGAGACCATTTTGGGTACTAGGAGTTCTACGGCCATCTGCATGGCTTGAAATTGAGCCATTTTATTTTGTTGTGGTCTCAGGGATTGATTAGCCACTATAATTTGATTTTCTTGTGGTCTTAGAGGGTTGATTACCACCTCTTTTTGTACCTGTCAAGTCGATATCCTCTATAGAGTCTTTATAGAGAGAGACTTCTTCTTGAGTTTGCTGACTAGTACGACGAAAATAACGGGGGTGAACATAACTAGGATTTCCTAGTTAGGAAATCGAGTAGAAGAATATATGTTTTGGGATGTAGATGGAATGTTTTGATTAGCTAAAGAAGTTGTGATCAATGCAAGTTGATCCATCACATGTTGCAAAGTTGCCTCCATTTTCCTAAACTAGGTCGTAGGGACCATTTCGGGTACTAGGAGTTCTTCATTCATCTGGTGGCGTATAAAATATCTTTTTTTTGATCTCTCTTTCTAAGAGGTCGTGTCACTCGCCGCAGCAATGGATTGTAGCGAGAAGAAATATGTGAGGGTTTTACAGTTGTAACACAATACAATGCAATGCAATACATATGCATATAAAATAAATCCTAGAGAATGATCATCTCGTTAAGTTTGTTACAAATAGAGCTCTCTTGTTGATATTTTATAAAGAGATTCTAAAAGGGAAAAAGTGTTGACGGAGGTCACGAGCTTTAGGTCCAACTGTAACGTATTCACACACTAGAAACTTATTCCTCTTCATTTTCTTGAACATGCTCGTATTCTTGGAGAATGAGATTCAGGTACTTCCTTCGTTTTCACAGGATATTCATTTGGAAGACGTTGTGCCATTTCTCTAGGTATCCTGCATTTGTCATGGTAAGCACTAAAAATATATATACACTCCAATTTATAATATTAAATATTTATTTTTGATTTATTTTTAATAAATAAAATTGAAATAATTAACCCCATGGCCAAAAAAAACTATTAAAATTATTAATTATGATTAATTATTGTGTTAATTAATCAAATTAATTAAGTGTTTGGGTCAAAATAAAAAAATTAAGTTATTTGAGATAAATGTTGTACACATAATGTCTCAAAATAATTTTAGAAAAATTGAAGGACAAAAATAAATAATTTTTATGTATTGTTGTATATATTTCATCTAAAAATAATTATTTATTTAAATTCTAAAAATAAAAATAAAAAATTGATAATATATTTTTTATAATTATTTTAATATTTTGTGTATATAAAAAGATAAAAATTAAAGTCAAAAGGGTGGAAAAAATCGAAATGGAACTCTCTCGTTTGTCCACCATTACCGCTCATTTAAAGCCCAAAATGATCACCTTGTGACGGTGATCATTCTCCCCTACAAAATAGGGATGAATCGTCCCTATTCCAGCAACTTCAGCCAAAAGCCATTAATGACTTTTAATTCAAGCCACTTAAAGACATCAATTGACTTAGGAATGCTATAAATATATTCCCTAAGTATTTTGAAGGCAAAGAATCCAATTTTCACCTTCAAATCGGAAGATTTCATAAATCCTCCTTTGGAGCTCAATGCTTCTGAATTTTTTGAAAATTTGTTTGAGACCTTAAAGCTTAGATCTAGGAATCCTGAACAACTTTCCTAAGATCTGAAACGTGTTCTCCAGTCCTTGGTATGATTTCAATCACCCTTTAATTCATATTTATATGTTGAATTTTTATTTTTATATTACAAATTGAAAAAGCTTGTATGATTGTTGTTCACAGTGTATTGTGGATTGAAATCATTTTTAGTATCATGTAGGAACTGTCTGGATTTGATAAAATTGATCAATCAATCTAAATAACATAAATCGAAGTTTGAATTTTCAAAATAAAAAAACGGGTTTGTTGTTCTTGGGTTTTTTCTATTCAATCACAGCCTAGAAAGCTTCCCAACATGATTGTAAAATATTGGGCAACTGTTTGGATCATGTTTAATCCATCTCAGTTATGTTTGATCAAAATTGCTTTAAAATCAAAAACTCAAATTTTGATCACAAAATATTTTGAACATATTTATCATAATCCAGGTCGATTGATACCTTAAGATGATGACCAACATGTTCTTGACAGCTTTGTAAAGTTACTTAATCTCTTGGATCAAAGAATTGTAAAGTTACTTAATCTCTTGGATCAAAGAATCGGAGCTAAAAAATGAATTTAAAAAATGGATCTTTGTGTTTTTGAGGACCAAGGCTTGCTAGCCTAGGATCGAGAGATTCGACAGAGCATCCTTCGTCTAGACCAAGGCCAAGGATCGAAAAAATTAAGCTATGAGCAAAACCTATGACTTAGAGTTCTAACATTGGGACCGAGACTCCCAAACCCTAGGACCGAGAGTTCTAACTTTAGGATCGAAACTCTTAAGACCAAGAGTTCTAACCCTAAGACCGAGACTCCTAGACATTGGGACCGAGTATACTTAACCTAAGACTGAGGGACTTTACCTAGAACTAGCCTCAGACCGAGAGGTTTATACTTCTCGAATGAGTAATTAAGACCTAGTCTAGTCCTAGACTGATTTGTTTTTACACCTAGACCGGTAATCTCAGCTAAGGACCAAGATCATTAACATCTTGGACGGTGGACTCTAGTACTCGGACCGAGCGCTCCCGAGCCTAGACCGAGGGTCTCCAAACTCCGACCAATAAAATTGGACCCAAGCCTTATGACTCCAATCCTAAGGATTGTTTGGTTCCACTTTAAAAAATCTAAAATTATGTTTATAATTTTGGAACTCCAAATCATTTTCAAAAAATCACGAAAAATTATAAAATTCATTTACAATATATTTGGGATATTTTCACAAAAATATATCAACAAAGGCTTGTTTTGTGTTTATTTCTAAACTCTAATGCCTTTAAAAATGACTGATATTCTTTAGATATTTTCTTCTTAGTTATCATCCACAACAGGTACCAACATTTAAATATTGATGTGTCAATACTTTAATTAACGATAAACATAAAAGCATGACTATGACAAGATGAATAATTGGTTAAAACTGAAGTATTATACAACCGATTTTCAAAAATCCAAATTTGTATGTTTTTAAAATGGGTACGGATTTTTAAAAATTAATTGGCGATTTTATTTTAAAATAATTAATCTTTTAAATTAATTATATTTAATTAATTTAAACTAATGTATTTTTTTAAATCAAAGTATAGTTTGATAAATCCTCAAATTATTTAAAACTAAATTCGAAATTAATTATTTTAATTAAATTCAAAACACTGTCAAGTATCAACGAAATCTTTAAAAAAATAATGTTTTATTTTAAAAGAAAATTTCTGATACACAAACTAAGGTTGAACTTCTCGAACCTCGAGCTTTCTATAGAACCTGATGCCATGAGGTTTTTCCGAAGAGTAGCAACTTTCTGGCAACTCTATTGGGGATTAAATATTTAACTTGAAAACATAAACTTGACTTTTTAAAACGTTTGTATCGTGTTTTAAAACACTTACCAAAAAATCACATACCCGACATGCTCTAAATGTTTTATTCTAAATGTGAAAGAATTGTTTACCTTCCCTTTCGTCGTGTTTAAAAATATTGATGATAATTAAAACTAAATGAGATCAAACAAAAAATAATGATTTGGAGGTACAATTTAGAAAAATAAAATTTTGGTTGTGAGAGTGGCTACTCGATTTTTTCATCAGAAATCGAGAAAGAAAATTCATAAAATGAATATGAAAAGATATTTCAATAGTTCCATAGTTTATGACCCTTAATTGATATAATAAATTTGGTATTTTTATTTAGTTGTTTAAAATAACAACAAAGTAGGGTAGAAAAGGAATTAGTATATTTAGGTTGAAATGTGTTATGATTCAACTTCAAATAAAGGGATTAGGAAGACCTGCATGTCACGTATTATTTTGAAAGGATGAGACCTATATGCTCAACACCAATTGCGTCGAATAAAAAAAGGCACTAAAAAAACTGTCTAATCACAACATATAGGCGCAACATTTATTTTTTTTAATACAAGTTTTAAAAACTGCAATCCATATTGAAATAAAAAATTAAAATATTGCAAATCTTCTAAATATATTTTCAACCAAAACGTATTTTTACAAAAAAAAATATAATCTGAAAAATATATATTGCAAAATATATCACTAGAAATGGAAAGATCGAATATTTTTTCTAAATTTTTATTAATATATCATTGCGATTAAACTAGTAATAAGGAAGCCACAGAATAATGATGATAATATCACTAACATATATTCACGTCAATGTTTGCAAAATATTTTGTAATAAAATATATTTCAATTAACTAAGGTAACAAATATTATATATAACTAAGGGTGTGATTATTACAAATTAAAAGCAATGCTAACTGGGCTAATATTGATAAGGAAATTAGTAATATATATTACATTAACACAAATAAATAATATATTCGCAACTGGTACTGCAATTCTAATATAGTGTATTACTGCAAACTATATTACAATTTTATATAATAGTTTTATAAATATTTTTCGAAATATTCGTAATATAATAGTATTAATTTATGCATTAATTCTTATATATAATCTCTTCGCAACTAGTTTCAATGGTATGATATAATGTTATTGCAAACCACATTGCATTAATATTTATTAGATTTAAAAATATCGTTTGACATACTTGTAATATACTAGCATTACGTTTTGCATTAAACATTATATAATCTTTTCACAAAGAGTTATGGAATTGTATAATAATTTTTAAAACATCTATTAATAATCTGTTAGTAATATGTTTTGCATTAACAATTATAAATAATCTTTTAACATATAATGTGCATTAAACTATATGAATTAGTACAAAAAAACATAATTTTTAAAATAGTAATAAACATTCAATGCAAAATTAGTTGTGAGTCTGATTAAATTAAGTCTCCTCAATTCTCGTTTCATCATCAATTCAGCTAACCATATATGTCTTTTCCATTCCACACGCCATCATTACACTCTCTTCATCATTTCATCATTTCAACATATCTTCCATATCTTCAACCTATCTTCTATTTCTTCAACATATTTTATCATATCATATCTCTCTCTATAAACTCTTTCTTTTCATCATTTCATCATGGTTTCAACATTTTCTACTCACAAACAATTGTTTTAAAGAACTCTAAGCTCCTCCACTCCTTGCTACAACTTAAGCTCCGAGTATGAGAATGAAACGACGCCGGAGATAGCAACAAGTATTTTCTCATAATCCACTGAGCTCCAAATCGTCAAGGTAGAGCTTGCAGCAACTATTTCAAAAACAGCAAAAATGGAAGCTCATATAGAGGCTACAAATATTTATCCCACCGAATGTCCCCTCAACTTTGATGGAATGTATAATCTCCTTAACGATATACGCACATTCAATAATACAACTATCAAGGTTGTCAATGAGATAACCACGAAGGTATGTCATATGTAATCTTTACAATATCGATAACACATTTTATTGCTAAACCTAGTACAGATCAAATGGCATATTTAGTAAATATTTTTCAACTCTTGGGTAGAAAGTGCAATAGTTTTTGCACTAAACATTGTTCAACGCCAAATTGCTTTAATATTTGCAATATCGAAAATACTTATTATTGCGAAAACTAGTGCATTTCGAATGTCATATTTAGTAAATATTTTTCAACTCTTGGGTAGAAATCTCATGTTTGAAAGTGCAGTAACCTATGCACTAAACTGTGTTATCGTTGATTTTCTTTAATGTTTACAATATCGATAATACATATTATTGTGAAGATTAGTGCAGATTGAATGTCATTTTTAGTATATATTTTTCAACTCTCGGGTAAAAATCTCATGTTTGAGAGTGTAGTAAGCTTTTCCCTAAACTGTGTTTAACGCCGAATTGCTTTAATGTTTGCAATATCAATAATATGTATTATTGCAAAAATTAGTGCAGATCGAATCACATTTTTAGTAAATATTTATCAACTCTTTAGTATAATTTAGTTGTATAAATGTGCAATAATATTTGCACTAACATGTGTTCATCGTCAAATTATTGTAATCATTGCAATGTCGATAATATGTATTATTGTGAAGACTAGTGCAAATTGGATGACCGTTTAAGTAATTATTTTTCAACTCTAGGTAGAAATCCCTTATTTGAGTGTGTAGTAACCTTTGCATTATACCGTATTCAAACCCAAATTTCTTTAGTGTTTGCAATATCGATAATACGTATTATTGTGAAAACTAGTGCACAGTGAATGACGTTTTTAGTAAATATTTTTTTAACTCTCAAGTATAATTATACTATATAATAGTGAAGTAACATTTGCAGTAAACCGTGTTCATTGTCAAATTGTGATAATTTTGCATTGTCGATATTATATGATATTGCAAAACCTATTTCGGATCTCTATTTCATGTTAAAACTAATTAAACAAGTAACAATTTTAGCGTTAACAAAGTATTTAATATTTCTAACTACCAACAACTACCAAAGTACTTGTGTACTTACTTCCTTCACTTAATCTTCTACAATTTACACACTTCAATATCTTTATCTCTATTTTCTATCTACATCCTTTGATCAAGAACATCATGTTATTCAATATATTTCATTTAACATCAAGGTAAATATATATATATATTTATCTTCTATCTTCATAATTTATATATATAAGTGGATAATATTCTTATTTACATGTATGTCTTCATGTTGTATCACATTTTTAGGAAATTATCACCATTTGATGAACAAATATGAAGATCTTGAATACATTTTATATATAACATATTATTCTTGTCTTTGATTATATATATCACATATTATTCTTATATATGATTTTATATACAACATCATTTATATATTTGGATAAATACATATTAATCTTATATTTAATTATATATATTGCAGATTACAAAATGAGGGAGGATCGGGTTTGGATGTACAATAATAAACA
Organism: Impatiens glandulifera; assembly: GCF_907164915.1. Taxonomy (NCBI): domain Eukaryota; kingdom Viridiplantae; phylum Streptophyta; class Magnoliopsida; order Ericales; family Balsaminaceae; genus Impatiens; species Impatiens glandulifera. The sequence goes on from NC_061868.1 coordinate 24,158,762, forward strand.
TGAATGCATTGAAATGTTTTTAGAAGGTTAAGAAGAGTTCATTTCATTTTTCACAATTCAACTTACTTATATGTATGGTGAAAAAATCATGTGACCTTACCAAAAATATCATATTCAAAAAGTTCATTCTGTCTGAATTATGCCATAATCATATTCTAAGAAATGGATTCATGAAAAACTATTATATGCGTGTTGCTCATGGGGAACCAATTGAAAACTCAAAGGTATATAATTATCAATGTAAATGACATTTGCTAGGTTACAATGAAAGATAAAATGAATAGGAGTCAATGATATATGACATGGAATTAAGTTACCAACCAAATGTGGGGAATGAAACTTCTACTAATTTAAACACACATATTTTATCCTAAAGGTTCTGGAATGCATTGAACGTGACACATCAACCAATCTGGCTTGGTTATCAAAGAAAGAGTAAACTATTAACTACGGTTAAACAACTTAATATGAAATCCGAGAACAATTGGTTTGAGCGTGCAATAAATCAAAATCTAAACTACATCATGTCAATATTACCAAAATAATTGTATGTCGGATAGTTTTTATAGTATGAAAGAATTGGCTGAAGATTTGGGTTTCCATAATTAGAATCAATGTATGTAGAGATAGTTACATGTTTTATTCGGGGTAGAACAATCATGCAAGTTTTGTAATATTTCCATATTCAAAGACAATTCAGTTAAGTTTAAGCCCCATAAACAACTATTTTATTTATCAATAGCTCCTAGGTTGCAATGGTTGTACGCATCGAATGTGACTGTCACTCACATGACATGGTATGGTGGTCATGTTAACAAATCTGGGATCATGTGTCATCCTTCTAATGGAGAGGCTTGGAAGAGGTTTGATCATCATTATCCAATATTTGAACTAGAGCATAGAAATATTCAACTTGGCCTTTGTTTAGATAAATTTACTCCTTTCAGACAGTTTGGAGAATCATATTCATGATGACCAGTAATTCTAACACGCTATAATCTACCACCAGATATGTGCATGAATTTACCGTATATGTTTATATAACTAATTATATTGGGACCAAAAAATCCACAAAGAAATATTGATATTTTCCTTCAACCATTGATAGAGGAGTTACAAATGTTGTGGGATGTTGGTGTTCCTACCTATGATATTTCCCACAATGAAGCATTTAACATTAATTCAATGTTGTTGTGGACTATTAGTGATTTTCTTGCTTATGGAATATTGTTAGGTTGGATTACTCATGGAATTGATGGTTTTTCAATATGTATGAAAAAATATAAATCTTTTCAATTAAAATATGGCTGAAATGCTTGTTATTTTGATTGTTAGAGAATATTTTTGTCGTCGGAGCATCCTTACAAAAATGACACACAATATTTTACAAAAGACCAGGTAGAAACAACTCTTCATCCCTATATAAAAGATGGCAATGAAATATGGTCTAAAATTTCACATTACAAGCTTGCAAGTCAATCTCACAATTAGTATCCTCATGAATTTGGTGATTATCACAAGTGAACTAAGATAAGTATCTTCTATAAACTTTCGTATTGGTCAAAACTTCTCATTCGACATAACTTGAATTTTATGCATATTAAAAAGAATGTGTTTGAAAACATTATAAATATCATTATAATGTGAAGCCTGAGACAAAGGACAACCATAACTCTAAGAAGGATATGTTTATTGTTTACAATCATTTAGAGCTACATGTTGATCCAGATACAATGTTTCGTAAGCCTAAGAAGGCTTCTTATACCTTGAAGAGGGAAGAAAATATTATAATATGTAAATGGCTGAAGATGTTGAAATTCCCAGACAGTTATGTTTCTAGTTTGTCAAGATGTGTTGACACAATCGAATCTAGGTTGATCGGATTTATAAAGTCACATTGTCATGTTTTTTTATAAAGGTTATTGTCAATTCCATTCTAGAAAATATTACCTAAATTCGTTTGGGGAACCATAACTGATTTATGTAATTTCATGCATGACCTTAATTGTTCAACTTTGAGCTTAGACAAAGTGGATAATATATAAGCTCAAATTCCTAAAATTGTATACAACCTAGAGATGATTTTGTCACCTTCCTTTTTTGATTGAATGGAATATCTTTTAATACATTTACCATATGAAGAAAAAATAGGAGGTCTTGTACAATACAAATGGATGTATCCCTTCGAGAGGTATGTACATACATATTTTGTATTATCTTCGAACAAAACAATTAAAGATACTTCATAAATTGTACTCTTTTAAATTTAGGTTTCTAAAGAATATGAAGAATAAGTTAAAAAACAAAGCTAGGATTGAATATCCATATGCAATGCCTATATTCTTGAAGAAATATCAATATTTGTTTCGTATTATTTTGAATCGAACGTAAATTTCAAACAAAGACAACCGCAAAGGAACACAAAAGGGTCATTGAACAAAAGTCAACATACAATTTCGATTTTCAATTACTTATGACATGTAAGTGGTGGTTCAAAGAGATTTATGACCAGCAAAGAAACATTAAATGCTCACACATATGTCTTACTAAATTTTCGGAGGTGGATCCATATTATAGGTATTGAATGATCATATCATAATTCTTCATTTTGAATTTAAAAGCTTTTTTATTTCATTATTCAAGGACTTTTTGTGGTATGAAATGGATTGTCAATTCTCATCATGGTCCTGGTCAAAGGTAATTTCAATTTTCATTATAACTAAGATTTTAAGTCTCATTATGGTTTCGATCTAAACATTATAATAATTTACTTTGAAGGTTTTCTAAGAACAAAGAAGAGATCAGATTGACAAAGAATTAACGTATTTCATATCATTTGGTCCAAAGACTCCAACACAAAGATAATCAACGTACTTCATTAATATGTGTAGAGATTAGTGATTTTAGATCTAAAAAATCAACCATGAATAGTGGTGTTTGCGTTCATGCAAATGATTCTGATTACTATGGACTTTTGGAGGAGATTATTGAATTAGACTACCCTGATCCATGTTTACATGTGCTTCTATTTAAATGTTTGTGGTTTGATCTCATTAGAGGTACTAGAGTTAATAAAATATATAGATTTATTGACATGAACATGAGACATATATATACTAAGTACGACCCATTTGTTCTTCCTCAACAAGCTATACAATTTTACTATTGAACTATCCAACCACAACAAATGATTGTAATTCTGGATGAATGGATGTTTGTAAAAGAAAAAAAACAAGAGGAAAGATAGAGGAAATGTAGAGAAATGAAGTGGTGTATCAACAAGGATATCCTTCCATAGAATTGTATATTCCTATCCATATTCCCTTATATGATACCAACGATTTGAGCGATCTCAATGTTATTCATGGTTAGTTAGATGGATTTGATGAAACTGAATTTATAGGAAGTTCTTCAAAGAAAAGTGATCATCTACAAATAGATTCGAATAATAGTCCAAGTGGAGATGATGAAGATTTAGAAGGTGAGGAATAATTAGAAGATGATATATTTTGATGTTTTAGTTTGAAATGTTAATACTGATTTAATTGTAGATTATTATGCTTAATATGTATTGTTAAATTTTTTTATATTCTAATTATATTACATGAAAACAAGTCTTCGAACAAGGAATATTTTGATGCTCGTGAATTAGAAAAATAATTACTCAAAATTTCATTGGATCTGCAAAACGGCATTGGCCTTCAAAATATATTATTACAGTAAATATTGCAGTTCAACGCTAAATGAAGATTAATGCATTGGTAGTTTCTATTTAAGTACGCATTTGTTACTCGAGAGTTCAAAAATAATTACAAAACATGTCATTGGATCTGCAATAAAAACGGCATTAGCCTTCAAAATATATTATTGTTGTACCTATTGTAGTTCAACACTAATTCCAGTTTAATGCATTGTAGTTGCTATGTAAATATTCATTTGTTACACAGGAGTTCAAAAATAATTACTAAACATGTCATTGGATCTACAATAAAAATGGCGTTGACCTTCAAAATATATTATTGTTGTACATATTGCAATTCTACGCTAATTTTAGTTTAATGCATCGGTAGTTGTTATGTAAATATGCATTTGTTACCCAAGAGTTCAAAAATAATTACTAAACATGTCATTGGATCTACAATAAAAACAACATTGGCCTTCTAAATATGTTATTGCCGTAAATATTGTAGTTCAACTCTAAATTAAGATTAAGGAAAAGAACTCACTTAGACGTATGTACTTGTACAACTTATCTTACTTAGACGTATATACTAATAAAATGTTATTTAAACATACATACTATCAAAAATTGACTCATTTAGTCTCTTTTAGTAAACCATAGTTAATATTTATTTTTTAATTTATATATTTATTAATTAAATATTAATATATTTTCTCTCTTCTTCTTTTTCATTAATAAATGAATTTTATTTTTATCTTTTTCATAAATGTTTTATTATTTCTATATGAGTATTTATTATTAATTATTTTAATTTTATTTTATATATATAAGCATTCATCATTAATTATTTTAACTTTATATTTCTTCGTTCTTTTATATGATTTTTTCTTATATTAATATTGATTATTAATTATTTTAAACGGTTTGGTCCCAATGGTTGGATATAACAATAATTTATCATTTCAATAAAAATAAATCATTTAAAACAAAATAAATTAATTAATAATCAAGAATTAGATAATAATAGCAAATTATTCATCAAACACCAAAAGAGTAATAATCAAATATTAGACAAAACAATGTTTCTTACTACTACTATAAGGCATGAATCAAAAACTAAATAAAAAATTATTAATTTCATTTTTATTATATTAAATTAAATAAGAAAGAAATCCTTCAAAAAAGTATTATAATAAAACATAAAATACATAAATAAGTTACTAAGAAATAAAAACTGATAAAAAAATAATGAAATAAAAAAGAGAAACTAATATAAAAATAATAAAAAATTTAAGAATGGAATAAATTACTTAATTTAATTAATGAAAAGGAATGAGAGATAAAATATATTAATATTATAAATATATAAATTAAAAAAATATAAATTAACTATGGTTACTAAAATAGGTTAAATGAACCAATTTTTAATATTATGTATGTTGAAATGACATTTTATTAGTACATACGTCTAAGTGAGATTTTTTCCTAAAATTAATGCATGCGTAGTTGCAGTACTCTTTCGTCCAAAATTATTTCGTGATATGTATTGTTTAATGCAAACATAGTTGCAGTTACCTTTAGTCGAAATTTTAAAATAAACTCGCTAAAACTCATTTTTTCGCCAAAACACTCCTTCCAAGCATAACACTAAGAAAAATAATTCATTTCACAAAATTCTTTTTCTCTCTCCTTGACTCAAACCTCCCTCAACCCAAAAACCTACCCAACTCACGCCCACCTCTACACCAAAACCTACACGGTCGATGCCTATCTTAACTTGATTCTCTAATTCTCGACAATTCTAATGGTCGCCCACATCCACATTGCCGCAAATTAGCTGAACCCTAGTCACAACCCCGTCACGATAGAAGCTGCAACCCAGCCGCAACCTAGAAGCAACATCGTCGTAAGCTCGTCGTAACATATTTTGGTAATGGTTCGTGCTCGTCGATTCCATATTGATTCATTGTATTCCATTTTAATATTCTCTTATAGATTGCTAAGTATTTAGTCTAGATTGTTATGTTTCCTATATAGTAAGTGTTGGGATCGGTGTTGACAATAGAGACTAGGGTCTGACTATTGTAAACAGCTTACGATAAACGATTTGATAATAATCCTGTGAGGGATTAGTATCTGTTGATATTCTTCGCAAATCTTTACAAACTTTTGAAACAGATTTAAGTGCGGAACTGTTTGTTGGATTTGAAGCTTAAGACAACTAAATACAAATGACAGAAATTAAAGAACACAAGGAGTTTTATGATGTTTGGAGATAAAACTCTTATATCACCCCTTCTTCCACAATCGGAAAGATATCCACTAAAGACTTTGTATTAAATACAACTCACTGAGCTAGGTAACTCATTGTTGAACAAAACAACCTCTATTCAACTTACAACACTGAGGTTTCTCACAGAAAAGGTAGTATGCAATTACAGTATAATCACAGTTATACAATAAGTGATTTTGCTTGAGAGAATGTGTGAAGCATAAAGTTAGTAAGAGTTTTGGGACTAGTAGTTGTTCGAGCAGTTTTCAGTTAGTCGTTTAGTGTGTATATCGATCAGTCATTCGACGGTTGTCCTTGGGCTTCTATTTATAGTTGAATTACACCAATGGTAGAATATTCTTTGAGGATATGTGGCATGTGTCCGTTGGATGTCCTCCTATAGTACGAGAGTACAGCAAACTTTGAGTATTTAGATCGTGGCCGTACCAAACAGGTAGTGCACTGAATATCCTCTAATCTTGTCTTGTACTAGGAATACAATAGAGAGATATCCACGTAAGTGGCATTCATTCATTTGATAGGATTAGTTGGCTTGTCAGACTACTAAAGACAAGAGTAGAAGACAGTAGAGAGAACGTGATTAGACGGATGTTATCTTTAGACAATTGCTAAAGCAAGACATCAAACATTTTCCTTTAGACCGCGTCTAAAGGAGTTAGATGACCTCGTCTAACTACGCTTTCTTTTAGACCGCGTCTAAAGGAGTTAGACGACCTCGTCTAACTACATTTCCCTTTAGACAATGTTTAAAGGAGTTATATATCCTCGTCTAACTACGCATCCCTTCAGACAGCGTCTAAAGGAGTTAAACGTCCTCATCTAACTACGCTTCCCTTTAGACCGAGTCTGAAGGAGTTAGACAACCTCGTCTAACTACGCATCCATTTAGACAGTGTCTAAAAGAGTTAGACATCCTCGTCTAACTACGTTTCTCTTTAGACAACGTCTAAAGAAGTTAGACGTCCTCGTCTAACTACGTTTTCCTTTAGACCGCGTCTAAAGGAGTTATACATCATCATCTAACTACGCTTCCCTTTAGACCGAGTTTAAAGGAGTTAGATGACCTTGTCTAACTACGCATCCCTTTAGACAATGTCTAAAGGAGTTAGATGTCCTAGTCTAACTACGTTTCCCTTTAGACAGTGTCTAAAGAAGTTAGACGTCCTCGTCTAACTACGCTTCCCTTTAGACCACGTTTAAAGGAGTTAGACCTCCTCGTCTAATTATGTTTCCCTTTAGATCGCGTCTAAAGAAGTTAGATGTCCTTGTTTAATTATGTTTCCTTTTAGACCGCGTCTAAAGGAGTTAGACGTCATCGTTTAACTACACTTCCCTTTAAATCGCGTCTAAAAGAGTTAGACGTCCTCATCTAACTACGTAAGACGTCTAAGATAACCTACTTTAGACCACATCTAAAGTAGCATAGTTTTAGATTTATGAATGCACAAAACAAATAGACAACTCAGTCTTATCACAACTAAGTTTAACATAAATCGTCAAAATAATGTAAGCATTGAATAAACTTATTTCCTTAATTTATTTTATTCAATTTTATTTGACTCAAAAAATTCCCCATTTTTGATGACGTTCAAACTTAGTTGAAAGATCAAGAAAAAGAATGTATCCATAAGAAACAAAAGTTTATATTTTAGCAAAAATCAGGATAGATTCGATTTTACATTTTAGGAAAGATTGCCCATAAACAACAAAAGTTTGGGTCTTTCCTAGACTTGGTCCTTTTTTATCCACCTCTATCCTTGATGAAGGATCTTTTTGCCTTATCTTCTCCTTGGACATCAAGACATTTCTTTCCCCCTTTTTGACATCATCAGGAAGGACAGAGTCTTAATCAGCTCTTTGAAGCTCTCAATTTCTTCTCTTTAGATTTAGTCTACCTACCCTAAGAAAATAGTCAAGGACTCTTTGATAGTTCAAGACTCCGGAAGACTTAATGAGGAACCCATGTCAATTATTTATTAGGATAGAAGAGAGCAGCATGTTGAGCGGAGCAGTATAACCAGATGGCTTCCTTGGATAAGAGATCATCTCCACCAAGTTTTTAAAAAGAATTTTTGACCAGTTAATTGATGTTCTCATTGTGATAGAAACCATTATCTCAAATACCTTTTTTGAGAAGGAATTAGAGATGCCCTTAGCCAAGAGGTACTTAGATATGATATCGTTGAGGATGTAAAACTCAACTTTTAGACTAAACTTTAGTCTTTGATATCGACAGGGAAAGATGCCTTTCAAAAGATGTATATGAGAAGACAAGCCTCATCTCAGATAAGACCTCATCAGAAGAGGTGGGGAACTCAGATAACCCCTCCAATTGGAGCCTGAAGAATTGAGAAAAAGTTTCTTCATTGAAGAAAACATGTTCTTCACAAATTTTTCCCACGATAAGTTTATTGTCGATCATCCTTGTAAACCTAAAGAATTCACGAACTTCTAGTTTATGAATGATGACATGTGCCCCAAGGAATTTCTCTAAGCCTGAAGCTTTAGGAGTTTCAAACATCGTGACCATTTCTGGAATCACCAAAGAGGATACAGAATCAAAGTTCACTTGAAGAGTAGATAGTGCAAGAGAGCCCATTTCTTGATTTAAGAACGAGTAGTAGAAGTGCTAAAGGATTTAGACATCTAAGAATCACAAGGGTTTTTTCTTAGTGATAGAAAGCAATAATTTAGAATCACAAAGAAGATAAAAAGTTTGTTCGGATGAGTTAGTTACTCTTTATAGAGTATGACTAATGCATGACTATGAAAGTCATCATTAAAAGTGAACAGTCATTGAATTTTAAAATGTGTTCCCAATAAAATCATAATTAAAAGACGTCAATTAAAAACCATCATAAATTTATCATAAATTTTGAAGGTGAAAGGAAGCGACCCTTCAGATATATTAGTCATATTTTTAACATTGAAAGACATGTGTGTTCAGGTTATTTGAGATATGACTTTTCAATTTCTAGGCGGGAAGCATACATGGACAGCCTATGAGACTATGGACAGTTGTCCTACTTGGTTGAAGATAAAGCATCTAAAGGCACACGTAGTTAGACGTCTAACATTCCATCCGCATACCTTGCGTCTAAGTTGGGTAGATGTCTAATTTAGACGGCATTTAACTACGCGTGTCTACAGACGTATAACATGCGTCTATTCAAACGGCGTCTAACCACGCTCGTCTATATACGCTTCAAACGTTTGTCTTATACATAGATGTCTAACCAAACTTAATTTGTAAGTTGCTTAAGAAAATATTCATCTAAGTACATAGCTCCTTTAGATGACAAATCTAATTAGACCAATTAGGACTCCGTCTACACATGTCTGTCCAGTCACTTAATAAACAAATTCCCCCTCAATTTATGCATGATCAGTTATAACAATTTAATTGAGATTTAAAAGCCCTAAAATATTTATAAAGTGATAAAACTTAATCTCGGTGAGTGACTTTGTAAACACGTCTACCACTTGATGAACTGTTGGGACATATTCAAGGTGAATATGCTTCTGATTGACACTCTCTCGGATGAAATGGTATCTGATTTCGATAATTTTCGTCCGAGAGTGCAACACCGGATTGTTTGTTATAGCAATAGCACTAGTGTTGTCGTAGAAAATTGATAACTCATCTGCCTGAATTTCGTAGTCCCTCAACTGTTGTTGAACCCACAAGAGTTGAGAGCGGCAACTACATGTAGCAAGGTACTCGACTTTAGTTGTAGACGTGGCGACAAACGTCTGCTTCTTGCTGAACTAAGATATCAGACGATCACCAAGGAACTAGTAAGTTCTACTAGTGCTTTTCCGATCAATCTTGCACCCTGCATAATCTGTATCTGAATAACTAGTAAGATTGAAACTAGAGTCCTTTGGATACCAATATCCCACATTTTGAATCCCCTTTAAATACTTCAAAATTCACTTAACAGCAACATAATGAGATTGTTTAGGATTAGCTTAAAATCTTCCCAAACGCCGACAGAAAATATGATGTATGGTCGGTTGGCAGTAAGATAGAGCAGAGAACCAATGATTCCTCTATATGTAGTGATATCGACACTTTGGACATCTTCATCCTTATCGTGCTTGATGGAGGAGCTCATTGGAGTAGCTGCAGTCGAGAAATTTTCCATTCCAAACTTCTTTAACAACTCCCTGGTATATTTGTCATGGTTGATGAATGTACCTTCTTCAAGTTGACGAACTTGAAGACCAAGGAAGAAAGTTAATTCTATCATCATACTCATCTCGAATTTGTCCTACATTAAGTTGGCAAATTTCTCACATAGTTTTGGGTTAGTTGACCCAAATATGATATCATCCACATAGACTTGAACAAGTAAAATATGAGAATCTTTAACAAATTTAAACAAAGTTTTATCTATGGAGTCAATTACAAAATCATGATCAAATAAAAACTTAGTTAAAGTGTCATACCAAGCTCTAGGAGCTTGTTTAAGACCATATAAGGTTTTGTCAAGTTTTAAAACATGATTTGGAAATGAATGATCTAGAAATCCAGGTGGTTGTTCAGCATATACATCTTCATTTAAAGTTCCATTTAAAAATGCAATTTTCACATCCAATTGAAAAACTTTAAAATTTTTAAAAGATACATAAGCTAGAAAGATTCTGATTGCTTCAAGTATATCCACTGGTGCGAATGACTCCTCAAAGTCAATTCCTTCTTCCTGTCTATATCCTTAAGCAACAAATTGGGCTTTGTTTCACACAACTAAGCCATCTTCACTAAGCTTGTTTCGAAAAATCTATATTGTTCCAATGACCGATTGATCAGTCGGCCTTGGATTAGATGTCACGCTTTATTTCTCTCAAATTGATTCAAATCCTCTTGGATTGCATTAATCTAATTAGGATCAAGCAATGCTTCATTAATCTTCTTTGGCTCAATTTGAGAAATAAAGGCGAAGTTTAACATTTCATCCAATAATTGATGTCTGGTCGTAAGAGGAGCATTATGATTTCCAATTATCAATTCCAGTGGATGATTTCTGTTATATCCGAAGTTTAATTCTACAGGATTATACGTCTAATTAGATGTCCCTGTGACGTCCAAACTATCAACCATCTGCTGACTTGAAGTCTGGACATATGGTTGACTCTCAACCAGATCAGCCAACTGATTAGACGAGTGAATCATGTTGACCACAGCTGCATCATCACTATTAGATTGAAGACTTGTCGCTTCTATCTGTTAGCAATATCAATGAATTCATTAGAATCATTTTTAACAGATTCATCACAAACAACATGATAAGATTCCTTAATAGTTTGTGTTCGATTATTATATATTCTAAGAGTTTTAATAATTGAAGAGTATCCTAACATGGTTCTAGTATCTACTTTAGCATAAAAAACGGTCAAATAATTTTTACCATTGTTATGAATGAAACACTTACACCCAAAAATTCAAAAGTATGAAACTGTAGGAATTCTTCTATAAAATATCTCATAGAGTGTTTTGTCAAAGTGTTTATTAATTATTGACCAGTTTTGGGTATAGCATGTTGTGTTTATGGCTTCTTCTCAAAACTTTTGAGGAACACCTGAGTCGGCAAGCATAGATTTCGCTACTTCCTTTAGTGTTCTAACTCTTCTTTAAGCAATGCCATTTTGCTGTGGAGTTTTGGCACTAGACCACTCTTGTCTAATTCCAGGCTCCTCGAGATAAGAAGTTAAGTGTATATTGGTGAACTTGGTTCCCCTGTCACTTCTAATCTTGATAATGCTTACAGATTTTTCGTTTTGATGTCTCTTAAGGATCTTAATCAAATTCTCATCCGTCTGATCCTTGGATTGTAAGAAAATAACCCACGTAAATCAACAATAATTACTAGGGTGAATCTCATTCCTTCCAAGCTTTTTACAGAAATTGGACCGAATAGGTCCATGTGTAAGAGTTCCAAGCATCGGTTGAACTGAGATTTTCCATTACTCTTGAACATTGATTTTATCTGCTTGCCTGACTACTAAGAAGAACAAACCTTGTCCTTTGAAAACTTCAAATTAGGTAAACCAAAAACTAAATCATGAACACAGATGTTGTTAATGATTTTAAAATTAAGATGATTTAATCTCTTATTCCATAGTCAGTTTTGATCATTTTTGGTTATCATACATACGGGATTATATATCTTATTTTTCCAGTTCATTTTGTAAAAGTTTCCTACTCTACTTCCGGTTAGTAGAATGTTAGCCTACTGATCTTTAACCAGACATGTATGTGTTTGAAAATCAATAGAAAATCCATTATCACATAATTGGCTTATACTAATTAGGTTATAACACATGTTTTCAACAAGTAGCACATTATTAATGGTTAGATTACCAAGAATAATCTTACCCTTACCTATGGTCTTACCCTTGTTGTTGTCACCAAACGTGATATTAGGCCCTGAGCAGTTTGTAACTTTAGTCAGAAGTCGTCTATCTCTATTCATGTGTATAGAACATCCATTGTCCAGATACCATACTGATTCCTCCAAGCAGCTTATCTTTCGTTCCTACACAAATACATATTTACAAGTTTTTGGTATCCACATTTACTTGGGTCACCGGTCAATCAGTCCCTTAGGAATCCATATTTGAGTTAGCCTTATGGATTTCCCATGTTGTGTTGTTATTAGTGTGTATGATTTAGACTTAGCAGACGTCTTCCTACTAGCAGCTGATCTGTTAACCTTAGAGGATGGTTTTTGTTTAAAACTCCTTAACTTCTTGTCAGGTTTTGTATTTCCAGACTCGCTGGCTGCTTCCTTCCTATGTTTCAGCCATCTTAAAGTTAGTTTGCCATAAATAATCTCATCCTTTAAGGTTAAGTCTTCACAGCTTGGATCAGTTCCTTTATCAATTAAACAACCCTTGACAAAACTTATAGTCTTAAGCTTGTCTTCCACTAGGTTTAACTTCTTTGACGACTGATTTGGACTGGCATTGTTAAATCTTAAACATGATTTGCATCCGGCAGGCCTCAACACACTTATTTGTTGTCTAACTGCATCTCCAGACCTTGTCCAGGAACTGACCACATATGTCACTCGTTGGTTTTCATAAAATAGTGTTTGAACCTTTTTCTTGAGCTTTTCATTCTTAGATGAGAGCTCGACCACTTTGTTTTCAAAAACTTTTAATTTAGAAGGTTGAGATGAGGAGGAATTATCAGTTTCATATTTCATTCTCATTTCATTACAAAAGACTGACAACTTCTTGTACTCAATGATCATGTCATTTAGTAGTGCAACAGTTAATTCATCTCTTGTAAATTCTTCAGAAGAGAAGTCAAATGCCTCAAAATCTTTTTCTTCTACTGTCTTGAAGCAGTTGACCTCTTCATCATCACTATCACTGGATGATGTATAGTCTGACTCTTTTTGGGCCCACTTGTCTTTGCTTTCAGTCGCTATGAGAGCCTTCAGCTCATTCTTGTTGTCCTTATTCTTCTCATTTGGATTTGGCTTCCTGCACTCCGACTTGAAGTATCCTAGATTATCATAGTTAAAACACTGTAAGTTAGCCTTGTTAGATAAAAATAGGTAATTAATTATTAGTATTAATTACATATTTAAAGAACTTAATCAAGTTAATTGTGTGTAGATAAAAAAAACCGGAAGGAAGCAACTGATCGGTTATATCTCAAGATAGCAGCTGATTAGTTTTATCTCAATCAACTTTATCTAAAACGTAACCGGCAATATCTTAAGATCAATAATATCTTAAGATCGGTTTTATATCTTAGACGCGTAGCCGGTTTTATCTCAAGCTCGGCTTTATCTACTTTAGTAATATCTCAAACGCGTAGCCGGTTTTATCTCAAGTCTGGTTTTATCTACTTCGGTAGTATCTCAGACGTGTAGCCGGTTTTATCTCAAGTTCGGTTTTATCTACTTCAGTAGTATCTCAGACACTTAGCCGGTTTTATCTACTTCGGTTTTATCTATTTCCGTAATATCTCTGAAGCGTATCCGGTTTTATCTTAATTTGTTCTTATCCCACGCGTAAACGGTAATATCTCAAAGTCGGTTTTATCCTAAATGTATCCGGTAATTACATAAAGTAGCTTTCACACATCCAGACTGTTTTATTACCACTTTAATACAAGTCTGATGAAATCCTCTTGGGAGTAGATATCTGCCAATTTAACCTTAATTGTCATTTCGGTGCAAGTCTAATAAAGTCTTTTGGGAGTAGTTACCTACCATATTGTTCCAACCAGCCAAATCATTAGAAGACAAAACTGTATATTGATCTGCTCCTCGGAAATCATTAATCCAATTAATGTCATGTTGACTTATTATCAGAGTTCAAACAAAATCAAAGGATATCCCATCTGTTGTACGACTTTGAACTCCAACCAATCACGATCAAGAAAGGAGTACTATCATGCAGATATAGCCATTAAAGAAGCAAATATATTCGTGGATATATTAGCCTACTTAAGAAGACAGAAGTTATATGCTTTAGCAACTTGCTCACGTTTATCATCACACATACAACTTTCATCTCTTACTATCAAATCGCTCAAGCTTTCAAATCAGTGTGTTAGAAACTCAAGTGTATTACAATATCATCTATTTTGTGTGAGTGGTGAGTATTGTAAGTTGACAGAATCTGGTTCTGTTTAACAGAGTGGGCTTATTAAAGGGTCGAAAACGAGCAGTCATTAAGCCTTGGTTGTTCAACTAAACCTGTGTGCGTTGTAAACCGATTGAATATTCTAGTGAATATCCTTCTCAAATTTTTGAGAAGAAGGGGTGACGTAAGAGTTTTGTCTCCGAATATCCATAAATCTTGTATTGTGTCCTCTTACTACTTTCTAAACTGTGTTTTTATTGCTTCAAGTTCAAACAAACACTTCCGCTCTTGAACTTGGTTCAAGAATTTGTGACAACTTGCGAAGAATAGAGTACGATACTAACCTCTAACAGGGTTATTATCAACCGGCGTGTGTGTAAGCGTTCACCTTTGGGAGACCCTAGTCTCCTTTGTCGATCCCGATCCTAACAAGCCTTATAGTTATTCTTATCATCATTGTTATTATTTGAAGAGCTTCGGTTAGGATTGCTCTTCTTCATTAATTTCCAGAATTTTTTTCACAAAGAGAGCCATGGCATCGCTACTGATCTTATCGGCAACAGTCTTCACATCAGTGGCAATAGGTGGCTCCTCAATAGTCACCGATGCCTTGGTTGCAATAACATATGTGGAAAGCTCCTCTTCATTCCTAGAGTTTATCTCAAACTCATAGAACTTTAGATTGGCTAGAAAGTCAAAGAGCTTCATCTTGTTGATATCTCTTTATACTCCCTCATTGCCATCGTCTTGATATCCCACTCCCTAGGCAGAGCACGCATATCTTTGATTGCAGCCTCTCTATTGCTGTAAGTCTTGCCCAAGGTGGAAAGAGTGATGATAATTTTTTGAATCTCCCATCGAATTCAATTATCGTCTCTCTAGGACACATCTTAATGTTATCAAACTGATGTGTGGCAATCATGAGTTTGTTCTCTTTGGTTTTCTCGTTTCCATCACAGAGTTGAGTCAACCTCTCCCAGATTTCTCTAGCCGAGTTGCATGATATGATGTAGTTGAACATGTTGTCATCAAGAGTTTTGTAAAAAATATCTTTGGCCATGTTGTCAAGGTTTTTCTTCCTCTTGTCTTCACTAGTCCACTCAGATATGTCCTTCTAAATCTTTATCGGGTCTTTGGTGATGACAAGCCACACGTCATCATTTATGGCAGCAAGATGAGCATGGACTCTCGCCTTCCACATGACATAGTTTTCCTTTGAAAACATGGAAACCTTGTTGGTGACAACCATAGACATGATTCAGATGATGTTGGTGCTTGAGAATAGAAAACGAGGCTCTAATACCACTTGTTGGTATCGGTGCTGACAATAGAGACTAGGGTCTGACTAATGTGAACAGCTTACGATAAACGATTCGATAATAATCCTGTGAGGGATTAGTGTTTCTATTCTTCGCAAATCTTCACAAACTCTTGAAACGGATTCAAGTGCGAAACTGTTTGTTAGATTTGAAGCTTTAGACAACTAAATGCAAATGGCAGAAAGTAAGGAACACATTCGAAGATAAAACTCTTATGTCACCCCTTCTTCCACAAAAGAAAGGATATCCACTAAAGACTTTGAATCAAATACAACTCACTAAGCTAGCTAACTCTCTGTTTAACAGAACAACCTCTTTTCAACTTAGAGCACTGAGGTTTATCATAGAAAATACAATATGCAATTACAATATAATCATAGCTAGACAGTAAGAGATTTTGCTTTAGAGAATGTGTGAAGTAGAAAGTTAGTAAGTGTTTTTACATCTGTAGTTATTCGAGCAGTTTTCAATCAGTCGTTCAGTGTGTATATCAAATAGTCTTTCAACCGTTGTCCTTGGGCTTCTATTTATAGTTGAAGTACACTAACGGTCCATTCTGGGATAAGTCGGAAGAGCAACCTTCCAGGTACAGGCAATTGTCCAACCGACAGTTGCTATACTAAGTAAAAGACAAACCTAGCCGGTTTGACCTATGCCTTGGAAGCTTAAACCGCCAGTACTGCAACACTGAACATCTGCTCAACCAATCTGATTCAAGGATTACCCTAAAGGTATCCGTTGAAGAAATGTGACCGTTGACACATTTCACCTATAAAAGAAGGAGCTGAATAGGAGTAAATGCAGTTCTAAGAGTTCTGAAGTTACGAGAGACATTAATTAAGTGTTCTAACAACCCAAGTTACAAGTTGTGTTTATCTCTCTAACATTGCAAGGCTAAAGTGTGGATTTGACGTGAGATTACAATTTTCGTGAGAATTGTATGAGTGTTTATCGAGCAGCAAATAAGTCTCGATCGAATATTGTGTTTGTGTATTCCTTAGTGAATATCCTTCTCGCGGTTTCAAGAGGAAGGGGTGACGTAGGAGTTTTATCTCCGAACATCCATAAAAACATGTGTCTTGTTCTTTACTTTCTGTCAGCTTTACTTTCTAACGACTCATACTAACCGACTTGCACCGCTCTAACCGATTCACCATACCTTAAACCGACCTCCTAATCTCCAAACCGATATTATCTAGATTGTATCTTTATTCATCATGTGTGTGTGTTGCTTCAACCTGAAACAAACCACTTTCGCACTTGAACTCGGTTCAAGGGTTTGTGACAGTTTGTATAGTATTGAAACCCGATGTTAATCTCTAACCGGATTAGCGCCAATCGTTGAGTGAAAGTATTAACCGGTCAGACCCCGGTCCGCCATCCGCGATCTAGATCCTAACATTTATTTTCATTATCAATTCATTATTCTAAGTCTTTACCAAATTTATATAACTGGTTGTAAGAAACATTTTAGTGGCATCCCATTAAGGAGGAGGTTGTGAATAAAGTTTTCAAGAAGAAGGGTGGTGCCAAGATAAAAAAGAACTTTGTTACTAAGCCTCATTGAAAAATCATCACACGTTACCCTAGAAGACTGGAACGAAATGAAAACCAAATTTGGTGAGCCAAAGAATTTTGAGAAATGCACCAAGGCCAAAGGAAATAAAAAAAATACTCAGAAATAATGGAGTGGAAATAATGAAGTAAAAGTTGTGGTAATATTAATGATTTATTTTTTTTAAAATATTGAGCTTTATTTTTTATACACAACTAACTATATTTTTTTGTTATGCAGAATTATTTTACTTAACTCCGTCAAACTCAAGAATCTTTCAATATCAATGAACAGAAATATTAAATGGAGTTATGGATGGAAGTAGCGGGAAATTTCAAGAGCCGGAGTGTGTTTGGAATATACTACATGGGCCAAAAACAGGTATTCGAAAATGGGAAATCAAGCACACAACTTTCTTTGGAGTTAAATACACTTAAATAAACTGTAAGTGCTTTGCAAATTCTAAATTCTAAAAAGGAAAAAGATAATGCACTACAAAAAGAAGAAGTTGATAGATGTAAGATAGAGTATGTAGAACAACAAAAGAGGATTAAAATGTTAGATTCCAACCAAGTTGAACTAGTTTAGGAAAAAATTATTCTTCAAACTCAAGTGCAATCTTTAAATGAAAATTTTGAAACTATCCTAGCATTATGGACTAAGTTAGGGCAACAAAAGATCACAAACATTCACACTCAGGACGGTTGATGAAGAAGGTTAGTGATTCAATCTTTAATTTGGTAAATATGCTTCGTATTCAAATACAATTCATATACAATTATCATAATACTATTAATGCTAATTATAATAATAAAGATTTAAGTATTTTGAATTATATGTTTGAATAATTAATAGGTAAGTTTAAGTAGGTTGAATTATATGTTAGTGTTTAATGAAATTTATTTAGTAAGTTTTCAAGTGATTTAGTTTTATGTTTAATATATGATTTTTTTAATGTTGTTAAGTGATTTAATTTCATGTTTAATATTGCCTAATTAATATGTTAGTGTTTTATGAAATTTATTTAATAAATTTTAGGTGATTTAGGTTTATGTTCAACATATGAGTTTTTCAATGTTGTCAAGTGAATTAGTTTCATGTTTAATATTGTCTAATTAATATGTTAGTGTTTTATGCAATTTATTTAGTAAGTTTTCAAGTTATTTAGTTTTATGTCTAATATATGAGTTGTATATTATTGTCAAATGATAATGGAGAATGCACCATAATGGGTGGGATGTGTCTTGGGCTTCAAAAGCTATAAGAAATTTATAATTGTATATTTTTCAATATATAAACTAGATAGTAAATCTAATTGCTCGTTTTGTTGAATTTATACAGGTTTGCAGAAATAAAGATGGATTGAAAAAAGTAAATATCAATGGATGGAGTGAAGCATAATTTGGAGCTATTTGGAAATGTTATTTTGTGTAAAATTTGGCATATTTTTGTTCATATTATTGAAATATAAGTACTTGATGAACTTAATTTGCAAATGTGTTTTGTAAATTTGTAATGAATGATGTTAGTTTACTAAGAATTGATCCACTTGTTTTGGTTATTATTTATATACATGAATCATTTCAAATTGAATTCAATTGAATTATAATATTAGATTTTGATATGATGCGCTGAAGGTGCAAAAATTATGCAAATTTAATGCAAAATTTAAAAATATATTATTATATATAATTATGCAAATAGTGCCTTTCGAATAATGCAAATGAAGTTGTATAAGTTATTGTTAATAGTAATGCAAAGTTGTGAATAAGGTAATTGCATAAATAGTTATAGTATTATCAATAATATAATGTTAGATTTGATAATGCGAAGACAGTTTCAAATCAATTACATAAGTATAATGCAAATAATAATGTTATAATATACGAAATATAAATTGAGTAATATAAATAGAATTTTAAACGAAATAGTGCAAATCGAATTGCAGACATATTTATAATTCATTATGCAAATTATAAATATATATATTGCGTAGATTATTGTAGTACAAAATTTAATATCCATAAAAAATCTTGTCTCGTGTCATTTCTTTTATTCCCGGCTTATTCACTTAACCTAATCACAAACCAAGACAATCTTACTCCTTAGATCAAAAATCGGTTCACTCATATTTCTAAAACCGACTCCTCCTAAACATCATCTAAGTCGCATACGTTGCTTCAGACTGAAACAGACATTTCCGCCCTTGAACCCGGTTCAAGAGTCTGTGACAGTTTACGAAGTGCTAAGAACGGTCATAGTCTCTAACCGGACTATCACCAAAGTGTGTTGCGTGTTGTAAGCGGCTACCCTTCTAGAAACCGGAAACACCCCGGTCCTCCAAGGGCGTCCCCGATCCTAACAAGTGGTATCAGAGTGAGGTTCTTAGCACTTAAGCAACCGAAAAAGATGGGATACATGACCCACAGCGACAAGCCACCAATTCTAAATAGTGAAGCGTTTAGCACCTGGAAGAAATAGATGTATCTACATCTGATCACGCTAGATGATGAAATGAGCAGATTCCTGCAGGAATGGTCAATCAAGATTAACAAGGAGTTAGACGAATGGACAACTGAAGATCAAAGACGAAGTAATCTGGACAGCCATTGCATGAGGCACATCTATAAGGCTATAGATTATAATACCTTAAGCAAAATATCAGCCTGTGATAATGCAAAGGAAGCCTGGGAAACGATCATTCAGATCCATGAAGGAAACGAAAGAACAAAGGAGAACAAAATCTTGGTGGCCACACAAAAATATGAAAACATCAGGACGAAACCGGGGGAAAACATGAAAGAATTTAGCAACCGGTTCACCAGCGTGGTCAACGAGATTCAGACACTCGGAAAGAAATACGACAACCGAGAAATGATCATTAAAGCTTTAAGATCACTACCGAGCACATGGGATATCAAAACCATGGTGATGAGGGAATCAAGCAACCTCGGGTAGATGAAGTTGCATGACGTGTTTGAGGATCTTAAAGCCTACGAGTTCGAGATTAAGTCTCAGATCGAAGATGCAGCATCCACGTCAACCGCAACCAGAGCTTTGGTTACATCGGTGGAATCGGCGGTCCAAGTATCAATCATTCCGGCTCCAGTCAAAAACGCTGATTAGATCAGTGAAGATGTGATGGCGATGCTAGCTCAGAAATTTGGGAGATTCATGAAGAAGAACCAGCCACCATCTAACAACAACTTTAGTTATAATTATGTAGATAAATCAAATAAAAGATGTTATAACTGTGATGGTTTTGGACATTTCAGGTCAGAATGTAAGAAACCAAGGAGAGACGACAGAAAACCGGAAGGCAACTATCAAGGCAACAACTACCAAGGCAACCGGTACCAAGGTAACAACTACCAAGGGGACAACTATCGGAGAAATGATAACCAACGGAACGACTACCAGAGAAACGACAACCAGCAAGCGGACGAAGGAAAGGAAATTCATAAGGCACTCATTGCATCCGACGGAGGAAGCGAATGGGCGTACTCCGACAACGAAGATAATGAGGAAAGAGTAGCATGCTTCATGGCAAACGACGAAGAGGTTAGGAGAAGCAACCGGCTAAAGAACTCGGAATGGTATCTGAACAGCGGATGCTCAAGACACATGACCGACAATGATAAGCTACTAGCATACATCACATATGAAACCGGAGCAGTCATAACTTTCGGTGACAACTCGAAAGGTAAAACAGTGGGCAAGGGTAAGATTGTCCATGGTAACTTGTCTATAAATAATGTACTATTAGTAGAAAATCTGCATTTTAATCTGTTAAGTATAAGTCAAATGTGCGATGTAGGATATAAAGTTGAATTTCATAAGAATGCATGCTTAGTCAAAAATCATCAAAATGACATTATATTGACTAGTAACCGAATGGGAAACATATACAAAGTTGATTGGAAAACCGATTTTGAAAAACCTGTATGCATGATAGCTGGAAATGATCCAAATTGGCTTTGGCATAAACGGTTAAACCATTTGAATTTCAAAACAATTAACTTTATATGCTCTAAGGAATTAGTTTACGGTTTTCCAAATGTTAAGTTTTCAAAAGATAAAGTATGAGCTGCATGTCAAATGGGTAAACAGATAAAGTCATCTTTCAAAAGTAAAGGAAATTATCAATCTGAACGGTGTTTGGAACTCTTGCATATGGATCTGTTTGGTCCGGTTAGAGTAACCAGCGTAGGAGGCATGCATTATACTATGGTAGTTATTGATGACTACTCTAAATTTACTTGGGTAACATTTTTAGCCTCTAAAAATCAGGCAACTCCAAACCTAATCAAACTGATTTTGAGAATATAAAATGAAAAATCTATTCGGGTAAACAAAATCAGAAATGATAGAGGAACTGAATTTATAAATAGCAGATTAACCACTTTTCTTGATGATTCCGGTATTAGACACGAGTTGTCTAGTGCCAGAATTCCTCAACAAAACGGCCTGGCTAAGAGAAGAAACCGAACTCTCAAGGAAGCCGCAAGGTCAATGATAGCTGATTCGGGTATTGCTCAAAAGTTTTGGGCTAAAGCTATCAATACCGCATGTTACACTCAAAACTGGTCTTTAGTAACTAAACGTTTTGCAAAAACTCCTTTTGAAATATACTATGATCGAATTCCAAATATACGGTATTTTCGAATTTTTGGCAGTAAATGTTTTGTTCACAACAACGGCAAAAATTATTTGACTGCTTTTGACGCTAAATCCGATGAGGGAATAATGTTGGGATATTCAGATGTGAGGAAAGCGTATAGAATATACAACACTAGGACTCTAACAGTTGAAGAAACATCCCACGTTGTTTTTGATGAATCGGTTGAACGAAACACTACATTACCCTTCGACCTACACAACAGAATGGAAAACTTCAATATCTATTCTGATGATGAAGATGAGGTTCCGGTTTTAAACGATTTGTCAATGACCAAGCGGTTGATGCTGAACCTCAGCCTGTTCAAGCTGCTTTACCACAGAAATTTGACTCTTTAGTTTCGACTGAAGAAATCGGTCGGTCTGACTCTGTTCAATCTACTGATCAGTCTAACCTTGATCAGCCAACCGAAAGCTTGGTAGACACATCTCGGATAAACCTCAGAAGGAATAAAAATCATTCTCTTGAACTAGTAATAGGTAACATATCCTCACCCGTCCGAACTAGGCAACAGAATTTGGAACACTATAAAAACTCAGCTTTCATATCACAAATTGAGCCGAAAAGGTGGATGAAGCATTGTTAGATCCCGATTGGATCCTAGCAATACAAGAGGAATTAAACGAGTTTGAGAGAAATAAAGTCTGGTACCTAGTCCCTAGATCGAAAAACAAACCGGTTATAGGAACACGATGGGTATTTAGAAATAAACTCAATGAAGACGGCTTAGTTACGAGGAACAAGGCCCGGTTAGTGGCTCAAGGCTACAAACAGGAAGAAGGCGTTGATTTCGAAGAATCATTTGCCCCTGTAGCTAGACTTGAAGCAAATAGGATATTTTTAGCTTTTGCAGCTTTCAAAAATTTCAAAGTTTATCAAATGGATGTCAAAAGTTCTTTTCTAAACGGTAAAGTAAATGAAGAGGTGTATGTTAATCAACCTCCAGGTTTCAAAAATTCAGAACACGAAAATCATGTTTACCGGCTAAACAAGGCCCTTTATAGTTTGAAACAGGCTCCGAGAGCCTAGTACGATACGTTAACACAGTTCTTGTTTGATCACAAATTTATAATAGGTTCAGTTGACAAAACGCTTTTCAAATTTGAGAAAAAGGGACACATATTACTTGTTTAAATATATGTCGATGATATTATCTTCGGATCAACCGATCCAAAACTATGTGATAAATTATCAAAAATGATGACTGACAAATTTCAAATGAGTATGATGGGAGAACTGAGTTTCTTCTAGGACTTCATGTTAAGCAGATTGAAGCCGGAACATTTATAAGTCAGCCAAAGTACACAGCCGAACTACTGAAGAAGTTTGGAATGGATACATGTGCTGAGGCGGCTACACCAATGAGTTCTTCGGTAAAGTTAGACAAAGATGAGGATGGTCAAGCCGTTGACATCACAGCATAACAGGGAATGATTGGATCCTTGCTTTACCTAATAGCCAGCCGACTGGACATCCTGTTTGCGGTTGGAGTATGCGGGAGATTTCAGGCCAATCCAAAGCAATCACATTACACTACGGCTAAAAGAATATTAAAATATCTGAAGGGAACTCAAGAAGTGGGACTTTGGTATCCAAAAGACTCAAGTTTCAACCTCATAAGTTACTCGGACGCGGACTATGCAGGATGCAAAATCGATAGAAAGAGTACAAGTGGAACTTGTCAATTTCTGGGTGATCGGCTCGTTACATGGAGCAGCAAGAAACAGACTTCAGTTGTAACATCAACCGCAAATGCAGAGTATATAGCAGCCGGAAGCTGCTGTGCACAACTCCTCTAGATCCAACAGCAACTAAGGGACTTCGGTGTGGTGGCTGAAGAATCACCAATATTCTGTGACAACATCAGTGCGATAGCGATTACATACAATCCGGTGATGCACTCAAGAACGAAGCATTTTGATATAAGACACCATTTAATCCGGGAGCATGTTCAGGAGAAGCATATCCGGCTGGAATATGTCTCAACTGAGCAACAAGTAGCAGACATCTTTACCAAACCGCTGCAGGAAGCTAAGTTTTCTCACTTCAGAAACATTCTAGGAATTACTAATGTTAAACAACTTATACCATGATCATACATGCATACTGCTTACATGCATAACTATGAAAAACCGGGATATGTGTTCAAGGAGAAGCTCTCGCTTCTCAAACCATATTCAAATAGGTCATTAAAAATTCAAGGATGCAAACTGGAAGGAAGTCTCTGGTTATACCTGATTACTTCATAATGTCAAACCACGTGTATATTTACTACACGGTTGAAATAACCTGGTAGAAGTGGATATACTTAATCCAAAGTTGAACAAATGATTGATACGTTTCAACATTTCTTCACAATCGGAATAAAATATCCAACTAAAACCGGTAATGGAAAAACGATTAGTACAAATGCACTCCAGTTTAGATAAATTGAACTTTTCCAGTTAATTTAAGACGACTAACCGTGTTTTCGTGCAAAACCTTGAGAAACGAAGCCTGTAATAAACAAAATAGTCTACCGCAATCGAGATGACGACATGTGTCCATCATCATCAAGAGAGGGAGACTCACATCTTGTCAATAGATTTTTGTCATCATGAATATCTTGGTAATAATTATCTTTGCATTGGAAATAAACATTATACACTTCAACAAGTTAAAGCCTATTAAATAATTGATGACATCACTAAGCATGCTTAACCTACTGATCTAGCCGAACCCCTGGCTATATAAACCACCCTCAAAATCTCACAACTCTTCGCAAAATCTATTATTCACAAAAACTGTCTTGAGCTTAAACTACCTCAAGAACATGAACTCCGACCCACTTGCAAAGAAAATTCTCTTGGCTGATTTCAACTCGATTTATCAATACGAAGATCATGAGGTCAAAGAAATGTTCCAGGCCGTTGAAAGAAGCGGACTAAGAGGATTTCTGGAAAACAGATTCATTCTCGACTACCTAGTAGTCGATGAATTCTTCCAGACTACAAAGGAAGTGCACCGAGACATAATCGTTGCACGAGTTTACGGTCAGTCCTTTCTATTCAGCGAGACGGATTTCGCTGAATACTGCGGTTTGCCCACTGAAGGGGTAACCGATCTAACCTACTCTCCGGTGACCATTGAAGAAATGTGTCATCGGTTCATCAACTCTGACATCCCGGTTAGACCCTTGGGTGCTAAAAGTCAACTCTCTCACAAGTACCAGCTTCTTTGTGAGATGCTGGGAAAGTCGGTTCTGGGTAGAGAAAAAGGCTACTACTACACCCAGAGGCTCTTTGAGATGATGATTGCTGTCACGGTTGGGACACCGGTAAACTGGTCATGGATCATCTTCAGCAACCTGAAGAAGATGATTCTCTCAAACAAAACCGGCTATGCTCCTTAGCTAAGCGGTTTTTGTGCTAGTCTGGATATCCACTCCGGACCCTTCGTCACTCTCCATCCGAAGCATGTGCTCACGAAGGAGAGAGTCCAAGAGCTGATCGACCGGTGGGAAGCAGCTAAGGCCAAGAGAAATCAAGCTGCCGGGTCATCAAACGTTTAATT
The DNA here is from genome assembly GCF_907164915.1 of Impatiens glandulifera. Classification (NCBI taxonomy): domain Eukaryota; kingdom Viridiplantae; phylum Streptophyta; class Magnoliopsida; order Ericales; family Balsaminaceae; genus Impatiens; species Impatiens glandulifera. Next base: position 24,184,448 of record NC_061868.1, read on the forward strand.
ATTTCTCATCTCTTTTATCCTTTCCCAAAGCGGTAATTTTGCTGTACTACCGGTTCGGTACTTTACATTAATGAAGACCATTTCTTTCCTCTTCAATCAAAACAGAGAAATCCTAAAGTAAATAACCAACATTAAATGCGTCGTATCAAACCAAATCAAATCACTCTTGGAAACAGAAATATTCGCTTTCAAGAAGCATGACTGATTCGATTAGACTAGACATACCCTTATCCTCTTGAAAATTGATAAGGCATTTATGACCAGACATAAACGGTCTGATTTTTCAAAATATTCTCATTTAATGCACCCAACCGCTCACGCTATAAAAGGGGACTTAATCCTTCTTCTTCAAACACACTTTCAATACTCTTCTCTCTCTAAGCTTGAAAGTTCAAAGAACTCTGTTCGATTCTCAATCTCACTCTTCTCCAAAATGAATGCTGAACTACGAAACACAATCATAGTCAACTTCCAAGAAATAAGGAATAGACGGTTTCATGACAGCATATTACAACCGATCGTAGAATCGGGGCTACAAGAATTTCTTGAAGGATCAGACACCATCCTCGAAGAGGAGGTGTACGAGTTCTTCAACAACGGGCACATTCTTAATGATGGTAGCATAAGGACCATCATTGACGGAAAATTTTTCGGCTTACCGAAGAACACTTTGCTCTGTTCTTCAACCTTCCAAACGAGGGATTCTCCGATTTCCCAACGCCGTTCTTCCCGGCTAAGGAAGACTATGCCTATATCTTCTCCTCCTCCATCAAACCGGTCGCAGACCACAGAGAGAAGGATAAACTCGCTCCTCAATACCAAGTCTTTCATGACTTGGTTCAGCGGTCTATCATGGGTCGAACGCCCAACAAAAACTATAATCGGGAGGCTTTCGACATCATGATAGCCATCATCCGCAAATCGCTCATCAACTGGGCTTCCTACCTCTTCAACAATTTGAAGAAGCTCATCAACGCTCCAAGGGGAAGGATCGGTTTCGCTCCCCAAATCACTCGATTCTTGGAGGATCATCGTCGTAACCTCGGGCCCAATGTTCCTGTCGGACCGGCCAACACCCTGAATCTATCCATACTAGATAGATGGGTATCGAGGATTGAGGAACGGACACCCGAAAACACCGTGACCAAATGGCTTGTCAGAGTGATCGAAGGGGATTGGATCGAACTAGTTTAAATTTTTATGTTTTCTCTCCGGTTTTCAGGTCATTTTGTTGTACGACCGGAAAACCACTTCATTATTCTATGTCTCAGACTTATCTATAAAATTTCTCAATTTCAAAGTCTCCGGTTTTTCACATTATATATCTTTCCGGTTTTGATCTGAATAAACAAACGACTCCATGTTAAACAAAAATTCCGGTTAACAAGTTTCTGGTAAATCAAGATCACAAACAAGGTCTGAAAAAGTTTGAAAAATTTACCGCCCACGGTTTTACCGCGCATAAAGTTACCGCCCATAGTATTTTCCGCATTTACCGCTGAAAGTTACTGTAGTAATTTTTTGAGGGAAATTGGCGCCAAAACACAACCAAGTGACGGTTCATCTTCTAACCGCCCAAAACCGTCTCCTATATAAGTTCAAAACAGTCCATTTTTTACACAAGCTTTCTCTCTCTAAAATCTTAAAACTTTAAAAATCTCTCTGACTTCTGATCATCGTTGTTCTTCATCTTCTTCATTCACAAAATCATCATGGATCTGGTTAAAGCACCCTTTCAATACATGTTGCAGGTCGATTTCAGCAATATCGACGAACACGTTGCGGAAGATAACAAGGCTGTGCTGCAATCGCTAAGGGATTCGGGATTAGAAACGTACTTGTCTGGTCCGTTCATCGTGCACCCGACGGAGGTTATGGAGTTTCTGGCGACGGCGACTCTAACAAAAAGGACGGTCTCCGCCACCGTGAACGGCAAAGCAGTTAACATCACGGAGGAGATCTTTTCTGAGGCGCTCGGTTTGCCGAATACCGGGTTAGACTTCAAAACGAGCTTGACAGACGCAGAATCGAACGCGGTCCGGTTGGTCTTATCGGTTGATGACCAAGACCTTGTAACATACTCCAGCCGGAAGAACAAACTCAAGCCGGAGTTCAGATGGCTGTTGAACATAATCTCACGATCACTTCAGGGTAGAGGAGGTAACTTCGATAACCTGACCAAGCTGAAGATAATAGTGATGATGGCAATTGTCCGCGGTGACAAGATAGATTGGGGAACCGTTCTATTCGAATAGTTTTGCGAGATGGTGGTTAAGAAGGATGGCCGGGTTCAGGCCTATGCAATGCAGATAGTGAAGATTCTTAAGTTCCTTCATGTGGAACTTGGTGAAGGTGAACCGCTTCCACCAGCCAATGTTCTTAACTCTAAGAAAATGAGCAAGAAAACTGCTAAAGCGGCTAGGCCGAAATCCTCCAAAACAAAGTCATCAAAAGGAACCAGTTCGTCCGCACCGGCTGGTGAAAGCTCGAAACAAGAAGATCCTAAATGAAAGGCGGTTCAAGCCGAGGCTTCTCAGAAGAAAAAGGGGAGAAAGAAACAGTCAGCGATGAAGAGCTCCAACAAACCAGCAGACTCCGAGAAAACTCTCTCCTCGGATCACTCACCAAGGAGAACCGCAGACATCCTTCAGCCCATTCCCATCAACACAGTCCATCCCATTTCAGTCGACTCTCCATCACCAAGTCAAACCAAACCCTCGGGGAGCCAAGAAAACAAGTTAGCATCAAAGGAGGCAGAAGAGGTTAGTATTCATTCTGAAAACTCCAAGTCCCCGAACAAAAACCTCGATGAAATAATGGCCGACGTAGGTTTAAAGACCTTAGAGGTCATAGTGGACGTAGTCCAAAATATTGTTAATGAAACCGAAGACGACGTGACAAGTCTTCTTAAGCTAGTTGATCAGGTTAAGAACCAGGTCAGAATGAAACTCATCCGGTCGAAGAAACGGCCAACACTGAGAACATCACCCCTCCGGCTCAAGAGGGAAACATCGAAGAAAGTCCATCCGGTTCGGTTGGAAACAAATCTGTTCCAACCGAAACAACGCTCTGATCGGCCCAAGACGGGCCAGACGCTTCCACAATCACACCTGAAGGTCCAATTCAGGTTAACAAAGGCAAAGAAGTTCTACTTGAGGATTTTGCAACAAAGGGAAAAAGTGCATTACAAACCGGTCCACAACCTGAGATTGTAACCGAAGCCGAGGTCCCCATTTCAGCAGAAGAAGAGGAAGAAATGTTTCAGAAGTTCCTCCTGGATATGAACAAAGATGCTGAAGAGTTGGTCTCATCGTACTACTTGTGGGTCAAGCTTTGTTGCGAAACAAAGTTGTCAGACATGCTCCCAGACATTAGCGGTAACAAACACTGGGAGAAACTTCTGGAATTAGAAAAAGAGGCTCTCAAGCTAGCAGGGACCAACGTCATTCAAGCTGCATTCAACAAGATGCTGGCAATACACGAATACGCCCGGTTACATGTAGTAGAAGATGCCTTTAAGGAGGCAGAAGGGGCAACATTAACTCCGATAGAATCAAGAATGTTTGAGCGGTTTCACTCGGTGCGTGATAAACTCATTCTAAGTGCTGACCTGCTTGAAGCAAAATGGAGGAACGAGTGCAAACAGGTCTTAACTCATGCCGATCTCTATCAAAGCAAACCTTTCTTTGTTACCGGAGAGTCCTCCATGACAGCAGAAAACCGGAGCAGCGATCCTCCACAAACTGATAAGGCTACGGAACTTGAGCAAGTAAAGGAAGTGGTGGTTGGTACAATCATCTCGTGTCTTCATAAGTACAGCATTTCTACCGATGAGAAGATTGCAACCGTTGAATCCAATTTGACAGAGACTATCCGGGCATCCATTCAATCTGAAATTGCAAACACCGCTCAAACATCGATCAAGTCAATGATAGATGAAACTGTGCAAACGTCAATCAAGTCAATGATCGCTGAATCCGTCCAAACCGCAACCGCTCCTTTAATCGACATGATGTAGGCTATGGCCGCTCAGATTGAAGAGCTGTCCAAACTTCAAGTCAACAAAACTCAAGCGCAGATCAGACCTGATGCCGAAACTGCAAAGAAACTTCAAGACGAAGAAAAGGAGAAGGAACGGTTAAGGAAGGAAATTGAAGACAAAGATCATGAGTTGGCCAAACAATGCAATGAGGAAGAACAGGCCGCTCTACAAGAATCCACACCGGTTCAAGCCTCGCACTCTATGAAGACGAGGAACAAAAACAAACGGAAAGCGGTTACAGCCGTAATGAAGTTGGCAGAACGAAGCGGTCTATGAGAGATTCAACCGGTCGGACTAAACGAAGAACCTCTTGACGAAGAAGAAGAAGAGGATATCAAACAACTCAACCGGCGAAAGAAGAAAGCAGTCGAATCTTCAATCGCAATTCCAAGTACCAGGCCGATCATTACTCAAACGTCTCGCCCACCAAGACCAGTAAGTGGCGGTTTCGGATTCGGCAAACGAACTTCCGGCATCTCAAGTGTATTTACCGGATGGCGAATCGACGATGAACGAAGAGAGAGGGAATGGAAGGCGAGGGAAGAAGAAGAAAGGAAGCGGAAGGAAAAAGAAAATGAAAAGGGGGGATCATCCAATCCTTAGTTTATTTTCTTTCTTATGAACAATTTATCCGCTTTTGATTTTATTTCAGAACTCAGTCACTTTTTATCATACTTTAAAGTACTTATTTCACTAAATATCCTTTGAAAAATCAAAACATGTTTTGAAATTTTTCTTAAACATAAAAACATCAAAAAGGGAGAAATTGTTAAACATATTTTTCAAACCGGCCATACATTACGAGTTTTGAATATTTATTCTAAATAATCAAAAAGGGAGAAATTGATAGAAAAATTAAGTAAGTTAGTTTTCAAATCGGCCATACATTACGAGTTTTTAATATTTATTCTAAATAATCAAAAAGGGAGAAATTGGTAGAAAAATTAAGTAAAGTTAATTTTTGGAACCGGTCAGAAAACTAAACAACTATTAACCTCTATGTGCAGGAACAGATCGAATTGCATAAACCGGCTGGAGCCTCACAAACTGACTTAAGAACACTTCAAAGAAATCCAGTTCCAAATGATCAAGTCAAAATCAAGTGGAACCGGTTTCAACATTCTCAAGGGACCGGCTAGCAAAGAAAAGTCCACATCCCAGCCGGACTATACTATGTTAGAGTCAACCGGAAACTAAAAGTTACAGAGATGACGTAATATGACGAAATAGACGTGTCTCAGAGAAATAAAAGAAGATAAGATCCGATCAGAGGCATGCGATAAAAACAATGATGATTTACTGATCCGACTTCGACAGCCGGAAGGTGCATGCCTGACATGTGTTCGAATCTACAAACCGTCTACGTCATTTTTATCAGAGGAGGGTCTACATGCTTGCCAAGTGTTGAGGAAGGTGAAACGTGCAAGCAACCTCTCTGCACCAGCGTGAATCTGAATTTACCAATCCCACGGTGAGAGAAGAAAGTGACTGTTAGAATGCTCTTCACTATAAAAGGAAGACGAAGCGACCTCATTAATGACAAGTGACGAGAATTTTAGAGAGATAAAGAAATCTCACGCGCGATCCATAACCGTTGTGTCATTTACCGAAAGCTATTGTTGTGTTGTGTTATTGTATTACATCAAGAGTGAGTTGGTGTAACCGGCGAGTAGCGAGTTAGGCTCGACCGGCAGTATAATGGTTGTAATCTTGAAAGTTAGTGGAGATCCTTCTCATAACCTGAGAAGAAGGGGTGACGTAAGAGGGTTTGCTCTGAACATCCATAAAAAATCTTGTCTCGTGTCATTTCTTTTATTCCCGATTTATTCACTTAACCTAACCACAAACCAAGACAATCTTACTCCTTAGATCAAAAACTGGTTCACTCATATTTCTAAAATCGACTCCTCCTAAACATTATTTAAGTCGCATACGTTGCTTCAGACTGAAACAGACATTTCTGCCCCTAAACCTGGTTCAAGAGTCTATGACAGTTTGTGAAGTGCTAAGAACGGTCATAGTCTCTAACCGGACTATCACCAAAGTGTGTTGCGTGTTGTAAGCGGCTACCCTTCCAGAAACCGGAAACACCCCGGTCCTTCAAGGGCGTCCCCGATCCTAACAGAAATAATGCAAATCGAATTGCAGACATATTTATAATTCATTATGCAAATTATAAATATATATATTGCGAAGATTATTGTAGTACAAAATTTAATATTTTATTGCAAAGAGTATTGTGTTACATAATTTTATAAGCTAATGCAATTTTTATATAATGTACGTTTCATATAAATAAGGTAGTTATTGTAATTTCTTTTGAATAACAGTTTTATATAGATAATTTATGTATTGTAGTTTTTGTTGATTCATAAAAAGTTGCAAACTGTATTGCTTAATTTTCATATATTCGTTACATTGGCTATTGCCAAACATATAGTAGTTCAAAATTTTATATGTTATTGCAGTTTATGTAGAATATATTAATATTTTTTTGTTTAATACATTCATCTTATTGGAATATCTATTGCAAAGAAACAGATTTATTAATAAAACATTTATTGTAAAACCTATGGCAAATATATATTAACCATGGTTAGTTACAGTTTTAGAAAAAGTGAATTTTCTGCCTTACTTCTGGATTTACTGGTGGAAATGATGTTGAAACAGTTAGTATAACACTAATATAAATTTCCAACCAAGTATTACAATGTTTAGTGGTTTTACAAATATAGTCACGAACTTTCGAAAATAATGTTAAGACCATTGCTAAACTCGGTTTTTAATACAAAGATAGTTCATGGGCACTTGTTGCAAATCGACAGTTTCTTTATAGTGAGGGGAGAAGATAGTAGATTTTAACTAATATATTCATAATAACTAAGCCATGAAAACTAAATTAAATTCTATTGGGTCAAATTATTTTGATTAAAATAATTAAGAGAATAAGTTTCTTCTATGCCAACTTTATTTTGATGATATGTGATTAAAACTTAATTGTGATTAAAAAAAATTGTGATTAAATCTCAATTTTAATAAAGCTAAGTTGTCTAATTATATTTGTGCAGGTGCATCAGACTTGTCTAACTTAGACGTGGTCTAAGAAGGCTAATTAGACGTGTTGCGAAATTAGACGTTGAGGTCTAACTCCATTAGACGTTGTAGTCTAATGGGTCGTAGTTAGACGTTGGGATCTAACTCTTACAGACAAGTCTGAAGTGATATGTAGTTAGACGTTATAGTCTAACAGATACGTAGTTAGACATTGAGGTCTAAATCCATTAGACATTATAGTCTAATGGGTAACGTAGTTAGACGTTGGCGTCTAACTCCTTCAGACAAGTATGAAGTGATACGTAGTTAGACGTTGCAGTTTAACAAATACGTAGTTAGACGTTGTAGTCTAATAGTTACATAGTTAGACGTTAAGGTCTAACTCCATTAGACGTTGTAGTCTAATGGGTAACGTAGTTAGACTTTGGCGGCTAACACCTTCAGACAAGTCTGAAGTGATACGTAGTTAGACGTTGCAGTCTAACAGATACGTAGTTAAACCTTACAGTCTAACAGATACGTAGTTAGACATTGGCGTCTAACTCCTTCAAACAAGTCTGAAGGGATGCGTAGTTCGACGTTGAGGTCTAACTCCATTAGACATGTCGGTCTAATGGAACATGCTATAAGACGATGACGTCTAACTCCCTTAGAATAGACAGTCTAATGGAGCATGTTTAATGCCTCGTTACAGTAGCCGTTTGAAGTTAACATACGTCTATTCACGATCAACTAGTTGTCTGCTACTCTACTTCACTCACTCTTGTGCAGTCTGAGAAGCCAACTAATTGCATCCAATGAACAAACGTCATGTATGCAAATGTCCTTCCAATGGTTTGTCCAGTACAAGATAATATCATAGAGGATATTCGACGCACTACTAGTTGTGACGGCCACGATCCATTTTCTGAGAGTCTATTGTACTCTTGTCCTATGGGCGGCCTTCCAATGGACGCTTTCCACATGTCCATGAAGAATATTCGATTATTGGTGTCCTTATACTAAAAATAGATGCTCAAGGACAACGGTTGAATTGCTCTCGATCTACTAGTGAACTTGCTTACTTGTTGATCAATTCACAAGCTTGCTCTTGCCTTACTGATTTCTATCATCTTCTAAAAAAATGGGACAACGGATTAAGTATGTAGCCCGCAAACACACTTAATCATTTAACCAGGCGCAGAAATTGCCGCCCGACGGGCTCGAACCCAGGAACTTAGGGTTAGTATCCACCTCTTTTTACCGCTAGGCTAGAAGAGGGGATTTCTATCATCTTCTAAGTTCAAGAGAGAAATAATCAAAACACTGTCTAGTTGTGAGAATATTGTTCTTAATATTGTAAGTTGAATAGAGATTGTTCTATTCAACATAGTGTTAGCTAGTTTAATAAACTGTATTTGATTCAAAGAGTTTAGTGAAATCCTTTCAGTTGTGGAAGAAGGGGTGACGTAGGAGAGTTTGCTCCGAACATCCATAAACAACTCTTGTGTTCTTTACTTTCTGCTATTCTTCTTTCTTTGGTTCAAAGCTTCAAATCCGACGAACACTTCCGTCCTTGAAACCGTTTCAAGAGTTCGAAGAATTTGTACTGAATAGAAACAGATTTTAACTTTTAACAAAATTAAAATCAAATCGTTTATCGTTAAATGTTATCAATATACAGACCTTAGTCTCTATTGGTTACACCGATCCTATCAATTAGTATTAGAGCCTCGTCTTCTAAACTCAAGCAATAAGAACCTGAATCATGTCTATCGTCAACCAAATTCATGTGCTCTCAAGAGAAAACTATGATTATTGGATGATGAGAATGCAAGCTCATTTGGCTTCCTTAATTGTGAGATGTGGAATGTCATCACTAATGGTCCGATAAAGATTGAAAAGCCAAGATGTAACTGGACGACTGTTGATAAGATGATGAACAACCTGGATAATATTGCCAAAGATGTCTTGTTCAAGTCGATCAACATGAATATATTTAGTGAGATCAAGTCTTGCTCCTCTGTTAAAGAAACCTAGGAGAAACTAATTCAAATATATGGTTATAACGTTCAAACAAAGAAGAACCGAACAGAGCAGAAGGTTCTTATAAGTGTTGAAAGTAAGTCCAAGTGGGTCGATATCGACTTAGAGGACTCATCTAGCGAAAGCAATAAAATGAAGTCATCACATTCTTGATGGCAGACGACAAATCAAAGGTTGACTTCCTGGAGAATTCAGTTTGGTATCAGGATAGAGGATGTTCTAGACACATGACTGGAGAAAGTTGGCTTCTAACTGATATAACAGAATACTCGGGTCCTAAGATCACTTTTAGAGATAACCATAAGGGTAAGACCATGGGTAATGGTAAGATTATACATGGTGATCTAACCATCAACAACGTGTTACTTATTGAAAACTTGTGTAATAATCTGATCAGTATTAGTCAGTTATGTGATAATAGATTTTCTATTGATTTTCAAACTCATGCATGCCTAGTTAAGGATCAATATGGTAATGTTCTGTTAACCGGAAGTAGGGTAGGAAATTCTTACAAAATGAACTGGAAAACTGAGATATCTAATCTCATATGCATTATTACCAAAACTAATCAAAACTGACTATGGCATAAAAGATTGAATCATCTCAATTTTAAAACCATTAACAACATTTGTTCACATAACTTGGTTTTAGGTTTACCCAACTTGAAGCTTTTAAAGGACAAGGTTTGTCCTATTTGCTAGTTAGGAAAATAGAGAAAATCATCGTTCAAAAGTAAAGGGACATCTCAGTCCAACTGATGCTTGGAACTTTTACATATGGATCTGTTTGGTCTAATTCTTGTAAAGAGCTTGGGAGGAATGAGATTTACCCTAGTCATTATTGATGATTTTTCACGATTTACATGGGTTGTATTTTTGCAATATAAGGATCAGACGACTCAAAATTTGATTAAAATCCTTAGAAGAATTCAAAACCAAAAATCTTTAAGTATTATTCGGATTAGAAGTGATCGGGGAACCGAATTCCCCAACAAATGCCTAACTTCATATCTCGAGGAATCTGTTATTAGACATGAGATGTCTAGTGCCAAAACACCACAACAAAATGGTATTGCTAAAAGAAGAGTTAGAACACTAAAGGAAGCAGCGATGTCGATGCTTGCCGATTCAGGTGTTCCTCAGAAGTTCTGGGCGGAAGCCATAAACACGGCATGATATACACAAAATCGGTCAATAATTAACAAACGCTTTGACAAAACCTCCTATGAACTGTTTTATGGAAGAATTCCTACAGTTTCTTACTTTCGAGTATTCGGGTGTAAGTATTTTATTCATAACAATGGGAAAGAATATTTGACCGCTTTTGATGCTAAAGCAGATGCTGGAATCATGCTAGGTTACTCCTCAATTATTAAGGCTTTTAGAGTGTACAATAATCGAACACAAACTGTAAAGGAATCCTTCCATGTTGTTTGTGATGAATCTGTTAAAAACAATTCTATTGATCCCATCGACCTTGCTAATAGATTAGAAGCAGCAAGTCTTGAATCTGATAGTGAGGATGAAGCTCTTGTTCAAAGGGATTATCCGTCTGATCAATTGGATGATCCGGTTGAGAATCAACCATACGTCTAAATTCCATATCAACAGGTTGTTGACAGTTCGGACGTCGCGAAGCGAACTAATCTGACGTCTAATCCTTTTGGATCAAACTTCAGATGGAATAGAAATCATCCACCAGAATTGATAATTGGTAATATTAACTTTCCTCGTAGGACAAGACGTCAATTGTTGGATGAAATGGCTAACTCTACCTTTATTTCTCAAATTGAGCCTAAGAAAATTGGTGAAAATGTGCTTGATCCAGATTGGATCAATGCCATGCAAAAAGAGTTAAACCAATTTGTGAGAAATAAAGTGTGGCATCTAACTCTAAGGCGACTAATCAATCGGTTATTGGAACTAGATGGGTTTTTCGAAATAAGCTTAGTGAAGATGGCTTAGTTGTAAGAAATAAAGCCCGGTTGGTTGCTCAAAGATATAGACAGGAAGAAGGAATTGACTTTGATGAGTCATTTTCTCATGTGGATAGACTTGAGGCAATCAGAATCATCCTCGCTTATGCATCTTTCAAGAATTTCAAGGTTTTTCAAATGGATGTGAAAAGTTCATTTTTAAATGGTAACATAAATGAAGTTATTTATGTTGAACAACCTCCTAGTTTTTTAGATCATACTTTACCAAATCATGTTTTTAAATTTTACAAAGCTTTATATGGTTTGAAACAAGCTCCAAGATCTTAATATGATACTTTGACTAAATTTTTGTTTGATCATGATTTCATTATTGGGTCAGTTGAAAAAAACATTGTTTAGATTTGTTAAAAGACTCTCATATTATTATTGTTCAAGTATATGTTGATGACATTATATTTGGGTCAACTAACCCCAAATTATGTGAGAAATTTGTCAAGTTGATGTAAGACAGATTCGAGATGAGTATGATAGGAGAATTAACCTTCTTCCTTGGTCTTCAAGTTTGTCAACTTGAAACAAGGACTCTCATCAATCAAGCCAAATACACCAAGGAATTGTTAAAGAAGTTTGAAAATGAGAGTTGCTTGGCTGCAGTCACTCCAATGAGCTATTCCAGCAAGTTAGACAAAGATGAAGATGGACAAAGCGTTGACATCACTACCTATAGAGGAATCGTCGTCTCTTTGCTCTATCTTACTACTAGTCGGCCCGACATTCAGTTTGTTGTCGACGTCTGTGGAAGATTACATGTTAATCCTAAACTATCTCACTTTATTGATGTTAAGCGTATTTTGAAATATTTAAAGGGGACTCAGAATGTGGGACTGTGGTAACCGAAGGATTCCAGTTTCAATCTAAAGAGTTTCTCAGATGCAGATTATGTAGGTTGCAAGATTGATCGAAAAAGTACCAGTGGAACTTGCCAATTTCTTGGTGATCTTTTGATCTCTTGGTTCAACAAGAAAAAGACGTCGGTTGCTACGTCTACAGCTGAAGCCGAATATCTTGTAGCAGGAAGTTGTTGTTCTTAGCTCTTATGGATTCAACAGTAGCTGAGGGATTATGGAATTGAAGCAGAAGAATCTCCAATTTTCTGCGACAACACAAGTGCAATTGTTATCACCTACAATCCAGTTTTGCACTCTCGGACAAAGTATATCGAGATCAGACATCATTTTATCCAAGAGCATGTCAGTCAGAAGCATATTTGCCTTGAATATGTCCCTATAGATCAACAAGTGGCAGACGTGTTCATGAAGCCACTACTCGAGACTAAGTTTTCTTACTTTAGAAATATTTTAGGGCTTGTTAATCTTGATTGATTTATTTGAATTGATCATGCATAAATTGAGGGGAACATGTTATTTAAATATAATTGGACAGAATTGTGTAGACAGTTCGTCTAATGGATCAGTAGTCTAAGGAACGTACCTACTTAGACGCATATTTGCTTAAACAGTCTGTGCTTCCCGTTTGGATAAGTGTCTTAGTTTAAACCTACATGGTTAGACGTCGAAGTCTAATAGACATTTAGACGTTTATAATACTAGCGTGGTCAGACGCTAAAGTCTAACCAGACACACGTCCAGCACGTGATGTTTATGCGTATTTAGACGTCTGAAGTCTAATAGACTTTTGGATATCTAAAAGACAAGCGTGGTTAGACGCTGACGTCTATCCATATTATAGGCATAGAATACGGATAGTGAGTCAAAATGTCTAACTACGTGTGTACTTAGACTGCTCATCTTCAGGCTAGTGGGACAGTTGTCCACTGCTACAGTGACTGTCTATGTACTATTCCCGTAAAAATAATGAACAGTCATCTCTTCAATAACTTGAAGACATGTATCTTTCAACGTTAAAAGAATGACTAAAATGTCTGATGACTTTCCTCTGCACACGTTGCATTAGTCACAAACTTTGATGATTATATCCTTAAATGCTGCTTATCTTAAATGATGCATTTCTTGAGAACATATGTCTTTACATTTTTGACGGTTCATATAATCATTGCGTTTAACAGTCATACGTCAGCCTATCTCTATAAAAGAAACGGTCATATTCAAAGGGTTGAATATTTCTTGTGAATCCTTGTATTCTCTCTCTAATAAATCTTTTTGTGTCTCTTAGAATTCTGAATCTCAATCATCTTTCAGTTCATCAAAATTGAGTCTCTAGCTGAAAAATCTCCTCAAATAGATTTTGCATCCGTCTCCTCACTAGTGATTCCAGAAATAGTCACTATGTTTCATTCTCTATAAACTTCTGGGCATAAGAAGTTTTTGGGTGTTCATTGCACCTTTCACGAACAGGTGGTTCATGAATTCTTTGAAAATGTTATATTCTACCATAACAAGTACATTTTTGCAATCATTCTTGGAAAACGCGTCTGTTTTAGTGAGGAAACATTTGCTCTTTTCTTCACGCTTCTATTTGAAGGGATATCTGAGTTTCCTTCCTCCTCCGATGAAATCCTGTCTGAGATGAAACTTGTTTTCTCAGACTAATCCTTTGAAGGGAACCTCTTCCTTGTAGAATCTCACGGGAAGAGTTCATGTCTGAAAGTTAAGTTCACCCTACTCAACGATATCATCTAAAAATCCCTCATTGCCAAGGATTCCTCCTACTTCTACTGCAACAAAGTCTTTGAGATGATGGTGGCTATTACCAGGGGTGTAGCCATCAATTAGTCAAAAAATTTATTCAATAATTTGGTGAAGATGATCTCTTCTTCAAAGAAACACTATGGGTATGTTGCTCCTCTTAGCATGCTCCTTTGCTGTATTCTTTCGGAAACTGGACATGGAGTCCACTTCAAATCCTCTAGAGTCATGAACAACCAGAAGGTTCTCGACTACGTCCTCAAGGTAGGTAGTAGAGCTGGGTATCGTGCATAAACGTTCGTATTCGACTCGGGCAAGTTGTGTTAGACTCTTAATCGTGTCGTGTTGTATCGTGTCTCAATCTTATGCGCGTCGTATCGTGTCTTGAACCACTCAAAATATTATGATTCACGGACTCTTTCATGTCGTGTTATTCGTATTAACGAGTTTATTCGTGTCGTACTAACTTGTATTTAAATTCGTGTTTCGTGTTATTCCGACTAGATTTTGTCATCGTGTCAACACAATCGTGTCTTGACACACTCATATTATTTATTTATTTATTTATATATATTAAATTATATTGTTAGTAAAAATTATAAAATATGATTATTAATTTATTTTAATTTAGAAATTTTAAATTAATTTAATAAGTTAAATGTATTAAATTTTTTAAAAAAATATTTAATATGTAATATGTGTAGATATAAATTTTAACATATAAATTCATAAATAATAATTTAAATGTCAATTATTTAAAATGTGTTTTAAAATATATAAATAATTATTTAAATAAAATTAGTTAAATTTGTTGTTTTAAAGTTAATAATTTATTTTAAAAAATAATAATATATTAAGTTAATTAAATATGATAAATGTGAAATTTTATAATTTTAAAATAGTAGATAAGAATTTATACTTAATTATTTAATTAAGTATATGATGTTTATTATTATATATAATTAAAAGTAGTGAATTATTTTTTATAAAATATAATTTTTTTTTAAATGTTTTATTATATTTTAAAATTTTATAGTGATTTAAGATTTTTTTTTTTTTAAATGATTTAGTGATATATAAATATGTAATTAATTATCATGAGAGAAGTAGTGGAGACTATTTTTTAGGAAAAGAATTGATATATTATTAATTTTTATTTAATATAATTAAAAGTAGTTTTAAGATTTGTTAGATTAAAATATATTTCTATATCTATTCATAATATTATTTGGTTGAATTAATATTAATTTGATAAATTATATTTTAATTTAATTAATAAAATTAATTTAATCTTTTTTAATTTATAAATTTGTTTGTTAGTTAAAGTTTCTTATTAATTTTTAAAATTTTGGAGTGATTTAAAATATTTACTTGGATACTTGAAGTAGTGAATACTTTTTTTAAGAGAAAATATTGGAATTGATATATTATTATTTTTTATTTAATATAATTAAAAATAGTTTAAACTTTTTTAATAGTTATTTTTTATTGGATTTTTTTAATTAATAATAATTTTATAAATTATATTTTTATTTAATTAATAAAATTACTTTAATCTCGTTAGTTTATAAATAAGACATTTATTTAATTTATAAAATTTATATTTAATTTTTTTTTATTCATAATATTTATAAATAGAATTGAATTTTATTTTATAAAAATAAATATTATTTATAATTTTATTTATTTATTAAGTTTAAATATGTTAAAGTTAGTTAATATATTAAACACGAATAAAATGTGGATGGATGATGTGATTAAATTAATTTACAAGAAAAAAAATAACATTAAACAAAAAAAATAACACACTTTTTACGTAGAAAAAACCTCTCTAATACCAATCAACTTCACTATTATTTCAATATTAAGCATAGAAAAATTAAAATATAAATAGATATAACTATAACAAAAAAAACTTATAAACAAAAAAAAATACCCTCTAATTATCTTCTTCCGAATTTTATGAATTATCTTCAATAATAATTTGTTCTAGTTTATAACATCCTTTATGTTGTTCACGAATTTCCGCATCAAACCAATCTTTTAATTTAACACACATCTCAATATTTTTGAAAGTTAATGATAATCTTGTTGGAATAAGAAGTCTATTTAACGATGTAAATGCTTGTTCTGAAGGAACAGTAGAGACTGGTGGTGTTAATATATCTCGTGCTATTAATTGTAAAATAGGGAGAGCTTAATTTTTATCACTTCACTATTCTAAAATATTGAAATTAGTATTAATAGAAGAATCAATTCGAAACATATTTTTATAAATGTCTATTTCATCAAATCTTTCTGAGGACGAATCAACTGAACTTGAACTAATAATATCTGAAGAAGAAGCAGACAAAAATATTTCAAAAGGATTTTGGGATGAAGTTAAATCTAAATTTTGATTTTGACTATTTTGGGTTGATTGCCTAGTTCTAGATAAATTTTGTTTTTTATATTTTATATATAACTTATTTATAGTTACGTTTAAATTATTTTTTTATTTTGTGAACAAATTATTGAATTTAAATATTTTTTATAATTATCATCGTTAATTAAAATTTGACTATTCAAAACTACTTCACATATATAATTATAATGTGCCGACATTTTTAATCTAGGATCAAAAGAAGTGTCTATACAAAATAATAAGGGTATATTGGCCCAATATTTTTATAAATTTTAATTCCATTTTTGAAATAAAATTAAAAAAATTAGGATCATTTTTAAAATTTTTGAAATTGCATTTTCATTCCAAATATAATTAGAAATGCATAGAAATGCAAAGTGAATTGTGTTCATAAATAGTTGATAAATTGTTAGTTATATAATAAAAATATTTTAAAAACTCACATAATTCTAAAACTCTTCATCTTCTATTACATATTCTTCGGTTGTATAATGATTAATAAATTATATTAGGGGTCTATTAGGGGTGATCTAAGTATAATTGATTTTGATAACATTAGATAAGTTGAGTTCCATCTTGTTTTAACATCATTTGAAATTTTAATTGGTTTCAAATTTGCATTTAAGCATAATTCTTTAAATTTAACATATTTAGTGGTGGAATGAGCGTAGATCATAAACATCTTTAATTTTTTATATAATATCTTTAAATAATATTAATACATCTTTAACAATAAGGTTAATTATATGACACATACATTTAATATGAAATAATTCCCCATTTAAAATCGGATCTAATTTTCTTTTTAGCCTAACAATTGTATTATTATTATTACTTGCATTATCAAAACTTATTGAAATTAATAGTTTTGAAATACTATATATATTTAGACATTCTTCTATTAATACAGATATATTTTCACCGGTATGTTTTATATTAAATAATTGAAAATAAATCATTCTTTTACAAATTCTCCAATCTTCATCTATAAAATGAAGAGTTATACAAAGAAAATGATCACCATGTCCAAAATCCCAAATATCACTAGTTATTGAAAAATTAATATCTTTATTATTTAAAATTAAATTTATTAATTTTAAATTTTCTTTATCATAAAGAATTTTAATTGTACAAGGTATATACTTTAACGTGAAATTTTATCATATCCTGGTTGAAGACATTTTTTTATAGAATTCTAACATAGAAAAAGGATATTTATCCACTATTATAAGTTTTCTATTATAGTTTTGTCAACTCTAGTTTAACAAAATTAGGATCATATTTAAATAATTTGATTGTATTTAATAATTCAGTTTGATTTATATCTATAACATGAAATTTTGTTATATATTAGTTATTTTTCCAGTTCCATAATAACTGTTACTTAGAATTAGTGTTTGCATACTAGACATTATGGAATCAATTTGAACAAAATTGAAATAATTCTATACCTTACTAGTTTTAGAACTATTCATATTCATGGATGACTATGTGGTCCATGGGGTTCAGAGATTTCAATTTCAATAGGTTAACCAACCTGAAACTACAGAAACTCCAATATTTTCCATTATATTTAAAAAAATATGAAAAGTTCAATCAAACCTTCCCTCTTGAAAACTCTTCTTATTGAAAATGTGATCTTGAAAGCTCTTGTTGTTTTTGAATGATGTGATCAAGAAAATATGTGATGTTTAAAAAAAATTCAATCTTATTTATAATCATCTTAGAAGAGAGAAAAAAATAGTTAAATTAAGATTTTGAGTAAATTGTATAATGTTTTAATAAAATTATAAAACTCTATCCGATATTAATTTATGAAGCAATGGATGTTAAGAAATATATTTTGAAATAATAAAATGCTATCAGCTATAAAGAACGTTAAGAAATATATTTTGCTATTAATTAGTTAATTAAGTAACGTTAAAATTTTTATTTTGAAATTATTCATTAATTAAAGTGATTAATTAAGTGAAGAACTTAGTTAATAATTAAAAAAAAGTCTATTAATTAAATTTGTTGGGTATATTTTGAAACAATTCAGCAATTAATTATTAATTAAGGAAAGGTGAACAAAATATTTTGAAATTAGTCAAGGAAGGGAGAGAAAATAATTATTTTAAATCTCATTATATATATATTTAAATATAATATTTATTTATATGATATTATATAGATTTTTAAAAAAATATGTTTGGGTAATTAATATTTAATTAATTAAATATGTTAAATGTGAAACTTTATTTTTCCTCTCTTATTTAAAATTAATACTTTTTTTAATTATATTTATTAATTTAATACTTTAAAAATATATTATTAAAGTTAAATTATTTTTATATAAATTTTTAAAAATAAATATGTATATTAATAAAAGTAATATGTGACAAAATTATTATGAGACTCAAATTTCTATTTATATAATTTATTTAATATTTATAATTTATTTTAATATTTTAGTATATTTTATTTTAATTATATATATTAGATTTATAAAATTTAATAATTTATAAATTTAATAAAAATGTATTTATAAAATTAAATAATTTATAAATTTAATAAAAATGTAAATATATTTAGAGAGACGTGTCAATTTGATAATATAAAGGTGGTAGTTTTTTTTATTCATATAATTTATTTTTTATTTATATTTTATTTTAATTTATATTATTTAAGTTAATATTTTATTTTAATATTATATTTTAGTGTGTTTAATTTTAATTATAAATATAAATATTAAATAAAAATGTAGTAGGTTTAGAGAAGGTTAATGTGAGTAGCTTAGATCATTTGACTAATCGTGTTTATTTCGTTTCGTGTGTATACTCGTGCTCGTGTCGTGTCTATACTTGTGTCGTGTCTATAATCGTGTTGTGTCTGTGTCGACTTGTAACCGTGTTTCGATCGTTTAAACTCATAATCGTATTGTGGCCGTGTCGTCTCGTGCTTGTATCGTGTCAACATAAGACTCGGGTGAGATAATATGGTATCGTGTCGTTTCGTACAAATGTTGTGTTGGATCGTGTCGGTTCGTATTTATCCAACCCATTGCCCAGCTCTAGTAGGTAGGCTCAGGTTAAAGAGAAGAAATAGGGAAACCTATTTGGCTAATTTAAACTATTAGGAATCTTTTTCTCCCGATGATGTTAAAAAGGGGGAAAGTAAAAGAAGTGGTCTTAGGCCAAGGGGGAACTAAGGGTAGAAAGGGATAAGAAAATACCCAATCTTTTTGTTTTTGGGTAATTTTCGTTTATGTTATTAATCTCCTCCAAATATTGTGAAAGTAAGAATATATGATGTTTTGTTCATATTGTTGTGGTGTTCATCAATTATCTATTTATTTTATTATTTTAATTAAGTTTTAACATCATCAAAAAGGGGAAATTATTGGGTCAAATTATTTTGATTAAAATAATTAAGAGAATAAGTCTATTATATGCCAACTTTATTTTGGTGATATATGATTAAAACTTAATTGTGATTAAAACTTAATTGTGATTAAATCTTAATTTGAATAAAGCAAAGTTGTCTAATTGTTTCTGTGAAGGTGCATCAGATTTGGATAACTTAGACGTGATCTAAGTAGGCTAATTAGACGTGTTGCGAAGTTAGACGTTGAGGTCTAACTCCATTAGACGGTGTAGTCTAATGGGTAACGTAGTTAGAAATTGGCGTCTAACTCTTTCAGACAAGTCTGAAGTGATATTTAGTTAGACGTTGCAGTCTAACAGATACGTAGTTAGACGTTGAGGTCTAACTCCATTAGACGTTGTATTCTAATGGGTAACGTAGTTAGACATTGACGTCTAACTCCTTCAGACAAGTCTGAAGTGATATGTAGTTAGACGTTGCAGCTAACAGATCTATATTTAGACGTTGCAGTCTAACAGATACGTAGTTAGACGTTGAGGTCTAACTCCATTAGACGTTGTAGTCTAATGGGTAACGTAGTTAGACGTTGGCGTCTAACTCCTTCAGACAAGTCTGAAGTGATATGTAGTTAGACGTTGTAGTCTAACAGATACGTAGTTAGACATTGCAGTCTAACAAATACGTAGTTAGACGTTGGCGTCTAACTCCTTCAAACAAGTCTGAAGGGATGTGTAGTTAGACGTTGAGGTCTAACTCCATTAGACTTGTCGATCTAATGGAACATGCTATTAGACGTTGACGTCTAACTCCCTTAGACTAGGTAGTCTAATGGAGCACGTCTAATGCCTCGCTTTAATAGCCGTTTGAAGTTAGCATACATCTACCCACGATCAACTAGTTGTGTGCTACTCTACTTCACTCACTCTTGTGCAGTCTGACAAGCCAGCTAATTACATCCAATGAACAAACGGCATGTACACAAATGTCCTTCTAACGGTTTTTCCAGTACAAGACAATGTCAGAGAGGATATTCGGCGTACTACCAGTTCGGTACGGCCACGATCCATTTTCTTAGAGTCTGTTGTACTCTTGTCATATGGGCGGCCTTCCAATGGACGCTTGCCACATGTCCATGAAGAAGATCCGACCGTTGGTGTCCTTCTACTACAAATAGATGCTCAAGGACAACGGTTGAATTGCTCTCGATCTACTAGTGAACTTGCATACTTGTTGATCAATGCACAAGCTTGCTCTTGCCTTACTGATTTCTATCATCTTCTAAGTTCAAGAGAGAAAGAATCAAAACACTGTCTAGCTGTGAGAATATTGTTCTTAATATTGTAAGTTGAACAAAGGTTGTTCTGTTCAAATGAGTGTTAGCTAGTTCAGTAAATTGTATTTGATTTAAAGAGTTTAGTGAAATTCTTCCAGTTGTGGAAGAAGATGTGACGTATGAGAGTTTGCTCTGAACATCCATAAACAATTCATGTGTTCTTTATTTTCTGTCATTCTCAAAGGTTCAAATCCGACGAACACTTCCGCCCTTAAACTGTTTCAAGAGTTCGAAGGATTTGTGAAGAATAGAAACAAAGTTTAACTTCTAATGGAGTTAAAATCGAATCGTTTATCGTTAAGTGTTATCAATAACCAAACCCTGGTCTATATTGGTTACACCGATCTTATTAAATTCTAATCCTATTATACATCTAAATTAGTTCAAATAATTTAATTAAATAAATGTATTGAAGTAAAAAATATAAATATTCCTCATATTGGAGATAACGCATAAAATGACATATAATACGTAAGTCAAAATTTTATTGAAATAATTAAAAATATTTAAAATAGTATACCTCAAAGGGGTATTCTAGTAATTATTCTCATATTTGATCATCTTTTATTTTAATTCATGATTTTCTCATTTTTATTAATTTATATTTTGAGATAATTTTGAAAAAAAAATATGTGAGCCTTTTATAAAAGGTTGGTACTCGATAATAGGGGTGTAAGTATAATCGAAAAAACTGAAAAACTAAATTGAATCGATAAAATCGACCGAAATAATTTAAACCGACCAAACCGAGTTATGAACAGTTCATAATTTTTATAACCACCTTGACCAATTTGGTTCACGGTTTAAATAATAAAAAAATTGATTATTTAACCGACGGGATATATATATATATATATATATATATATATATATATTTTTAAATAAATAACGATAGAGAACGTGAACTTAAAGTTTTATAAATTTAAAATTTTATATTCTCTCCTCCCTCCTCCCTCCTCCCTCCTCCCTCCTCTAAAAATATTTATCTTTCTTCTATATTTAAGTATATATTATTTTTAATTATTTTTATTTATAAATAATAATATGATTAATTTCTTTGTATTTTTATATTAATATAATTAGTTTAGGAGTATTATTTAGAATTAGTTTATAAAATTTAAAATTTAGAGTTTAGTAGGTAAGGTATATGTAATTATTAATATTTTTAATAATAATATTTTTAATTTTTTATATTTTTCATATGAATATGTATTTATATAATTGATGAAAGATATTTATTTGGTTCAGACTCATTTTGATTTAATTATTTTAATATAGTTATTTTATTATCTAATTTAATATAAATTTATTTTAAGACTCAACTAGTTTTTTGGAAAACAACTTTATTCATTTAAAAAAAATCCCAAAAGTGAGAAGAAAAAGTCAAAATCAAAATTAGAAAGTCTTTAGTTTTAATTAAAGGATACAATCAACAACTCTAAAGTTTTTAATTGAAACAAACAGAGATTATAGTAAGATACAACAAAATCATACAAGACCTACGATATTAAAATTTTGATTTTATTGTGTGCTTTCTCTTTGGCTACTTTTACTCTACTTTATGAACTCATTCTGCATTCCTCAAATCCCAATCTGCTTTCTACGAATCTCAGCGATTATATTCATGTCATATCCTCGTATGTTTGGCTATAGACTTTATTATTGGTGATTGAACTATTGCATATGATGATGTCTGTTTGTGAGTTGTGTTTACATCATTTCCTTGGGTTAGCTTTACATTAGTTGAATCAACACTTATTTGATAAAAAGAGTTTTGTTTCAGTATTTCAAAAACTTCAACTTTACATGCGCATTCTTTTGCTTCAACTTTATAGTCCTCTCTTCACTTTTCTCCACTACTTTTCTATCACTTTCATCTTTTAATTTTTTATTTCTTTCATCCCTTGATTATTAACATTTTTCTTCCTCTTATTCTTCTTCATTTTCATCATATAATTCTTCTTCTTCTTTATCTTATTTTTCATCTTCTTTTTCATCGGATTCTTTTTCTTCTCCTTCCTTTAAATCTTCAACATTTTCATCATCTACTTCTACATCTTTAGTTTCTTTTATATGTCTTCCAGTTCCTGATTCTTCAATTTCATTTTCTTGGGTTTTTTCATTCTACTCCTGAATTTTTAGGATCTTTTACTGTTTTTTAATTTCTTTTGCACATTTATTATTGAAATTTTCAAAAAGTATTAAAAAACGCACATCTGTTTGGCCTCCATTCATATGAAATATCCATGACTATGGAATTACCTTTCTGTCAATAACTATCATTTTTGTTGGTAGAGTACTTCTAGGATGCATTTTAATGCTTATCTATCATATGTGATGTGTTCGCTTTCCTCCGTGATTTGGTCCATATATAATGGTTTTCTTAAGAGACTAGCAAAATGACTAAGTGCTTCTACATTATATATATGAGCCAGATGTCCCTCATTTTGAAATAAATTTGAGCTATTTCTTTTGGTTTTCTAAGTAGGTTCATTCCTTTAGACCATCTTTCCATATTTATGCAATTTGACACAACATAAGTATGTGCCAACTTCAGAATATTCTCCATATTTGTTCCCTGCTTGATCATCAAGAAATAAAGATCATTGATATTTGCATATACCTTTTTTTAGTCCAATGTGCTCTCATTGCTTTAGCAAGGCATCCTTAGTGATAAGAAAAGATTTACAATTCTTTCTATGTAGGTCCCAACAGCTACATATTCTCACTTTTTAATGCACTTCTCTTTAATTTTAGGGGTAATTTAAATTCAAAATGAGATTTGAGAATCTCAACATTTGGTTTAACATTTGGTTTAATTTGAGAATCTCAACATTTGGCACTTCATTAGCTCCTACACTTTTTATACGGACCAACTAACTATCTTATCATATTCTTCCTTTTTGAGTAAATTTTAGTCCTGAAGATAGTGAATATTAAGTTGGACTATGGACTGTTGGGTTTTTCCTTGCTAAGAAAAATCTCTCATTTCTTCGCTTGAAACAACAATTTCGTAATTTGATTTTTTAGTCTGTAGAGATTAGACCTTTCATTATATCTCACCCTCCATTTTTCATCCTTGTTGACTTCTCCCTAAACACTTTCTGTCTTTTTAGTTTTATTCTAAGAATATTCTCTATTTTTTTTTACTCTATTTCAGCCTTCTCAAAACTTTGTTTCTGCTCTATTTCAGCATTCTCAAAACTCTATTTTAGCCATCGCTTACTTACTTGTATCAATTTCCCGAAATCATTTACTTTTTTAGCCTTATTTTTGTTATTTCTCCCCATCTGTTATAAAATAAATCGTTTTTTATTTTTGTTTTTTCGCTTTATATCTTAATTTAATATAAATTTATTACAAGACTCAACTAGTTCTTTATTCTTTTGCTTATTATTATTATATATATATATATTATTTTTTAATTTTTTTAATTTTCATATTATATATATTTGTTATTTTTTAATGATTAAACTGATACACCAACTTAATCGATTTTATAACCTGCCAAACTTAACAGACATTTGATTGGCAGCCGATATATAAGAATTTGAAAAACCAACCCAACTGTTGGAATGAATTTTTCAGTAAAAAAGTCAACCGAAATGAACTGAATCGTTGAACCATTTACCGGTAGTTAATCAATACTTCGGCCGAATTTCACTTTATTACGAAGATGGGTCTCAGTCCATTTATTTTTCTTATCCTCCAGGAAGATTATATTAACCCTGCAACTTACTTCAACATATTCAATCTAGCCCTTTTCAAAATATCTTATGTCAAAAACAATTTTTCAGTCTATTTTAACCCCAAACTTTATTTCGAAATAATTTTAAATCTAAATCTTGTTATTTCATGCAATTAAAATTAAATTGAGTTTCCAAAATTGATTTATTTAGCTATTATCATGATTATAAAAAATTTAGGATATTTTTGATTTATTTCTATAATTTAGCACTATTTTAAACAATGATTCTAATGATGTCAATTACACCAATGTGATTTAATATCTCTTACTTTTTTGATTTTGATGAGGTTTAATGATGGTGGAGGATAGCAAATCTCATTCATTAGACCATAAAGTATGGAAGACTTCAAGCATACTTATTGGATCCTAGGCATATAAATAAAAATAAAACTAAAAAGTGGGAGCTTAACAAGGAAACTTATAATGTTATTTATTTTCTAGTATGTCTATGTTTCTTACCGTTTTAATACAAATGCATGATTGCTTATGTTCCTAGGCAAGGTTTGATGAAGGGGTAGAAGAAGTATAACATTATCGGTATAGTTTATTGTTTTTATATGTTGTTTTTTAGAATTTTATTATTGATATAAATTTATATTCCTATATAATTTATACATCATATATGGTATAAAATAGTAACTGGTCCTCTCTAAGTATAACATTATTCTTATATCACTTAATTTTTAATTTCTCATTATACTCTTTATTAATATTGTATATAACTTATTATTATATAATATATTAAATATATTTTATTTAGTTTTAATATTATTATTATATATAATCATTTTTAATATATATATATATATATTTTTTAAATAATTCAATATTTTAATTAAAAAATATTTATTTATTTTTATAACTATAATTTTATTAATTATTTTATATATTTACTTATATTATAAATAATATTTTTTATTTTAGTTTATTTTATTACAATTATTAATAATATTTAAAATAAATATAATTTACCGTTTATATTAAAATTAATTTTTTTATATTTTAATTTAAATTACATTAATTATTAAATAACAACAATATAATAATTTATAATAATAAACAATATTATTTAAAATATAAGTAAATATAATAAATAATAATAATAATAATTTTAAATTAATATTTATATAACTTATACTATATTCTTATACTAAATACCAAACACAAAATTATAAATTATATACAACTTATACTATTTCTTATAATTCATACCAAACATCAATAATCTATATAACTTATATTATCCTATACTATTTATACCTCATTACAAATTATACCTTTATATAAATATAATTATACCGTATATAATTTATATCACGTACCAAACGCTATCTTAAAATATTATATAGCAGTTCCATTAATTCAATAGTATGTACTGTAGTTTAGAATCAAATTTCTTGAGCACTTTCAAATACTTGAGTCACCCAAGTGACTTGTTGTCGTCAAAGCCGACCAGATACTTGAAATGCCTTTAAAATAATTTATTTATTTATTTTTGTCAAGATCATTAAAATCGTTATACTAATTATAAGTTTAAAAAAATAAAGTATAAATATAAATTAAATATATAATTGTAGTAACTATTATATATTAAAAAATCATAATTTATATCACAAATATTAAATAATACGCATAATCATTAAAAAAAAAAAATCGAAATTTATTCATACTTATCATTTTTATCCTACATTTTTTTATTTAAACTTAAAACATTAAATATTAAGGTTTAATATTACAATAATTTATAAAATCATACAACTAACTTAATATATTAAGATTTAAGATATTAAAAACAATTAATTTAAGATATTAACTAGATTCAAGATTTCGAAAAAAAATAACGGTGAGATTCATTTAGTAAGAAGTGTTTATGGAATTTAATCTGTTTAAATTCTTATTATACATTTTAAAATTTAAAAATAAATGAAAATTTTAATAATAAATTATAATTTTTAGAAAATGATAGAAAATTGGAAGGTATAAAGAGGGATATGAATATAAATTTAAAAATTATAATGAAGCGCGGTAGTATAATTAGTGATTCTAATTTATATATAGTATATAATTAGATAATAATTATATTATATTATAATATAATGGATGTTTTAAAATATAATTTGGACCCTTGTAGGGTGGGTTGCCTTATGCAACTATAGGTGGTCTCACCTTCTGAAGGAACTCAGATTAAATACAAGATGAATAGCCTGATTATAATTTTCTTATTCTCCTCAAATATAACAAAGTGTTTACCACCTTATTCCCGCTTATAAATCACATGTGACATCAAAAATGGTGACAAAAGATTGAAGTCAAGTCAAATTCTTTGTTTATGTTTATTATTATGTTTGTCTTGGAAGAATGTTTACTTATTCTTATTGCCTATATTTTCTTTAGAATTAAGGTTAGGAAACCTAAATTTAGAATTAGGTTTTTAGTCAAAATTTATAATAAAGTACATCTAGATTTGTATTTCATTATATTTGTCGTATTCGACACGATTTACATATTTTATTATAATATCGGCATTTGTTTCATTCATATTTGTCGCATTCTCAACTTCTCCAAACAAAAAGAAATTAATGTTGTATTAGTTGCATTCTCGACATACTTCTTATTCATATTTCTCACATTCATTACATTATTTTCATTCATAATATAAATAAACATGTTTCTAACATTTTCATAATTTATTCTTCTCAATTTCTTTCCATCATGCATAAAATGACATTTAAAAACGTTACAAGTTGATAATTATCATCTCATTTTCCATTACTACTATTTCTTAATAAAAATAATTTCATGATAACGAAATCTTTTCGAACACTTAATTCTTAATGTCTATTAAACAAGCGATTACATTTCTTATAAAATGATTGATTTTAGTGTTAACTTATGAAAATTTATTAACTTTAGTAATTATTTAACTAATAATTTAAATTGGTTAATTAAATATTCTTTTAGTGCTTACTTAATTAATATTTCAATTGGTCATATTCTTATTTATAATTTCACTTCATGATAATTATTATGGAAGTATTACCAAAAATATTCAAATTCATAACATTATATGTCACCCTCTTGTCATAAGTACCGCAGGACACTCTTAAAATAAAATGAATAAATATCATGTATTTAGACCACTTTACAAATATTAAAGGGTGTTTTAACCACTTCACCGAACCAACAATTCCTTAATTCTAAAAGTCGGGTACATAAAGAACTTCATTTGTGGATGATGAGCGGAAAACATATAAAAACACTAATTTTATAGTATCATTCATTCTTCTCTTCTACACATCCATTTTCTTCTCTACCCATGTATTCCTTTTCTTCTAAAATATAACACTTAATTAAAATGTAAAATAGTCATTATTTCAAAATTTTAATCAAAAGGTAAAGATAATAAAAAGTTCTATTCCATGTATACTTTATTAATAAGTACATTTTAGGAGGATCAATTAGAATATGCGTTTAAACAAACTAAGTAGTTGAAATCTTATCGTTAACCTATAATACTCACCTAAAATTTTAAACGCACACCATTAGATCTTGTTTGTCAGATAGGTCTGTTGGAATTATTTCCAATATTTGGGTACATATATTATTTAATAATTGTATATTAGTTGTTATCATAATAAAGATTAAAGCCCAATTAAAGTGATCTATTAAAGTAGAAAGATTATGGGGCTTATTTAGACATCTATAATAAATGTGGGGATATATTTGTGTAGAAGCAAAAATACCATTTATTATTTCGTTGATGGGCCGAATAATAAATGGGTATATTAGGGCTAGGTCCCCAACCCATATAAATAGCCTACCTATTTGTTTCTCTCATCGAACAATAAGGTTTATGTTCATCTCTCAAGAACACTAAAGAAGAAGGCTATCGATATAGGGTTGGAAGACTTAAACCCCACCCACATCTGACATTCCGATCCAGGTCCAGATCCAGAACAAGAAGATCCACATTCAGATTCAGGTCCAGATTCAAGATCAAGAAGAAGAGAATAACGAAGAACAACTTAATGAACCGTTCTGCATTCAAGATCCAGGTACGTTTCCGCAATTACAGTTTATCTCGATTTATCGACATAGAGTATTAAGAATATAGATTTAAGGATTAAAGATCTAGACTAAATATTCTAACAAGTGGTATCAGAGCCTCTCTATGTCGATCTATTGAGATTTAAGTTTATAAGAATTTTTAAGAATATGATTAAACATTTTTTTTGTTCTTCATCTAATTTGGCTAGAACGGATAATGATAGAATGAATTAATGAATAGTAACAATAATATTTGATGTATATATTAATCTAAAATTTTGGATTAGATTAAAATAAAGAAAAGACATCAAGTATCTAAATAATTTTAGATATTCAGATTAACATATTTTGTTTAAAGAATTATGATTAAAGAATGGTTCATATTCTCTAATTAGATATAATCTATGAATATTTAATTAATTAGAAAAATATAATAAAGAAGTTAAAATAAAGAACTGATCATAGGTTATAAAGAAAGATATTTGAAAAAGATTTGTTAAAGAATATTGGTTAAAGCATGAGGAAGATGAACAGTTTAGAAACAATTTTATTAAATTATATGTTATAGTAAAGAATTAAAGACTCCAGACATCTAATCATCTAAACGATTTTTCAGAAATCATAAAGAATAAACGATTTTAGAATCATAAAGAATAAAGAAGATAGAAAAGTTTTATTTCAAGAATTGGATTTAATTATTAATTTGAAAATAATAATTCAAATTAATAACCTGAATTTAAGTCAAAAGAGAAATATATAGTAAAGAAGTTGAATTTTTTTTAAAGAATTGGTGAAATTAATATCTATTTATTATTAATTATATAATTAAAGAAGATATTAATCAATATATTATATATATTTTGGTTATACTTGATATATATACAATTTTTGTATGAATTTAATAGTAATTATAAAAGAATCTTAACCTATTACTTAAGGAATTTTGAATTTTAGAATAATAATTTATTATCATTCTAATTATATAATAATTATATAAGTAGTTAAGGAATTAAGTTTTTTGGAATAATAATTAATTATTATAATTAATTTAAGGAATTAAAATAATAATAATATATATAAGGAATTAAGGAATTCAGTTTTGGAATAATAATTAATTATTATAATTAATTTAAGGAATTAAAATAATAATAATAATATATATAAGGAATTAAGAAATTCAGTTTTTTGGAATAATAATTAATTATTATAATTAATTTAAGGAATTAAAATAATAATAATAATATATATAAGGAATTAAGGAATTCAGTTTTTGGAATAATAATTAATTATTATAATTAATTTAAGAAATTAAAATAATAATAATAATATTTTAATTAGTTAAAGATTGAAGAAATATTTATTCCTGAAAATAATTGTGAATGTATTAATACATTTATATACAATTAAGAATAAAGTAAAATATATTATGGAATTCTAGAATTTTAAAACTTTAATATATATTTATGATATATGTTATGATTTTTGAGAATTAAGTAAAGAAAAAATAGTTACTTATCATGTTTATAATCTTTTATAAATATTGATTACATTAAGTTTGTAATATATTTAATGAATTAGTATAAAAACGGATGTATCATCCATTTAATTTATGAAATATATATAAATATATTCAGAAATTAAGAAAAGACAAGAATAAAGAGATTATTATTTTTATTAATAATAATAATTTATAATTAATGAATAAATAAATATCAATAACTTATTTATCAAGAATTAAGTTATTTATCAAGAATTAAGGAAATCAATTAACCTAATTGATAAATTTAGAATTTTGGGTAATCTGTGTAATTGATTATTTAATTGTTTATTATTATTATTATATTTGGATGAATAATCAATCATGTTATATTACACATTCGAATATATATACATATTTCGGTCTTTATGTATATATTGTGTTGATTGATATTAAGAAATAATTGAGTGATTAGTAAAATCACAATTATTTGTTTTATGTAACACATATGGAATTTATGCAATTTTTGATACATAAAACAACATTCGGATTTTCGGTATTAATAACACATTCAAAAATTTGGTACAATTTTAGGCCCACTTAAATTTGTAATTATGCGGTTGTTAATCGGCCCAAAGGAAGATTAATAATTGGTCGGATTGCAAATTTAAATAATGTACAAATTATTAATTTATAGAACATATTTGTTTTATAAGATTAAGACGGTTGTGTTTGTAACTATGCGATTATTAATCGGACAAAAGGAAGTTTAATAATTGGTCGAGTTACACACTTAAAGTATGTACATAATTTATTAATTTATTAAATCAATTAATTAAAGCAACATCCTACTAAAGTATGCTCTCTTGTGAAAGTTAATATGTTTTATAAATTAAGAAGGTAGTGTGTATTATTTCATGCAGTTATTTAATCGGCCCAAAGGAAGATAAATAATTGGTCAGAATAACATTATGCACATGTGGTAATAAATATGTAACAATTATTCGGTGGGCCATGTGAATAATTGGAATATCCAAAGATAACCAATTGTTTGACAGGACTTATTGTTAATATTTGATTACTACAAAAGAGTATCGTTTGCAAATTAATATTCAATGTCCAAAGACTAAATATTAATGTTGCGTTTGGTATCTTATGATGAGACGTACCATTATTTTGAATTTATGTGATTATTACAATTTTGTGAGTATGGTTGTTCATTTGTTTTGTTATCTAATCAAGTTAACACTTCTACTTATACGGATTATTTTTCTTGTCAACATCTTAAGTTCATTTTATATGATATAATTTTTAAGACATATTTAGAATTTGTTGTATTTTTAAGAATTATATCTAAAAGGTTAAAATTGCTAAGGGTATTATTAGAATAAAGATTTCATAAATAATATATGTTTTATTTTGTTTCAAAAGTAATGCATTAAAGTCAGAGTTACAATAATGTATTCTCATGCATCTAATTTGGATTTTCTTATTTACACTTAAGTTAATTGATGTGAATTGTAGTTGTCTAAAAGGAGACATAGTCTCTATATGAACTCACATCAATTGTGTGTAAGAAAAATAAAAGATTGAAACAAAAATAACATAAATAGTGTTCACTTAGCAAATACCTTAATACATAATAAAGAAATAAAGTTGTAAGAATTGCAGATATTGCACCTAAAAGAAAATTACTAAAGAAAGTGGTGCATAAAAGAATACATATTATAGTTTGTTTTGTTTGTTCTAAGAGTAATTTAACTTCAGTACTCATACACAATTGATGGTAACTTCAGTATTACTAAAGTAAATGTGTTGATGTACAGTTGAGTTAATTGTCAAAAGTCAATTGACGGTGAAAGAAACATCGGCGTGGACATTGACAATTCATATTAAAGATGAAGAAATAAAGAATTACTTTAGATACTTTTTTTATTTGGAAACAAACATTTATGGAATATCTTCATGTAATTGATTCATTTGGAAGGAAGAGTTAAGAATTACAACTTATATATGGAATAAAGATTCAACTAAAACAACTAGTAAATTCTTTTGGGGTTGTCCAGTTAAGGTCAGGCCTTATAGGTCTAAAGAAAATAAACTAGACTAAAGAATTTCTAGATGTTAATTATTGGATATTTTGAAAGATCTAGAGATAAATTTAGTCTCATAAGTACTTCAAGATTAGCCTTGAAAATAAATATATATACATAATACTCCTTAAACAAGAGTTTAATGTATGCTCTAGATTATATGAATCAAGAAATTAAGAATATTTATGATGTTGGACAAATACTTGAAGGATCCTGGTTTTGGATCATTAAGAAAGCAACCAAACAACTAATGTGATATTTTAAGAACAAAACATTGCATACTCATATAGTGAAATCGAATCGGATAGAGATCATTTGGTATATTGATTCGAATTTTGTTGGATACTAAAACAGTCGAAAATTCGTGCCACATCATTTTAGTTTAAAGAATTAATTTTTTGGAAGAGTGTTAAGTAGACACTCGAATTATTTCAAGTTGATGACAGAATTTATTAGGTGTTTTGTGGTATCCAATTAAAGAATCTGACTGCAAAATTTTGTCACGAGGTTGCAAATTATGGATGATATAGAAAGACCACTAAAGTTATTACGTGACAATAATTTGCAGTTCTTTTACTTTAATAGTAATATGAGTTTGACTAAGTCGAACTATTTAGAAAATAAAGAATTCAGAATGTTTATTTATCTATTGAGCATATTTGGACAAACTCTAAAATTACGGATCCGTTCTCTAAATATTTGTTATCCGAGGTCTTTCATTAACATATTGTTCATATGGATATTACATATTTAGATGATATACAGTTTTAGTGGGAGTTTGTATTGTGATGCTTGTATAGATACAATTTGGAATTTATGTGCACATTAAAGAATTAGTTTCTAAAGAAATTAAAGATTTAGTTTTTAAAGAAAATCAAGATTTTAAAGTTATTCAGATTGATCTCTATAAGGAATAAAGGAGGACCAGTTGGTATTAGACATGTTAAAGATCACACTACATGTTAATCCACACTACACACCCATGTTTAATCTATGTCATTTGATTGTATTGACATATGTGACTATTGAGGGTTTAGTTACGAATTAATGTAACAAAAACCGCTTTAATCCTATGTTGGTATAATTGATGGACGAGATTGATATAGATGTATTTGTAATGATAACAATATTTTGAGCTCTTAAGGTTATAATATACAATTGAAGGAAATATTATATGACCCAAGTGGGAGATTGTTGAAATTATTTCTAATATTTGGGTACATATATTATTTAATAATTGTATATTAGTTGTTATCATAATAAAGATTAAAGCCCAATTAAAGTGATCTATTAAAGTAGAAAGATTATGGGGCTTATTTAGACATCTATAATAAATGTGGGGATATATTTGTGTAGAAGCAAAAATACCATTTATTATTTCGTTGATGGGCCGAATAATAAATGGGTATATTAGGGCTAGGTCCCCAATCCATATAAATAGCCTACCTATTTGTTTCTCTCATCGAACAATAAGGTTTATGTTCATCTCTCAAGAACACTAAAGAAGAAGGCTATCGATATAGGGTTGGAAGACTTAAACCCTACCCATATCTGACATTCCGATCCAGGTCCAGATCCAGAACAAGAAGATCCACATTCAGATTCAGGTCCAGATTCAAGATCAAGAGAAGATCAAGAAGAAGAGAATAACGAAGAACAGCTTAATGAACCGTTCTGCATTCAAGATCCAGGTACGTTTCCGCAATTATAGTTTATCTCGATTTATCGACATAGAGTATTAAGAATATAGATTTAAGGATTAAAGATCTAGACTAAAGATTCTAACAAGGTCGGGTCTTTATTTTCTTAATTAATAACTAAAATTTAGAATTAAGTGACATCTTAAAACAATTAATATAGTGTGTTATAACTTTCTATAGTCTTAACACGTGTGAGACAAAATATGATAAAAATGAAACTGAAAAAATATTATAATGGCTTTTGTATATGATGCGAATGATTAATATAGGTCAAAATATATAATGAATTGCATCCAGATTCATATCTCATTATACTTTTATCTAGTATTCAATACATTTTCATATTTTTGTTGCATTCTGGCTTATTCTCAATATTTATCACTTAATGGTCGTTACAAATTTGATTCCATTTAAAAACGTTTTGATTTAAGTGGAGAGTCATTACTACGAAGTGTCAGGTTAAGTCTCCTTTAATTAAAAATCATTTATATATATAATATATATATATTTATTTATTGTATTAATTACATTTGCATGTCCTTCCTAATCATATTTTCACATTTTTTACCTTCATAACATAATTAAAAATGTTTCAACACTCATAATTTATCTTTCTCATCAACTTCTTTCAATCATATATCATGACATTAATAAACCTCACAAGTTGATAATTATCATCCCTTTTTTATTACTATTATTTCTTAATAACAATCTTTTTTTAAACACACTTCAATTGATAATTTCTATTAAATTATTAATTAAATTTATTATAAAATGAACTTCACTCAAGATAGTTCAGTCATAAAAGATTAAAATGTCATAGATTCAACTAGCATTTAGCCCGTGCATTTGCACGAGTAATAATATAAAAATCGTGAAAAAAAATTACGGATAACATTTTTTATTTTATTTTTAACCGTTTTAAGTTTATGTGTAAGTCAACCCACAATCCGACCCACTCTCGACCCGACAATCCGGACACTTTAAAAATTAAGCATCATTATATATATATATATTAGTTAATTAAAAAGTTGAACTTATATTAATATTAAAACGTCCCGCGTTTATCAAATTTGGTGTTGAATTTAAAATATAAAGTCTTTGTAGCCTAGTTAGTTAAAGAGTTGTACTTGTTTTGTTAGGTTGCAAGTTCGAAACATACCTCTAGCATTTTTAATTTTAACCGTTTTAATTTTAAAAACGGATCAACCCATAATCCGACCCAAGTATCCAAATTAACCACAGCTCTCGACCCGGCAATCCGGACACTTTAAAAATTAAGCATCATTATATATATATAAATTTTAACTAAAAACATTTTGAATAGAAACGAAAGTCATGATTGTGGATATCATGGTAGTTCTCCTTAAATAAATAACAATGTCACTTCAATCTTTTTTCATAATAACAATATTTTTTCAAACACACTTCAATTGTTAATCTCTATTAAACTATTAATTAAATATTAAAATAGTTTCACCCAGGATAGTTCAATAATAAGAGATTAAAATGTCACAAATTCAATTTTAACTAAAAATATTTTATAGAAACGGAAATCATGGTTATGAGTGTCAAACTAGTTATCCTTAAATAAATAAAAATTCTTATAAAATGATTGATTTTTAATTAATAGTTCAATTTTGAAATTTGATTAACTTTAGTAATTATTGAGGACTTAAATATTTCAATTGGTCACATTCTTATTCATAATTTCACTTCATGATTATTTATCAAGGAAGTATTATATGTCACCCTCTTATCATAACCATAGGCTAGTCTTAAAATAAATTAATAAATATCATGTATTTACACCACTTTACAAATATTAAAGTGTGTTTTAACCACTTCGCCACCGAACACCAATTTCTTTATTCTAAAAGTTTGTACATAAACAAATTCAATTGTGGTCGTTGAGTGGAATACATATAAAAACAATGATTTATAATATCATATAAAATCAATTGGACATTTTTTTTGTTGAGATAGGTAGGGCTTTTATTTTCTTAGTTTATAATTAAAATTTAAATGTTATATAATTACTTTAAATTCCTTCATACAAATTAAGTTATTAATGTTTCTATAGTGTTATTTTAACACGTGAGAGATAAAATACCATTAAAAAAAGGAAAAAAGAGGATCATAATCAGTTTTTCTATAGGATGGAAATGATTAATACATGTCACTCTCTATTTTGAAATGAGTTTTTTAGATTTCTTTTTTAAATTGTACCTATTTTTTTTTTAATAATTTTCTTTATCAGGTCACCCTATTATTATTATTACTATTAAATTACTCATTTTATCAAAAAAAAAATATTAAAATTATTTTTTTTATTTTTTATTAAACAATATTTTTTTTTTCAAAACCGTACACATAGTTAGAAGGTGAACATAGGTGGATTAATCCGAAATCCAATATAATCCTATCTGAATCCAGAATACTAATTCGGATGAGATATTTCAGATTGAATTGTGATCGGATCACATTAAATTCGGATTAGATTGAGATTAGATCGGTTTAAATTCGGATTGGATTAAAATTATCTCTAAATTATTCAAACTATCTAAATAAAAATATGTTTTTTATTTTATTTTTCTTTAAATTAAATTTCAACTCAATATAATATATATTTTTAATTATTTCTACAATGTTAAGTCAACAAGAATTTATTTTTCTTTTTTTTCTTCTATTCAAATTATAAATAAATATAATTAATTATAACATCAAAAAATTAATACTATTTTTCTTATAATCAAACATATTAAACAATAAAATATATAAATAATTAAAAATATAAGTAATTAGATTTTCTTAATTCAAGCAATTGAATGGTTAATCCGAACCGAATCTGAATTACGAAATTGGATTAACCATTTCAGTTTGGATTAAAATCGGATTGAGTTTAATTGGGATTAAATTTGAATAATTCAATTAATTAAAATTATTGAATAATTTTCAAATTAACATTTACAAATATATAAATATTTTTTTTTTTAATTTGAATTGTCCAAATTTAATAAAATTCATATACGATTAATACAAATTGGTTTTACCTGTTTAGCTCACTCTATAGTTAATGAAGTATTCCCATTATCTCAAACTAAGCAATTTACATTAAAAATAAAATCTCAAGATAAGAAAGTTGCATTAAGTAATTTTTGAAAATGACAAGTGAATTGATTAACACATCGCTGGCTGCTATCTCTGTGTAAATCCTCAATTTCCAATGGAACAATGACCCTTCTTTACTCATCCCTATTTACAGTTTCATTTGACCCTCAAATGTTTTTCTATTTCCAAAAAAGTAAAAAGAGAGAGAAAATGCATTAAATTTTCACTCAGCCATTCTGTTTTACTGATAAGTAAGTTTCATAAAAAGTCTCGTAGCCTTAATTGAAACCACCTGTAATTTCATGCTTTTAGCTTTCTCAGTCTCGCCCACCGTCTTCCATATTTATTGCCACTTTCTTCTCCCTTTAAAGCACACTCACTCACTCACTCGATCTCTCTTTACCTTGAATTATTTCCCTTGTGTTGCTGCATGCGCCATGGATATCATTTTCTCTCTACTCGCCTTCATTCTATCATCCTTCATCTTCTTCTTCTTTTCCAGAAAATCAAACTCCAAAAACCTTAATCTGCCGCCTGGTCCTCCATGTTTACCCTTTTTCGGTAATCTTCTTCAGGTTACCCGATCTGGGAAACCTTTCTTTGAGTACGTGAGAGAGCTGTTACCCAAGTATGGACCCATTTTCACTCTCAAAATGGGGACACGAACTATGATCATCATCAGCAGTGCGGATCTTGCTCACCAGGCTCTAATCGAGAATGGTCAGAAATTTGCGAGTCGGCCTAAAGAGAA
This sequence comes from Impatiens glandulifera, assembly GCF_907164915.1. Classification (NCBI taxonomy): domain Eukaryota; kingdom Viridiplantae; phylum Streptophyta; class Magnoliopsida; order Ericales; family Balsaminaceae; genus Impatiens; species Impatiens glandulifera. The sequence continues at coordinate 24,222,201 of NC_061868.1, forward strand.
CCCGACCCGAATCATATTCAGCTGTAACAAGTTCACTGTCAATTCGGCTCTGTACGGATCCGTTTGGCGGTCGTTGAGGAAGAATTTGGTGCAGGGAATGCTTAGCACTAGCAGGCTGAGGGAGTTCCAGAACGTGAGGAACTCAGCTATGGATAAATTCATCTCGCGGTTGCGATCTGAATCAGATTCTAATCAGGGGTTGGTTTGGGTTCTTAAAAACGCTCGATTCGCCGTGTTCTGCATACTTCTATCAATGTGTTTCGGTCTGGATTTGGAAGAAGAAACTATAGAGGCTGTGGATCAGTTGATGAAGACAGTTTTGATCACTCTGGACCCGAGAATAGACGATTTCATGCCAATCCTTAGTCCACTTTTCTCCAAGCAGAAAAAGAAAGCCATGGAGGTACGTGAGGTGCAAATTCAGACTCTACTTCCACTAATCGAGAAACGCCGAGCATTGATTAAGAATGACAATATCAATACCAATGACGTCGCCCGCTTCTCCTACCTGGACAGCCTCTTCGATTTCAAGATCGAAGGGAAAAAAGAACTCACAACGCCTGAAATGGTAACCCTCTGTTCAGAATTCCTAAACGGCGGGACGGACACCACCGCCACCGCAATGGAATGGGCCGTAGCCAGACTAATCGAAAACCCAAGCATTCAGTCCAAACTCTACGAGGAAATCAAATCCACAGTCGGGGATAGAAAGTTAGAGGAAAGTGACGTAGAAAAGATGAGTTACCTAAACGCATTCGTAAAAGAACTTCTACGGAAGCACCCGCCAACTTACTTCTCGCTGACTCATGCAGTGACCGAGCCGGCGAAGTTAGCCGGATACGACATACCCATTAACGCCAACGTGGAATTCTACTTGCCGGGGATATCGGAGGATCCTAAGCTATGGTCGAAACCGGAAAAGTTCGATCCGGAAAGGTTCTTGAGCGGCGGCGAGGATGCTGACATTACTGGAGTCACCGGAGTGAAGATGATGCCGTTTGGAGTAGGGAGGAGGATTTGCCCGGGACTGGGAATGGCGATGGTGCATGTGAATCTAATGCTGGGGCGCCTGGTGCAAGAATTTGAGTGGTTGGAGGATTCGAAAGTGGATTTTGGTGAGAAATTGGAATTTACTGTTGTTATGAAGAATACGCTTAGGGCAAGGATCAGTCCTAGGGCATGAACAGCTTCATGCGTACTTCACTACGTACTACTGCTACTGATGGTTTGGAATTAGAATGCTGCTGCCGTACGATATATTATTATTCATAGTATTATTTAATAATGTCTTTTAAAATGTACCGTCTTTTTTTTTTTTTTTCTCTCTTGAGTAGTTGGAGGATTCTGGATTTTGGTGAGAAATTGGGATTTACTGTTGTTACGAAGAATACTCAAGGAAGCCTAGGCATGAACAGCCTCAAGCCTACGAGATATGATTCCTATTATTATATATTAATGTCTTTTTAAAATGCACCTTTCATATTTGTGCTAGTAACCATCTATATATCTATCTTTCCTTAGTTACTCTTTATATTTTTTTTTTGTTTGGACATGATTTATTTGAATAACCTATACATTAAACATTATTTTACTTTTCTCAAATTTATTTTAAATTATTATTTTATATTTTACTTATATAAGCTTTAACTATTTTATTACTTGGTTTCAGATTTGATTATGGATTAGTTAGTTTTTTTTTCTCTTAATTTAATTATAATATTTTTTTTAATCAATTTTCTCATAAATTATATTAACAAAGATATTTAAAAAAAAATATTTTTTTTATTTAATCTTTATAATTTAAGAACCTTTAAATTATTTAACAAAAAAAAAATTCAATTTTATAAAATTATTATCAACCATAAATTTTAAGCAAATTAAAATTGTTTAAATAACGCCTACACAAATTTATACCCCAAATATATGAATTTGTTTCAAATTTATAGATTATATTTGAACGATTAAAATTAAAATTGACATTTGAATTCCAATTTTAGTTCCACAATAATTAACATTAAATTGTAATTTAATTATTATATTTGGAAAACTTTAAAACGGTAATCTAATTCTTATGTTTAAAAAAAATATAATAAAAATAATTTGAATATATTATCTATATTATTAATATAGTATCAAGAGTTTGTGTTTGGAAGTCGTTTCTTATGAAAAAAAACTATCTTTAGATTAATTTACTAAATTAAAAATATTAGTTTAATATTTTAATTTATCAAATTTGATAAAAACAAAATATACGTTTAACTTCATAAATTAAGAAATATATATTAATTAAATATGTTAACTTACTAAATTTAAAAAAATATAAAAGTCGATTAAACAATTTAATTTTAAAAAACAATTATCTATTAAACTTAAAGTAAATAATAAAATAATAATATACCTCTTTTACAAAATATATATAAAAAAAATTAGAATTATAATTGAGAATTATAAAAATTCAAAATTTAAATTTTATTAAAATTTTAATTTCACATCCAATTCTATACCAAACTAAATAATAAAAATTGATCCAATTCCAGGCTACCAAACACAACTGTTTTTTATTAGGATTAATTAAATAATATTATTTAGTATCATTTTTTTAAAATAATATTTATTTTGAAAATAAGGAAATGATATCTTAGTATTTATATTATTTTTGATCATTTTAATTATTTTAATTAATTATTTAATTGATTAGATAGATAAAATAATAATAATAATAATAATAATGAATTATTATAATAACCAAATTGTTATTCAAATAAACCATAAAGAGCAAGTTATAAAATCAATTAATTTTTTTTTAAATTTAATTATAATTAAACAAAATTTTATTTTTCTCATAAATTATATAAATCAATTCACCATAAATATACTAAAATACTATTATTGAAAAATAAAATTATTTTATCATTAGATAGACACCAATTTTGACCCTCTAAATTTTATAATTTTAAATATATCTTGAATCAAAAAATTATTTTAAAATTATTCTTATACAGACTTATTGTACGAAATTAAAACAAATAATTAATTTGAGATGACATAGCAATAAATTAAATAAATTTTGAACGATGTAAAATATTCTTATAAATTAATATATACATAAATAAATAATTGTGGAGAGAAATTGGAAGATTAAATATGGAAGTGAATGACATAGCAATAATCTGATTTTTAAAAAAAATAATAAATATTCTTTCTTTTCACAATTTTTTTTTATCAACCAATGACACGATAAAAAGTCAATTTCACATGTTCAATCCCTAATTTAGATGAGACAGGAATTTAAATGAGACAACATGGAGCTCATACTTCTTTTAAAAAAATTCAACAAAAATTAATTTTTTTAATTAATCCTTTCTTAACAATTGTATCATTCATTTCATTAATTAAAATATTAAAATACTTATGAAAGGATACTAAAAATTACAATGATGGCGAGGTTTACTAAATGAGGCACATGGAGGAATTTATGGGTCATACCAGAGGATTAAGATGTGACTTCAACCTAAAAAAAATGGTCAAGAAACAAATAAATTCATTGAGGATTAATTATATTTTGTCATTCCTCGAGTCCAATCTAAAAAATCTATGGCACGAGCTGATGGAGTCCTACGTGAACATGTATAGAGATTGTGAAATTTAAAATGTATAATATATGTAGTTCACAAATTGACATTATAAATCGTATTTCATATTTATATCTCCTTTTATAATCATGTAAAACTACAACTTATTAAGAATTATAAATGGGTTTTCAGGAATTTACATTAGTGTGTATATGATTTTACATTATTGTGTTCATGGTTTTACATAAATTTAGCAAAGCAAATATCACTAGGTAGCGCTTCTTTCACTGTATTAGCTCTGTAAAAAGTAGTGAAGAGAGCTTCACTAGTTATCGCTTCTTTCACTCTATTAGTGTTGTAAAAACGTAGTGAAGAGAAGAAAGTTTCACTGGTTAGTGCTTTTTTCACTGTATTAGACCTGTAAAAACGCAGTGAAGAGAGCTTCACTGGTTAGCGCTTCTTTCACTCTATTGGCGCTGTAAAAATGTAGTGAAGAGAAAGAAGCTTCACTAGTTAATGCTCTTTCACTTTATTAAAGCTGTAAAAACGTAGTGAAGAAAAGGAAACTTCACTAGTTAGCGCTTCTTTCACTATATTAGAGCTGCAAAAACGTATGAAGAGAAGGAAGCTTCACTTGTAAGTGTTTCTTTCACTATATTAGAGCTGAAAAAATGTAGTGAAGAGAACTTCACTGATTAACGCATCTTTCACTCTATTAGCACTGTAAAAATGTAATGAAGAGAATGAAGCTTCACTAGTTATCTCTTCTTTCACTCTATTTGTGTTGTAAAAACGTAGTGAAGAGAGCTTCACTAGTTAACGCTTCCTTCACTCTATTTAATTGTCCAATCGGGTTTACATTAATGCATAAATAGGTTTTCATTACTACGGTCATGGTTTTATATCAATTTACATGCATACATTCTACTGTGTTAATGGTTTTAAATCAAATTTACCTACATATATATTTAAGTTTTTACATGAAACTGGAAGTTGAGAGTTGAGATGACAAAAGAAAAGTAAATGGAGTATCAACGTCCATGCTCAAACTTTCGTCCCATGGTTGTAGTTGTGGAGTTGATAATTCAGCAGTTGTTGGCGTTGCATTTGAAGTCTGGAACGGTAAAACAATTTAAGAGTTGTTAGTAAATAATAACTTCCAATGAATAACATAATTATGAATGTAGTTAAGCAATGACAAACCAGATTTATTGTTGATTAACTTATTTTTCTTTGTTGATTTTCTTTTATTTGAATTCTTCTCTAAGCCACCTTTTATTCTCTTACGAGACTCGATTTTTTTCTTAGATTTAATTCATTTGACTAGAATAGAGGTACCCTCACCAGAAGCTAATCCAACTAGTGGTGTTTGAGTCATTATATCCTATTGTAACTTATTATCCACAAACTTATATTGGCTCAACATCTTTTCTTTCAAATGCCTATTCATTTCATCTCTTTATGTTACCTCTATAAATAAATATATAGACAAGAAACACAAATCTCAGTATCGGATATTTTGAAGCTCACTCGGATAAACATTACTGTTGTCCACCATTGAATATGTTACTCCAAAATAGAATTCTTTTGTCGTTTTACTCCACCTCGTTAATATCTTCATCACGTTTCTCGTCGTGAATATCTTCAGAATATGACCACACAAAATCCCACCAAAACCAAATTTACGACATCTACATTCAATATTACCACCTATTTTATGAACTATAACTGTATGATGGTATCTTCTCTTATGGAGAGTTATTTTATATTTTGTGTGTGTTTCAACATCCTTAAATATTTCTACACCACAATCATGGGACTTAAACCATTCTTGTTCAAAACACTTAAATACCTCATGAGTATAAATCATACTTGCGTCCTTTAAGATCTCAATGGGGTAGGACAAACACGGCACACCAGTAATTGATTTAAAATCAACTTTTAACTCATCATATCTACGTTCCTCGATGAGTCTGTTGAAGTGTTTAAAAAATTCCAAGAATTTGTATTTGTAGGAGACATACCTTTTCAACAGACTGTTCATGCTCTCACATCTTTATGTTGTAGTAATATTAGCACAAAATATATATCGTCCATATGCTAAAGCCTACTTTCACCTAATGCAAAACATGTTTTTCAACCAATCGTTGTCTTTAAGCGCAAAATTTGTCAACATTTGATTATAGGCTTCAAGAAACTCTCCCTCTTCATCAAAATCAAATATACATGAAGAAAAATCCATCAAAAACTCTCTGAACAGATGAAACACATATCTTAAATGTATGGATGTATTTTGAAAAATGTGCCAAATACATAGATGATGATTTGATTCAGGCCATTTAGATTCTAAGGCCTTAGCCATGACCGCGTCTTAATCTGTAAGAATGGTTTTCGGTTTTTTTCCATGCATAGCTGCGGTGAAAGTCTCAAACAACCATTCAAAAGTCATAACAGTTTTATCGTATAATAGAGATGCACCAAAAATAATAGATTGTTTGTGATGATTCACACCTACAAAAGGCGCAATTGAAAGACCTTCCTTATTCTTCGTGTAGGCCGTGTCAAAACTAACAATGTCTCTGAAGTATGAAATCGGATCGCATCTTGGCATCAGACCAAAAAATATTCGTTATTAACTCGTCCACATCTAGTTAAGAAACATTATAAAAACCGGGATCATTAGATTGTTTTTTTTGAAAATATTCTAATACACCCCCTTATCCCCAAAATTAAATTCTCTAATTCTTTTCCATCGCAAGTAATTTTTGGAATCACCAGGAAGAAAACCTAAATGGTCCCATCCACCGAATTATTTCTCCATATGAGCATGTGATGCCTTTGCAACGATTCTCACATCAGATGCCATCTTAATTTGTAAGTTTGCAGATACAAAAACATTTCTATGACATCTACATAGATATTCTAGGAATTAAAATTATCTTTTTTATGTGTTTGTTATCGGCTACTGAACAACCGGTTATTTTGTTTCTCTACCGGTTGTTGCAATTTTAGAATTGACCGACCTATGCTTGCAATTGTTAATATAACTTAGCTGTTTTTCCTCAAATGTTCTACGTATTTAATTCATTTCGGCTACATTTAAAATCGCTGCATTAATTACCACATAAAATTAACCGGCTATATCATTATTACCGCCAATAGTTACTTCTTATCGCCCTTGTGCATTTTGGAGGGAAAAATAGTGTGTTGGGTCAAATTATTTTGACTAAAGTTATTTTAATGATGTATTAGTAAAACTTTGATTAAGAATGAAGCTAAGTCGTCTAATTATTTTTGTGCAGGTGCATCAAAAATATGCTAAGTTAGACTTGGTTTGAAATAGTCTAACAGATACGTAGTTAGACATGTAGTCTAATAGATACGTAGTTAGACGTGCAATCTAACAGATACGTAGTTAGACGTGCAGTCTAATAGATACGTAATTAGACGTGTAGTCTAATAGATACGTAATTAGACGTGCAGTCTAACAGATACATAGTTAGACGTGCAGTCTAACAGATACGTAGTTACACGTGCAGTCTAACAGATACGTAGTTAGACGTGTAGTCTAACAGATACGTAGTTAGACGTGCAGTCTAATAGATACGTCGTTAGACGTGTAGTCTAACAGATACGTAGTTAGAAGTGCAGTCTAACAGATACATAGTTAGACGTGCAGTCTAACAGATGACAAGTCTGAAGTGAAACGTAGTTAGACGTGCCGTCTAACTCCATTAGACTTTGTGGTCTAATGGATCTCTCTATTAGACGTGAGCGTCTAACTTCCTTAGACTTGGCAATCTAATGGAGCATGTCTAATGCATCGCTTCAGCAACTGCTTAAAGTTAGCATCCGTCTACCCACGATCAACTAGTTGTACGCTACTCCTGCTCCACTCATCTGTGTAGTTCAGTACGACAGCCAGTTGCATCCAATGAATGAATGTCACGTAAGTAAATATTCTTTCCATTAATTATTCTATGCAGGACAGTTCTAGAAGAATATTCGGCGTTCTACCAGTTCGGTACGGCCACAATTTGAGTGCACAAAGCATGTTGTACTATTGTACTATGGGCGGCTTTTCAATGGATGCTCACCATGTGTCAATACAAAAGATTCGACCATTGGTGTCTGTCTTATATATAAAGATCCTCAAGGACAACGGACGAGCTGTTGGTTTTTTGCACTGTCTCAAAAATTATTGTCTACTTGCTCACTTGCTTACTGATTTTGTACATCATCTTCAAGAGAGAAATAAAATCAAAAACATTGTCTAGTTGAGTGATATTCTTAAATATATTGTACGTTGAACAGAGTCTGTTCTGTTCAACAGTTAGCTAGCCAATAAACTGTATTTGATTCAAAGAAGTATAGTGAATCCTTCTGGTGGTTGTAAGAAGGGGTGACGTAGGAGAGTTTTCTCCGAACATCCATAAACAAATTGCTGTGTCATTTACATTATATCTTTTCTTCTCTCATTGGTTCTTAGCTTCAAACCTGAGCAAATGTTTCCACACTTGAATTGCATCAAAAGTTTGCAAGGGTTTGTGAAGAATAGAAAGTGATATTAATCCCTAATAGGATTTCTATCAAACCGTTTTCCAGAAGTTGTCATCAATCAACGAACATGAATATATTCTGCGAGATCAAGTCCTGCTCCTCTGCTACAGATATTTGGAAAAAGCTGATTCAAATCTATGGCCGTAACATTCAAACTAAAAAGAACCAGAAAGATCAGAAGGTTCTTATATGTGCTGAAAACAAGTCCAAATGGGCCGATAGCGACTAAGAGGACTCATCTAGTGAAAGTGAAATATAAGTTGTCACATGTTTGATGGCAAATGATCAATCCAAGGTAAATGATCTTCCCTCACAAGAGTTTACCAACGAAGAGTTAACTATTGCACTCAATGACATGGCCATTGAGTACAAGAAGTTATCAGATTCTTTTAATGAATTGAAAGCGAAATATGAGACCAATATCTCCTCTTTATCTCAAATATCTGAACCAAATGTTTCTGAATGGTTGAGCTCTCATCTAAGAATGAGATTCTCAAAGAACAGATTCAAACTCTTTCTTTTGAAAACAAAAGGTTAAATTATATTGTTAGTGCTTGAACAAGGTCTGGAGAAGTTGTCAAATATCAGATTAGTATGTTGAAACTTGTTGGATCCAAATCTGGTTTAGGATTTGATAGTAATGACCCAACCCAGTCCTGTAAGAAGCTAAACTCAGCAACTGACAAACTTAAATCAATAAGTTTTGTCAAAGGGAGTCTAACTAACACTAAAACTGATCCAATCCATGAGAAGTTAACTTTAAAAGATGAAATAACTTATGTTTTACCGACTGTTAGCTGGCTGAAAAAATAAGTTAGATGCAAATAGCAAGTCTGGCAATCTAAAACCTGACTCAAAGTCAAGGAGTTTTAAAAGAAAATCATCCTCAAAAGCTAAGGGATCAGTGGCTAGCATAAAGACGTCTGCTAAGTCAAATTCATACGCATTAATTACAAAACAAAATGGGAAATCCATAAAAATAACTCAAATATGGATTCCTAAGGGACTGATTAACAGAGGACCCAAGTCAACATGGGTACCAAACGATTGTACATATTGTTTTGTGTAGGAACATCCTAGGGACTTCCTGGAGGATTTTGTTTGGTATCTGGACAATGGTTGTTCTAGACACATGATAGGAAATAGACGGCTTCTAACTGATATAGCAGATTGCTCAGGTCCTAAGATCACCTTTGGTGACAACAAGAAAGGTAAGATTATCCATGGTAATTTAACTATTAATGATGTGTTACTTGTTGAGAATTTGTGCTATAACCTGATTAGTATTAGTCAATTATGTGAAAATGGTTTATCTGTTGATTTTCAAACTCATTCATGCCTAGTTAAGGATCAGCAGGTTAATACTCTGTTGACCAAAAGTATGGTAGGAAATTCTTATAAAATAAACTGGCAAAATAAGACATCTGACCCTATGTGCATGATTCCCAAAAATGACCAGAAATGGTTATGGCATAAAAGGTTAAACCATCTAAATTTCAAAACCATCAACAACATTTTTTCGTATAATTTAGTATTTGGTTTACCTAAATTACAGTTTTCTAAGGAAAAGGTTTGTCCTGCTTGCCAATTAGGCAAACAGGACAGATCATCGTTCAAAAGTAAAGAGAAATCTCAATCTAGCGTTGCTTAGAACTTTTACATATGGATCTGTTTGGTCCAATTCCTGTAAAAAGCTTAGGAGGAATGAGATTTACCCTAGTAGTTATTGATGAATTTTCACAATTTACCTGGGTAGCATTTTTGCAATCTAAGGATAAAATTACTGAAAATTTGATTAAAATCTTTAGAAGAATTCAGAACCAGAAATCTTTAAGTATTGCTTCTATTAGAAGTTATCAGGGAACTGAGTTTACCAACAGATGCCTATCGTCTTATCTCGAGGAGTCTGGTATTAGGCACGAGTTGTCTAGTGCTAGAACTCCACAGAAGAATGACATTGCTGAGAGAAGAGTAAGAACACTGAAAGAAGCAGCAAGATCTATGCTTTCTGAATCAGGTGTTCCTCAGAGGTTCTGGGCAGAAACCATAAACACAGCATGCTACACACAAAATCTGTCGATAATCAACAAAAGTTTTGACAAAACACCCTATGAACTGTTTTATGGGAGAATCCCTATAGTGTCTTACTTTAAAGTATTTGGGTGTAAATGTTTTATCCATAACAATGGGAAAGATTATCTAACAGCTTTTGATGCTAAAGCAGATATTAAAATCATGTTAGGTTACTCCTCAGTAAGTAAGGCTTACCGAGTATACAACAACAGAACACAAACTGTTGAGAAATCCCTACATGTTGTTTGTGATGAGTCTGTCGAAAGTAATCTCATTGATCCCATTGACCTTGCTAGCAGATTATAAGCGACAAGTCTTGAATCTGTGTGAGGATGAAGCTCTGGCTAAACAGATTCCATTGTCTGATCCTGTGGCTGATCCGGTTGAGAACCAACCAGACGTTCAAACTCCTATTCAACAAGATATTGAGAGTTCGGACGTCGTAGAGCCATCTGGTCAGACGACTAATCATTTAGGACCCACCTTCAGATGGAACAATAATCATCAACCAGAATTGATAATCGGTAATCCTAACTCTCCTCGTAGGACAAGACGTCAATTAATGGATGAAATGGCCAACTCTGCCTTTATCTCTCAAATTGAACCCAATAAAATTGGTGAAGCAGTGCTTGATCCAGATTGGATCAACGCTATGCAGGAGGAGTTAAACCAATTTGTGAGAAATAAAGTGTGGCATCTAACTCCAAGACCGACTGATCAATCGATCATTGGAACTAGATGGGTCTTTAGAAACAAGCTTAGTGAAGATGGCTTAGTTATAAAAAACAAAGCCCGGTTGGTTTCCCAAGGATATAGACAGGAGGAAGGCATCGACTTTAATGAGTCATTTGCACCTGTGGCTAGACTTAAGGCAATTAGAATCTTCCTAGCTTATGCATCATTTAAGAATTTTAAAGTTTTTCAAATGGATGTGAAAAGTGCATATTAAAATGGTAAACTAAATGAAGATTTTTATGTGGAACAACCCCCTGGTTTTCTAGATCATATTTTACCAAATCATGTTTTTAAACTTGACAAAGCTTTATATGGTTTAAAACAAGCTCCAAGAGCTTGGTATGATACGTTGACTAAGTTTTTGTTTGATCATGATTTCGTTATTGGAACTGTTGATAAAATACTATTTAGATTTGTTAAAGATTCCCACATTCTACTTGTTCAAGTATATGTTGATAACATTATATTTGGATCAAATAACTCCAAATTGTGTGAAAAATTTGTCAAGCTGATGCAGGATAGGTTTGAAATGAGCATGATGATAGAACTAACTTTCTTCCTCGGCCTTCAAGTTCGCCAGCTGGAGAAAGAAACATTCATCAATCAAGTCAAATACACCAAAGAGTTGCTGAAGAAGTTCGGGATGGAAAAGTGCTCTACTGCAGCTACTCCAATGAGCTCCTCCAGCAAGTTAGACAAAGATGATGGTGGACAGGGTCTAAACATCACTTCCAATAGAGGTCCCATCGGATCCTTGCTTTATCTCACTGCCAGGCCAGACATACAATTTGTTGTTGGTGTCTTTGGAAGATTTCAGGCTAATCATAAACTCTCTCACTTTACTACTGCTAAACGTATTCTGAAATATTTGAAGGGAACTCAAAATGTGGGACTGTGGTATCCGAAGGATTCCAGTTTCAATTTAATAAGTTTTTTAGATGCAGACTATGCAGGGTGTAAAACAGATAGGAAAAGCACGAGTTGAACATGTCAGTTCCTTGGAGATCATCTAATCTCATGGTTCAGCAAGAAGTAGACGTTGGTTGCCACGTCTACAGTTGAAGCAAAGTACCTTGATGCAGGAAGTTGTTGTTCTCAGCTCTCTTGTGGGTTCAACAACAACTAAGGGACTATGGGATTGAGGCACAAGAATCTCCAATTTTCTACGATAACACAAATGCGCCATCACCTATGATAGGATCGGCGTAATCAATAGAGACGGGGTCTGGCTATTGATAACGGCTTCGGATAAATGATTTGATAGAAATCCTGTTAGGGATTAATATCACTTTCTATTCTTCACAAACCCTTGCAAAATCTTGAACGATTCAAGTGCGGAAACGTTTGCTTAGGTTTGAAGCTAAGAACCAAAGAAGGAGAAGATGACAGAATGTAAATAACACAGCAGTTTGTTTATGGATGTTCGGAGCAAACTGTCCTACGTCACCCCTTCTTCCAACCACCGGAAGGATTCACTATACTTTTCAATCAAATACAGCTTGTTGCCTAGCTAACACTCTGTTGAACAGAATAGCCTCTATTCATCTTACAACACACTGTTAATGACTATCAAATAGTCCAATAACTTATCTCTTAACTTCACGTAGTTATTAACAAAATACACTTGAGAATAAAATATCTAGAGAGAGAGTAAGTTGATTCAAGAAATCAAGCTTTTGAAAATCTGTTGATTCAATGAGAGAGAGAGCATTAGCTTTTGTCTTGTAATTTCTGCTGCTTTGCATCTTGATCCTTAGGCAACAATATATTGTTGAAAAACTTCAACGGTCGAATCCTCCTTTTAGACACGTGGAAAGCGTCCATTGGAAGGCCTCCCATAGTACACAAGTACAGCAGACACTATGCACATGGAATGTGGCCATACACAACTGGTAGTGCGCCGAATATTCTTCAGAAATGTACTTGCAAAATAAGTAGTGTGAAGGATATTCGCTTACGTGACATTGGTTGATTGGTTGCAACTGGCTGTCGTACTAATCTTCACTAGAAAGTGAAGCAGGAGTAGCGTACAACTAGAGCACGTGGGTAGGCGGGTGTTAACTTCAAGCAACTACTTAAGCATGGCATTAGACGTATTTCAATTAGACGACCTCGTCTAATTAAATCAGACGTCCCCGTCTAATAACAGGATCCATTAGACCACCTGGTCTAATGGGATTAGACTTCACGTCTAATTACAGTTTACTTTAGACTAATCTGAAGGAGTTAGACTGCACGTCTAATTTTCACTAGTTAGACTGCACGTCTAACTTTCACATTCCATTAGACTCCACGTCTAATTACGGTTCCCTTTGGACTTGTCAGAAGGAGTTATACTGCACGTCTAACTTTCACATTCCATTAGACTCCACGTCTAATTACGGTTCCCTTCAGACTTGTCTGAAGGAGTTAGACTGCACGTCTAACTTTCTGTAGTTATACTGCACGTCTAACTTTGCTAGTTAGACTGCACGTCTAACACCGTGCGTATTATTAATTCTGCACCTGATGAGATTCGAACTCAGGTTACCTGTATGACAGACGAACATGTTTACCACTACACCAATTAAGATGTTGATATCTAAATATATATTTATATATTTGATATTACTAACCATTATTGAACTTAGTTTTATCCATTTATTATCAAAAAACCATTTCATCAATCATCAAATCAAAATTTTTAAGTTATTTTAAATCAATTAAAAATCTTAACCCAACAATACCTACAACCCAGTCCTGCACTCTCGGACAAGGCACATCGAAATCAGACATCATTTCATCCGAGAGCATGTCAGTGAGAAGCATATTTACCTTGAATATGTCCAACAGATCAACAAATGGCAGACATCTTCACGAAGCCTCTACCCGAGACTAAGTTTTCTCTCTTTAGAAATATCTTAGGACTTGTTGATCTTTACTGATTTTCTTATATGCATATACTGAGGGGGAATATGTTGTTCAAATGTAACTGGACAGACAAGTTAACAGAGGTCTCAATACGTCCAATGCATCAGTAGTCTAAGAAGCACAACTACTTAGACGTGAGTTTGCTCAAGCAGTCTATACCTCCTTTTATATATATGACTTGGTTATTAACCTGTGCAGTTAGACGTCGGCGTCTAATAGACGTTTAGAAGTTTATAAGACAAGAGTAATTGGAAGCTCACGTCTAACCAAATATACGTCTAGCACGTGGTGTCTATGCGTAATTAGACGTTCAAAGTATATAAGACAAGCGTGATTAGACGTTTCCGTCTAATAGACACATATCCAAATTAGAGGTAAAGAATGTGGAAAGTAAATGAAACGTCTAACTACTTATGTAATTAGACTGTTCATCTTCTGGCTATTGGGACAACTGTCCACTACCATTGTATCTGTCTATTTACTTTTCCCGCCAAAAATTAAAATAGTCACTTCTCAAATGGATTGAAGACATGTGTCTTTTAATATTCAAAGAGTGACTAAAATATCAGATAACCTTTCAATACACGTTTAACATTAATAGCACTTTTCATGATTAATCTTAAATGATAGTTGTGTTTCTTGGGAATAGGTTTCTTAAGCTTTTGAAGGTTCATATAATCATCAATTTAATGGTCACACGTCAGCTCTTCTGTATTTAAGAAACGGTCATACTCAAAGGCTTGAATATCTCTTTCCTGAATCCCCGATTCTCTTTCTAAGAAATCCTTCTTATAGCTTTTGAATCCCTAAGCTTTTTTCTTTCATCTTATTGAAATGTCTTCTCTCACTACAAAATCTCTTCAAATAGATTTTGAATCTGTCTCCTCCCTGGTGATTCTAGAAATGGTTACAATGTTTCAATCTCTAGAAACTTCTGGGCTAAAGAAGTTTCTGCGTACCCACTGTATCTTTCACGAACAGGCGGTTCGTGAATTCTTTGAAACTGCCAGATTTTATCATAACAAGTATATTCGTGCGACTATTCTTGGCAAAAATGTTTGTTTCTCAGAGGAAACATTCTCCATGTTCTTCAGGCTTCCAATTGAAGGGATCTATGAGTTCCCTCCTTCCTCCGATGAAATTTTGTCCGAGATGAAACTCGTTTTCTCGGATCAATCATTTGAAGGGCATCTCTTTCCTGTCGCCTCTCACGGAAAGAGTTCATACCTGAAAGTTGAGTTTTCCCTACTCAACGACATCATTTCAAAATCTATTCTTGCTAGGGATTATTCCTACATCTACTGCAACAAAGTATTTGAAATAATGGTGGCCATCACAAGGGGTGTAGCTATCAATTGGTCGAAATTTCTTTTCAATAATCTAGTAAAGATGATTTCTTCTCCAAAGAAACTCTATGGATATGATGCTCCTCTCAGCACGTTCCTTTGTTATCTCCTCTCTGAAGCTGGACACGGTGTTTACTTCAATCCATCTAGAGTTTTGAACAACCAAAAGGTTTTCGACTATGTTCTACAAATAGGTAGGCTCAGGTTGAAGCGACGAAATCGGGCAGCCTACATTGCTGAAAGGGCATATTAAGATTCCATCTCCCAATGATGTTAAAAAGGGGGAAAAGGGAAAAGATTGGCCTTAGACTTAGGGGGAAAGAAAGAAAATATTTTGTTGATCTTTTACTATTTTGAAAATCTCTTTATTATTGATCATGCTATGTGTCCTCTGAAAATATGAATATATGATCTTTTGTTTTTAACTGCGTGATGATTATCGAAGTTGCATATACATTCTTAATCTTTTATTTAAAGTTTTAGCATCATCAAAAGGGGGAAATTGTTGGGTCAAATTATTTTGACTAACGTTATTTTAATGATGTATTAGTAAAACTTTTATTAAGAATGAAGCTAAGCCGTCTAATTATTTTTGTGCAGGTGCATCAAAAATATGCTAAGTTAGACTTAGTTTGAAATAGTCTAATAGATACGTAGTTAGACATACAGTCTAACAGATACGTAGTTAAACGTGCAGTCTAACATATACGTATTTAGATGTGCAGTCTAACGAGATACGTAGTTAGACGTGTAGTCTAACAGATACGTAGTTAGACGTGTAGTCTAACAGATACGTAGTTAGACGTGCAGTCTAACAGATACATAGTTAGAAGTATAGTGAATCCTTCCGGTGGTTGGAAGAAGGGGTGACGTAGGAGAGTTTACTCCGAACATCCATAATCAAATTGCTTTACATTCTGTCTTTTCTTCTCTCATTGGTTTTTAGCTTCAAACCTGAGCAAACGTTTCCGCACTTGAATCGCTTCAAGAGTTTGCAAGGGTTTGTGAAGAATAGAATGTGATATTAATCCCTAACAGGATTTCTATCAAACCGTTTTCCAGAAGTTGTCATCAACAGTTAGACCCACGTCTCTATTGATTACACCGTCTCTATTGTTGCAGTTTTAGAATTGACCGACCTATGCTTGCAATTCTTAATATAACTTAGTTGTTTTTCCTTAAATGTTCTGCGTATTTAATTCATTTCGGCTACATTTAAAATCGCTGCATTAATTACCACATAATAATTAATCGGCTTTATTATTATTACCGCCAAGTTTTACCGCCAATTTTTACCGCCATGTTTTACCGCCAATAGTTACTTCTTACCGCCCTTGTGCATTTTGGAGGGAAAATTCGCGCCTTTTAGAGGTGGGCCACACGGTTACGTGTGACGGTTTGGTGATTCAACCGTCACATTTATCCTATATAAAGGACACCTACAAATTTTTTTAATCACAAAATATCATTCTTCATATATTTCTCTATCATTATATTATCTCTCTACAAATCATCTTCATCTTCAAACTTAAATCATGGGAAGGGATAATGCGATGTTTAATCATATTGTCCATGTTGATTTCACCGAAATTAAGAATGTTGGTTCCGTTGAAGTTCAAAAGATCATGGAATCTATCAAAGAATCTGGTCTGGAGCATTTTTTGGATGGGCCAATGATTTGTTATCAGGATGTGGTTAGGGAGTTCTTCAAAACCGCAAAGTTAAAGAAGAAGATCATTCATGCGGAAGTGCACGGTGTTAAGTTTGAAATTTTTGAGAAAGTATTCGCTGAATCTCTTCAACTTCCGACGGAGGGGCGCGACTTCTCCACCGAATTATCAAAGGCTTCAATCCTCAACATCCAAATGCTTCTTTCCAATACCGGTGAACCGGTGCAGTTTAATGGAAAGAAGAACTCCATGGGTTTTGAGTATCGGATTTTGTGCAATATAGTATCAAAGGCGCTTCATGCCAGAGGAGGTAATTTCGATAACATCACTCAGTCAAAATTCGATATGATGGTTGGCATTCTATCCGACGACAGAATCATCTGGGGGAGTGTCCTTTTCGAAATCTTATGCGAGATGGTATCTCTTAAGACCAACCAGTGCTTAGGATATGTCATGCCGATCGGCGAGATTATGCTCCATCTTAGTATCCCTACCGGTCCAGGTATAATTCTCTCCAACTGTAAACTGTTAAATTCCAGCAATATAGAAAAATGTCTTATAAGAGCTAGCAAGGTTAAAGAACCTAAGGTTAAATAACCGAAGGTTAAAGAACCAAAAGTTAAAGAAACAAAGGGTAAGGCGCCCAAAGGTAAATCTACAAAGGGTAAAGAACCGGTGCATGTGATACCGACTGCTGAAGAAACCGACAATGAGAAAATCGAATCAGGTTCCAAGGTTCCCGCTTTAGAGAACCGCGCTGCAACACCGATCAACATTCAGACTCATGCCGAGTCTACTACCAACACGGTCAGTCGATCCAAAACAATAGGGACGTCTCTTCCTAAACAAACCGCCCATCATGAGGTAAATATTCCTATCTCCTCTCCTTCTCTGGTTCTTAAGGACACTGCAGCACTACCGGTTGAGCTTGCGGCTTTAGAAGTCCAACCGATAGTGTCGGATATTATTAATAATGTGGTGGTTGGAGTCGATCGGATGCCTGAAACCGATCAGACAAGTGTTGATGATGCGACCAGTCGAAATGTTGAAACCGACCAGACAGATTCTGAAAAAGGAAAAGAAGATCGGGTGACCGATAAAGAACAAGAAAAAGCTGAGACAAGGGAGCCAATTAAATCTAATACCGGTAATCCAGAAATAAACGCTCCAAACCTTTGTAATGAAGATCAAGAAATGGTTCAAATTGAAACCGAAGGTATTCCAAGTCCTCGTGAGGAGGAAGTCGATGATATTGTTAAGGATTCTGTTGAATCACCGGGCCTTCAAAGAAACGAGAAAGAGGCCGAAGATATTTTGACCGACATTCTGAAAGAGGTTGACAAAAGGGAATTGGAAACCTCCAATATTTTCTATGCATGGGCAAATGCAAGAATGGAGATAAGCTTTAAAGATGTTCTCCCATATGTGTCAGAGGAAAAGAAATGGTCGTCGCTCCTAAATATGGAAGAAGTGGCTTTCGGTTTGGCAAGAACCACCTCTGTCCATGAAGCACTAACTAGATTTCATGTTGACGAAGCAAATGCTAGGCGGAGAATAATATCACCGATTATCGAAAAGAGGGAGGAGGACTTAAATTCAAATGGATATGCCACTGAAGTGAACGGTATTGTCCTCACACGACTCAAAACCATAATGAAAGACGTCGATGAAATTATTTACAATGATGAAGAAAAACCGGTTGAGGAAGAACATTTTCAACAAGATGAAACTCAAGCCGAGAAAACCAGCTTTGAGGTCGGTCAATCTTCCAAACTGGCACAGACTCAATCGGTGGAACAAGAAATCTTTAAAACCGGGGAGCAACGACAAGCCAAGTCATAAGACAAACATCCTTCTGGTCAACCGAACTCTGTCATCGACATTTCAGAAAATGAAGAAGAAGAAGAAGAAGAAGAAAAGGCATTTTCAAACCTGTCTCCTGCTAAATCGTCCAAGACTTCTTCGGGTAAGTCTTCTGACCGAAATAAATCAAGGGAAACTAGTATTGATAAACCGGCCGGAAGAGAATTGTCTCTTCACGCCAACTCTCATGGAACGTTTCCAGTGCAAAACCATTCCGTCGGTTCACTACTTCCTATATCTAAAGAACGACTAAAAATATTGATCGAAGAAATGATCCAAAAATCCATGGCCCCGTGGCAGGCAGTTTTAGAGGCCCATGTGATCGACGTTCTCAAAGAGAATGCTTCATTTCACGATGTAAAACTGACACAAGTACATGAAGTAGCCTCTCAAACTCTCTCCTCGGTTCAAACTATATTATTACAGCTCGTAGAGATGGCAAAGAATCAAGGCGCTGTCGATGCCGAAAAATTGAGAATGCATGAAGAGGTTGCCCGGCGGATCCAAGAGGAGGAGAACGCCAAGGCTAAGGAAGTCGGACTAGAAAATGAGAGAGCGGCTCGAATTCTTCAAGATTAAATTGATAAAGAGAAAGATGTTTCTCCTCCGATTGCCAAGAAGACAAGAGTGGCTAAGCAAAAAAGAGTTCAAGAGTCTGAGACAACAAATACTGGACCGGCAATTGAAACACCGGCTGAAAATCCTGTCGTAAGCAATGAAAATTTGATTTGTGATGAAGAAGAGGAGGAAGATCAGTCGTTAACCCGTAAACCGAGAACACTACCCGAACCGATCGAGGAAGTACCGTTCCGAGCTATCCCTTACAGTGCCCGGACAGACCGACGAATCCGTAGAGGTGGTGTAAGTTTGGTCGATAATGCTTTCCAGAGCCGAAGAAATGTCGAGTTTCATGCTCTTGTGCAATCGACAATAAATGTTGAGATTAGGGTTCCTAGACAACCAGTCCGCGGTTTTGTGAGCGGCTTCTTCAACGAGTTGATAAACAAACCGAATGAAGGGGGACACTAATTTCTACATTTATGCTTTCTCTTATATTACTATAATTTCCTTACGTTTATCAAATTTCAGAACTTATAATATTTTGGGGACTTAATGATCCGGTTTTAGTTTCAAAATACTGGTTTTGATAATTTTAAATTAAAAATATTAAAAAGGGATAAATTGTTAAAAAAAACTTAATTTACAAAAAAAATTTCAAAATGTTTCTCAAAATTTTTCTCAAAATCAATTTAAACCGGCCAACAATTACAGGTTTTGAATATTTAACATAAATAATCAAAAATAGAGAAATTATTAGATAAATTGGATAGTTAATTAGTAGGTAATTAACTATCTAAATAACTTAACCAAATTCACTGTTTGTGCAGGAAACACAGGGACCAGTCAGATTATTAAATCAACATTATCAACATTGGACCGGTCGACCGACATTGCAGAAGCGGCACAAACCAGAATTCGCTAAGTTATATCTTTTATCAGCTATCTCTACAACAGAATCAAGTAGAAGATCGGTTCAAACAAGTCTACCGTTCAGTTAAAGGATCGGTAAACCTATACTTCAAAGATCGATTTTCGGCAATAAGACTGGTCAACCAATATTGAAACTACAAACCAGTAGGTCAACCGGTCGGCACAATATTGGGTGCAATCTTGAAGCAATCCATACAAAAATAACGGTCAGAAAGTTAACAGACCAAATCAAAGATATGGAACAGCTGAAAGTTTCGATTTTGGTGCAATCAGATTACTTTAGGAATAGGCAAAAGGGAGCCTTCAAAAATGCAGACTATGCTATTTCCTTTTTGATACATGTCTGATGATAGACTTTAGGAAGCAGAGGACTACCAAAAGTGATCAGGTACCTATTTTAGTATAAGTCCAACAACAGTCCCCAAGGAGCAGGTATTTGTCAAACCGCTTTAGATGATAAAATCAAGAGAAGACAAAACTGGTCGGCTGTATTGCTTCTTGGGAAGTGTGAACCGCATTTAATGTCATGCAGTCCTTTGTTGACTGACCAATCAGAATCAAGGATTACCATGTAGAGTATCCGTTGTATGAGAAATATGACCGTTGTCATATTTTCACTACTTAAAAGAAGGAAGAAGATCAACAACATACACATTATTATACGAACAACGAACACAAGAAGAAATATATCAAGATATATAACCGAAAAGCTTCAAAATATTCTTGTTTACATTCTTTCTAAAGTGTTAAAGTATATTCCATTCATTCTGTGTAAGAAGTGAAAGTTGTAAGTCCAATAACGAGTAGTAAATAAGCTTGACGTGTTGTAAAGTGTGTTGAATATTTTTAGTGAATATCCTTTTCAAGGTTTGAGAAGAAGGGGTGACGTAGGAGTTTTATCTCTGAACATCCATAAATCTTTTGTTGTGTTTCTTATCTTCTCCATACCTTCTTATCGCTGTCCAAAACTGTGTGTGTGTTGCTTCAAGTTGAAACGAACTATTCCGCACTTGAACTCGGTTCAAGAGTTTGTAACAACTTTCTTAGTATATAGATCGATATTAACTTCTAACCGAGTTAGTATCAACCGGCGTATTGTGTAAGCGTTCGTCTAAGTCAGACCCCTAGTCTCCTTCGGTGATCCCGATCTTAACACTTTTCATCAAATTCAAGTATATTTTCAACAATAATAATTGGGTTTTCTTAAACGTTTACGGGTTAATTAACTATGCTAGACGTCGGACTTTATTGGCAAAATTAGTAATATTCAGAATAGCTGGTCTCTTTTGTGCTGCATATACGGTGATTTTAATTTTTTGATGTCGCTAAATGATGGTTATTTTGAACTAAGAATGCATTTTGTGTAGAAGAAGAGATATAAGTTGAAATCATTTAAATACAACTAAATGACTTGATAGTTGGGATAAAAAATAGGAAAATACATGAACATGATCTTCAAGAAACTCTTCTAGAATCCACCTAGTACACCATGAATTATAACTAAAATGCTAAAAATAAGGAAAATTATTAGAAGTTTCAAGCAAACTTCAATACTCCCTCCTTTCTTGAGTTGTTATAGATGCCAAGTTTCTCCATTAGGAACTTGATCTTGTTCCTCGGTAAGGTCATGGTGAACATGTCTTCTTACTGAGGTTTAGTCTTGCAGTATTTCATCTTAATAGATCCCTCTTTTTGCACTTCCCTAAGAAATAACAACTTGATGTTGAAATGTTTGGTATTCCCATGAAAAATAGGATTGTTCGAGATAGAAATTACAACTTGATTGTCTGAATAATCCTGCAAAGAATACTTCAGACCAGAACTAAACTTAATGTCAAAGTCTAGTGTTCCCCTAACATATCTAAGGACCCTCTTAACTGCTCTAAGATGAGTTTCAGTTGTACAATTAGTAAATCTTGACAAAAGACTTACAATATTCAGTATATTAGGTATGGTTGTTGTCAAGTACATGAGACAATCAACAAACCTTCTATAGAGAGCCTCATCAACTTTATCAACTTCATCATTCTATCTCAGTTTCTCCTTCTAACTCATAGGAGTAGGCATATTTTTGCAATCCTCCATTTTGAACTTCTTTAATATCTCCTTGGCATAATTTTATGATAAATGAAGATCTCATTAATTTTCTACATGATTTCCATCCCAAGGAAATAAGCCATCTCTCCTAAATTTGTCATCTCAAAAGAACTTTATATATCCCTTTTAAACTCTTCAACAATCTTAGCATTGCTTCATGTTACTAATAGGTCATCAACATATAAAGAGATGACAACAAAATTGATTTCTTAACTTTTGACATAAAGAATTGCTTCACTTAGACTTTTCTAAAGCCCAACTCCATCAAATACTTATCAATTTTGTTGCACCAAGCCCTTGGAGCCTGTTTCAGTCCATACAAGGATTTCTTGAGCAAGTAGACTTCATCTTCATGTCCTTTCACAAAAAATCCTTCAGGTTTCTCAACATAAATCTATGATTCAAGGATTCCAATCAGAATTACAGATTTAACATCTAACTATTGCACTTTTATCCCTTTTGAGAAGCAAAAGAAGGGAGCAATCTAATGGTATTTAATCTAGCTACATGAGAAACTGTCTCAAAAAGATCAACATCAAAGATCTGAGCATTCCTATAATAACAAGTCTTGCTTTGTGCTTGTTAATGAAGCCATTTGCATTCAGGTTAGTTCTAAACACACACTTCACTTCTATCACCTTTCTATCCCTTGGCCTCTTTACAAGATTCCAAGTATGATTCTTCTCGATTATAGTGATCTTCTCTTTCATTGCAGCTCTCCATTTTGGATTCCGTTCAACTTCCCAATAATCTACAGGCTCAAGGACTACAACATTATAGCTCTAGTATATATTAGAAAGCAATCTTGTGCCCCTCACTAGTTCATCATCCACTAAATTTTCTTCATTCGGATGAGGATATGGAGTTGGTTATACTTCTGCCCAATTCAACTTGTCATTCTCCATGAAGTGCACATCTCGAATTATTATAATCTTTCTGGTTTGAGGCTCAAAAATTCGATAAACCTTTGAAACTGTGTTGTACCCCGTAAAGATTCCAGCTTCAGCCTTTTTTCTAGTTTATCTCTCTTTACTTGTGGTACATAAGAAAAAAAATAAACACCCAAATACCTTAATGTTTTTCACAGAAGGCTTGTAACCATACCATGCCTCAAAGGGTGTCCTTCCTTCCACAAACTTAATTGGTAGCCTATTGAGTAAATAAACTACATTGTTTGCAGCCTCTACCTAGTACTCCTTTGACAAGTCTTTCTCATGAAACATATACCTTTCCATCTCTATGATAGTGAGATTCTTTCTCTCACTCACTCCATTCTGCTGAGGAGTGTATGGGGTTGTCAATTGGTGTTAAATCTCATCTTCTTCACATAACTAATTGAATTGTTCTGAGGTGTACACCTTGCCATTATCAGACCTCAATGTCTGAATCTTTCAGCCACTTTAAGCTTTTATCCACTATTTGAATCTCAAAAATACACCAGTAATTTCAGACTTGAACTTGAGAAAATAGATCCAACAACTCATTGTATATTTATTAATGAAACTATGTAATACATACTCTCATTCAGTGAAGGAGTTTTGTGAGGCCCGACAAGGTCTGTGTGGATCAATTTTAGTCTCTCACTTTCTCTCCAATTTGCTTGCTTGAAATAAAGTCTTGATTGCTTCCCTAATTGACAAGCCTTGCATTCTGGTAAGTTAGCTTCTAACTAAGACAACACCTTTACAAACTCTTTCTTCTGCAAATTCAGCACTACATTATGGATGAAATGGCACAACCTTTTATGCCAAATCTCAGATTGAGATATTATATCTGAATAGGCTAATTGCTCATCCTTTAGTGGATCTAGCTTAAAGATTTCCCCTTTCATGCTAGCTTTGAACACATTCACACCATCTCCATCTTTGATTAGGCACTCCTTGTCCTCTAAGATCACCTTTAAACCTCTTTCGAGTAGCTGACCAACACTTAATAAATTTGGATTAATGTCGGGCACAAATAACACATCTTTAATTAACTTAGAATTTGAGGAACTGCCTACCTCCACAGTCCATTTTCCCTTGACCTCAATATACTCTCCATTGCCAATTTTGACTTTTGAGTTGAATGATGTGTCTAGTTCCTTGAAAAGGTCTTAATTAAATATAATGTGGTTGGTGCAGCCACTGTCCACAAGCTAGTTATTACTTGAGTTATTTGCTACAAAACAAGTTATCACAAAGAGTTGCTCCTCCTGATCTGTAACTTGAGCCACATTTCTTTGTTGAAGGTTTAGTTGAGTCATATTCATCTATTGTAGATTACTTTTGTAAATCTTCTGGTGATGCCCCATCATATGACACTTCTCACACTGCACATTTGGCCTTCTCCAGCATCGAAAAGGTGCATGACCTTTCTTCTCACAATACATACAAGGAGGAAAATATAGTTTAGAATATCTACTTGTTCTTGGAGAATTTGAACATGCACTTCCCTTCTTACTTTTCCAGTTCTACTTCCATTTTTACTTTGGCTTAATTGCACTTTTGCTAGAAATGCTCCAAACAAACCATTCATTCCTCGTCAATTTTCTTTGTTCTTTTGGCTAGAAGGCACTCAAGATTTCTACAAGACTGACTTTTGACAGGTCTTTAGTGTTCTCTAATGAGAAAATAGTAACCTTAAACCTTTCAGGAACAGTTACCAACACCTTTTGAACCAATTTGGAATCAGGAAATTTAGTGTCAAGCAATCTTACCTTGTTGACAATTGTGAGTAATCTGTTAGAGTACTCCTTAATAGTCTCTAAATCCTTCATCATCACCATTTCGAATTCTCTAATTAAATTGGAACTTGCATCCCCTTAATCTTTTCATTTCCTTCATACTATTCTTCAAAAAATTCTAGACCTTAAATGCTGACTTTATGGTCATTATCTTGATGAAAATCTCATATGACACAGCATTAAATAGAGTATCACTTGCCTTTGATTTTCTTGTCTTCTTCTCCTTATGATTCTTTATCCATGTAAGTGTTAGGTTAACTTATAATTATGGCACTACTTACTCCTCCTCAATAGCTTCCTAAAGATCATTTGCCTTTAGATGAGCCTCAATTCGATTAGTCCAGGCATCGTAATTGTTACCATTAAACACAGGTGGTGCTAATGATGTAAAGGGTACTTAAAATATATATTTTACAAAATATGTATTAACGTTTTTTATAAAAGTTTGTTAGATTAGTTTGTTAGATTAGGTTTTTAGATTAGGTTTTGCAATTTTATTTTTTAAGTTAGTTAGCATTTTATTATAATTATATTTGTTTCTTAGACATAGGAATAATTAATAATAATAAAATTGATTTCTTTAATTGTTTGTTTTAATTTTATTTCTTTTGTAGGATAAAGGGATAACGGTGCAAAAAAAACTAACGGTTGAAGAACGTGAAATCTCTCCACAACCGTGAGTTAAAAAAAGATGAAGGAAGAAGTACAGTCAAAGAGAGAAAGGGAAGATTCAAAAATAAAAAAAAAAAGTTACAAGAAAGAAAGATTCAACCGTGAGCATGAAGGCTTAGTCATTATTTTTTAATTAAAAATTAAAATGACCAAGTATTACATCATTATTATTAAAAGCTTAAATCCCATTTGATGAAAACTTGACATTTAGTGACATGTCAAGTGGAGATTGATCCATTATTTTAAAAATTTGTAAATGTTTGAAATAGTTTTTCTTTCCAACGGTCAAGTGTGTTAAATGGGCCTTTGGGCACTAGGGTTTCATAGTTTTGTCTATAAATACCCCTCTTAACACCCTAGCAAAGGGGCTTCCTCTCTCTTTTTTCACATTGCACGTGACATTCTTTTTCTTTTCAAGACACCAAATTTTAATATTCAAGTGCCCTTAGGCTGCCCCTTTGAAATAAAAGATGTCATCCACTTGAGTCAAGAAAGTAACCATCTTTGTAAGTTTCTTGACTTCACCTTTAGTTTTTGTCTTCATATAATAAGATTGCTTTTGGTTTTTCTATTATATAATATGATTGTATGTATGATTATTAGCTAATTAGGTCTTTAACTTTATGTATGATTTATGTAAACATTAATAACATACTTAACATGTAAATAAAATATAACTAAAAAACAGAAAGTTTAATGTAAATAAGAGGTTAAAAAAAGTTGTTTTCTTTGTATAGTTTTATTATTATTATATTATTATTATTATTTGAATAATTAGATAAGATGTTGAATTATATATTAATAAACTTTTATAAAACTTTAAGGGCCATTTGAATTTGAAGAACCTAAATAAAAATTTTCTATTTTATCTTTCTTTATTTTTTTTCATGCAAACCCTTTAAATGTTTAAAATGGAAAAATTCTAAAATATAAAACGTAAGAGATTTAAAAAAGGAACCAAAATTAATTAATTAGTAGAGACCTTAGAGGCGTTGTGGGACATAACGTCTAAAAAACCCTTTCCCACACGTAACCAAACGCCGAACTCACATCTCTTAATTTTCTAATTTTTGAAATTAGGTTGCGACTCTCTAGTCTGAGGTTAATTAATATTGAAAAAAAGTTAAAAAAATGACTATGACATAATTCCCATTAAAAAACTCTCAATCTCTCCTAGATTCGACGGGAAGGTAAGTTATGGAGTTGTCTACAAATCCTCGTTTTAAAAACTTAATGTTTTTATTTTTTTTAACATTAAAATTAATTCCCCTCACGTTTTCAAAATTCAAATTTTTTTAAGAGTGTCCCAGAATTTTCAAACTAGTTGATCAAAAAAATCGATCACAGTTTTCTGGGACACTCTTAAAAAAATTTGAAATTTGAAAACGTGAGGGGAATTAATTTTAATGTTAAAAAAAATTAAGTTTTAAAAACGAGGTTTTGTAGACAACTCCATAACTTACCTTCCCGTCGAATCTGGGAGAGATTGGGAGTTTTTTAATGGGAAGTATGTCATAGGCCTTTTTTAACTTTTTTTCAATATTAATTAACCTCACGACTATAAAAGTCGCCACCTAATTTCAAAAATTAGGAAATTAAGATATGTGAGTTCGGCGTTTGGTTACGTGTGGGAAAGAGTTTTTTAGACGTTATGTCTCACAACGCCCTAAGGTCTCTACTAATTAATTTTGGTCCCTTTTTTAAATTTATTAAGTTTTAAATTTTAAAATTTTTCCATTTTAAACATTTAAAGGATTTGCATGAGAAAAAATAAATAAAGAAAGAAAATAAAGAAAGACAAAAGAACTAAAACAAACAAAGAAAACAAATTGTTTTTTTGTTTTTTTTACTTAGGGTTCTTCAAATTTAAATGGCCCTTAAAGTTTTATATAAGTTTATTAATATATAATTCAAAATCTTAGATCTAATTATTCAAATAATAATAATAATATAAACAAAACTATACAAAGAAAACAACCTTTTTTTTAACCTCTTATTTACATTAAACTTTCTGTTTTTTTAGTTATATTTTATTTACATGTTAAGTATGTTATTAATGTTTACATAAATCATACACAAAGTTAAAGAATACAATCATATTATATAATAGAAAAACAAAAACAATCTTATTATATGAATTATTATATGAAGAAAAAAACTAAAGGTGAAGTCAAAAAGCTTATGACTCAAGTGGATGAACTCTTTTATTTATGAAAACTCTTATTTCAAAGGGGCAGCTTAAGGGCACTTGAATATTAAAGTTTGGGGTCTTGAAAAGAAAAAGAATGTCACGTACAATGTGAAAAGAGAGAGAGGAAGCCCATTTGTTAGGGTGTTAAGAGGGGTATTTATAGGCAAAGCTATGAAACCCTAGGGCCCATTTAACACACTTGACCGTTGGAAAAAGAAAAACTATTTCAAACATTTATAAATGTTTAAAATAATGGATTAATCTCCACTTGACATGTCACTGTCAATTTTCATCCAATGGGATTTAAGCTTTTAATAATTTAATAATAATGATGTAATACGGTCATTTTAATTTTTAATTAAAAAATAATGACCAACGGTTGAATCTTTCTTTCTTGTAACTTTTTTTTTGAATCTTCCCTTTCTCTCTTTGACCGCACTTCTTCCTTCATCTTTTTTTAACTCACAGTTGTGGAGAGATTTCACTTTCTTCAACCTTTAGTTTTTTTTGCACTGTTATCCCTTTATCCTACAAAAGAAATAAATTTAAAACAAACAATTAAAGAAATCAATTTTATTATTATTAATTATTCCTATGTCTAAGTAACAAATATAATTATAATAAAATGCTAACTAACTTAAAAAATAAAATTGCAAAACTTAATCTAACAAATTAATCTAACAAATTAATCTAACAAATTAATCTAACAAACTTTTATAAAAAACATTAATACATATTTTATAAAATATATATTTTAAGTACTCAATGTAATTAATTAAATAAAACCCTAAATATTCTAAGTATAATTACTACCTTAACTTATTAAGAATTCAAAATCAATTATTTTTGAAACTCAATTGTTCTAAAAATAATCGTCTTTAAAATAAATCGTGCAATAGGCCCGTGAATGAATTCGTGAAACTTGTATAGGCTCGGATTTATTAAAAGCATAAACTATAAAATTGGCGGGATAAAAATGAGTGTCTATAGAAGCCTCAAGAGATTGGAAAATGACCTCCATCTCCGGTAGCCCAGAGTTGTAGATGGATTTGAAGTCCACCTGCATCACGTTGTTAGAGAAAGCAGTTTCTTTAGCCATTCCAAGAATCTAGAAGAACTGAAGAATATTAAGAAATTTTTCTAGAGAGAAGGTTGAGCAATCGAAGTTTTGGGGTGTAGGCAAATCTCAATAAGAACGTGAAGCGAAAATTTTGACATGCACGATGTTTTTAAAAGACTGAACGGACGTGTTTCAAATCGCACTTAATACAAAGGAAGACAAACTGTCATATTAATTAGGCGTATTTCCTAGACGCTATGATTAATAACAATAAATCGCCATTTTTAAAAATATATTCCCAAGGGAACTCATCATTGTTTACTTCATTAAGCATAAGAATCCTCTAACAATTATATTGATATATCATAATAATGAATATCAATTATAATTTTTAACAATGAAAGACACATGTCTTCATGTTATTCGATATTTGGGGATATTTTTAAAAAATATTTATTTAAAAATATATTTCCTCCAAATATTCCGAAATATAAGTTTTTAATGTTTTAGTGGAAAAGGTACAAAGACAAATAATGATAAAATAAGACAGTTGTTCCATTTTGGTTCAAAGATGAGACTACCGAAACTTTCATTTAAATAACCGAAATAGATGTGTTGTCTGCATGTCCTGTATTTAAGGAGTCAGTTATTTATTTGAGAAAAACCGCTTCCGCTTATAGCGAGGACTGACCGAGCTGTATTTTGTTCAAATTGTAAATAATCGACCGGCTTAAATTAAAGTTGCTTAAGCGGTTTCCGTCTGATATATAGTAGTTTTGGTCCAATGATCTGATCGGTTCAAAACGAGAAAATAGTCCAGTTATTTCTGTCTGATTGATATATCAACTCATTTCCCTCTAAATTTATGCAAAAAATATTTTATAAAATCATGCAATAAAATAAGTTTTATAGAGAAATTTTCTCCATAAATTCATGCATGGAGTTTTTATAAAGATAAATGCAATAAAAGTATTTTAAAAGGGGGTTCTCCCTAAATGTATGCATGTCGTGTTTTTAGAAAAAATAGTTAAGGTCTAGAAGACCCAAAATGTTTCTAAAGTAGGAAAACAAAGTATCGGGGAGTGGCTTGGTAAAGATATCAGCCACTTCGAGCCGAATATGCTTTTAGGCAACATGATCTTGGATGAAGTGGTGTCTGATGTCAATGTGCTTTATCCGAGAGTGCAACATTGGGTTGTATGTTATGGCGATGGCGTTAGTGTTGGTGTTGTCACAAAAGATTAGAGACTCCTCAACCTGGATACCGAAGTCTTTTAGTTGTTGTTAAATCCACAAAAACTAATTAGAGCAGCTCCCAGCAGCTAGATATTCCGCTTCAGCCATTGAGGTTGCTATGGAAGTCTGTTTCTTTCTATACCAAGGAATTGGTATGTTCCACTAGTGCTCTTCCTGTCCACCTTACAACCTGCATAGTCTACATTAGAGTAACTTATTAAAGTGAAACTAGAATCCTTCGGTTACCACAGTCCCACATTTTGAGTTCCATTTAGATATTTCAAAATTCTTTTAGCAGCTACATAATGGGATTGTTTAGGGTTAGCCTAAAATCTCCCACAAACCCCAACAGTGAAGAGGATATCTGGCCTACTTATTGTTAGATAGAGAAAGGAGTCGATAATCCCACGACAGTGTTGTCAACGCTTTGACCATCTTCATCATTATCAAGCCTGATCGATAAGCTCATTGGTGTAGAGGCAGTAGTGAAACTCTCCATGCCGAATTTCTTAATTAGCTCCTTTGTGTACATCTCCTTCTTGATGAAGGTGCCTCCTTCAAGTTGACGAACTTGAAGGCCCAAGAAGAAACTTAATTCCCCCATCATGCTTATCTCAAATTTATATGTCATCATCTTAGAAACATTTTCACATAACTTGGGGTTAGTTGACCCAAAAATAATATCATCAACATATATTTGAACAAGTAAATATGAGAGTCTTTGACAAATTTAAACAATATTTTATCAACAGCACTTGTGGTGAAGTCGTGATCAAATATGAATTTGGTAAGTGTATCATGCCAGGCTCTAGGAGACTGTTTAAGACCATATATAATGATTTATCTAGTTTAAAAACATGGTTCATCAAGGTAGGATTTTTAAAACTGGGAGGCTGCTCAACGTAGACCTCCTCATTAATTATTCTGTTAAAAAAGGCACTCTTAACGTCCATTTAAAAAATCTTGAAGTTTTTAAAAGAAACAAATGCAAGAAAAATTTGAATGGCCTCAAGTCTAGCGATAGGAGCGAAAGACTCCTCAAAATCAATACCTTCCTCCTATCTATAGCCTTGGGCCACTAATCTAGCCTTGTTCCTCATAACCAGACCATCTTCATTAAGTTTGTTGTGAAAGACACATCTTGTTGCAATAACAGATTGATTAGTTGGTCTTGGAACCAAATACCATACTTTGTTTCTTTCAAACTGGTTTAGCTCCTCTTGCATTTCAAAGATCCAATCTGGATCAAGCAATGCTTCGTCAACCTTCTTAGGCTAAATCTAAGAGATGAAAGCAGAGTTCGCATACTCATCTAACATCTGATGTTTGGTCCTAAGAGGCGCAGAAGGGTTACATATTATGAGCTTAAGAGGATGATTTCTATTCCATTATAAGTTTGGTCCCAAAACATTTTTTGACCGACTGGTTGGCTCCGAGGGATCTGACCGACCGGTTGGCTGATCAAAATCTGACTGACCGGTTGGCTTAGCATTATCCAGACTTTCAGTCGCCTACTGAGATATAGTCTAATTTTGTTGAGCTTCAACATTTTCATTCGTCTGGTCATAAGCAATTTTTTGATTGACCTGGACTTCATCTTTGCTATTAAATTGGAGAGTAGCAGCCTCCATTCTGTTAGACAAATCAATGGATATAGTGGTGTTACTTTCGATAAACTCATCAAATACAACATGGGATGATTCTTCAACAGTTATAGTATGTTTATTATACACTCTATAGGATATACTAACTGAGGAATATCCTAACGTAATACCAATATTGGATTTGGCATTAAAAGCGGTCAAATTTTTCTTGCCATTATTATGAATGTAACACTTACAGCCAAAGATCCTAAAATATAGAATATTAGGAGCTTTGCCATGGTAAATTTCATAAGGAGTCTTATTAAATCTCTTATTAATCATTGACCTATTTTGAGTATGACATTTTATGTTAATAACATCTTCCCAAAGCTTTTGAGACACTCCGGCGTCAGCTATCATTGATCTAGCCACCTCCTAAAGGGTTCTGCTTTTCCTTTCAGCTAAGCCATTTTGTTGTGGAGTTCTGGCACTAGACAACTCGTGTCTGATACTATACTCTTCAAGGTAAGAAGATAGAGTCCTTTTAGTGAACTCAGTACCCCTATCACTTCTAATTTTAATTATGTTTACTGATTTTTCATTTTGCACTATTTTAAGCATTTTAATCAAATTAGGAGTAGTTTGATCTTTAGAAGCTAAGAAAATAACCTAAGTAAACCTAGAGTAGTCATCAATAATTACTAAGGTATATTTCATGCCTCCTAAGCTAGTTACCCTGATAGGACAGAAGAGGTCCATATGTAAAAGCTCTACATATCTATCAGACTGAATGTTACCTTTATTTTTGAAAGTTGATTTGATCTGTTTTCCCATCTAGCAAACAGAACAAACTTTATCTTTTGAAAAATTCAACTTAGAGATACCTTCTACTAATTCCTTAGAATAGATAGTGTTAATAGTCTTAAAATTTAGGTGGTTAAGTCTCTTATGCCAAAGTCAGTTTTGATCATTCTTAGCTATCATGAAAATAACATTAGATAATTTGTTTTTCCAATTGACCTTATAAACGTTACATGTCATATGCCCTATCAATAGAGTACTTCCCTGTTGATTCTTGACTATGCATGCTTGCTTATGAAATTCAACAAGATATCATATATCTCACATTTGACTTATACTAAGCAAGTTGTAGCACACATATTTTCAAAAAGTAGTACATTTTTATGGTGAGATTACTATGGACAATCTTACCCTTTCTCACGGTCTTACCCTTGGAGTTATCACCAAATGTGATTCTTGATCCAGATTCCTTTACAACATTGGTTAGAAGATTGCTATTTCAAGTCATATGCCTTGAGCATCCACTATCCAAGTACCATTCTAAATCCTCTAGGCAGCTGACATGTTTAACCTACGAATGAAACTATTTACAACCTTTGGTACCCATATTTAATTGGGTCCATGGTTAATCAGTCCTTTGGGGATTCATACTTGTGTTACTTTGATGGATCTCACGGTGTTTGTCTTAATAGTTTTACTTACATTAGGCTTGAAATTTCTCTGTCTTCCTTTAGATGAGTCATGATATTTTGAGGATGAATTTTGATGATGCCTTCTTGGCCTGTCAGGCTTACATCCAGCTGATCGGTTGGCTTTCCTTCTCTCAGGTTTAAGCCACAATGACTTGTTAGTTGGCTCAACATATTTTAGTTCCTTTTTAGTTATTGACTCATTTGCATCGTTAGTCGTTTGAGTATCAGTTGAGGTACTTTGAAAAAACTTATAGAAAGAAGTTTGCCTTTTGTGGGTTTCAACTTCTTCTATGACTTGTCTGGGTTGTTATTGTCATATCCTAGACCAAATTTGAATTTGGCAGGCCTTAGTTGACTTGTCATCTAATTGATTGCATCCCTAGATTTTGTCCATGCAGCGATCACATAGTTGAGTCTCTCGTTTTCTTTAGTTAACAGATGAACTGTCTCCTTGATATTCTCATTCTTAGAGGATATTTCATTTGTTTCACCGGTTATGTTATCTGGTTCAGTTGAAACGAGATCAGACAATTTCTTGTACTCAAGGACCATGTCATTGAGTGCAATAATCAGGTTCTCTCGAGTGAACTCTTTAGAGGCAAACTCAAATACCTCTTTATCATTAGCCATGAAGCACTTGATTTCTTCTTCATCACTATCACTTGAGGAACTGGAGTCCGAGTCACTTTGGGCCCAGTTGCTTCTGCTTTCCTCTGCCAACATCGCTTTCTGATCCTTCTTATGCTTAGATGATTTATGATCCTC
The DNA here is from genome assembly GCF_907164915.1 of Impatiens glandulifera. Taxonomy (NCBI): domain Eukaryota; kingdom Viridiplantae; phylum Streptophyta; class Magnoliopsida; order Ericales; family Balsaminaceae; genus Impatiens; species Impatiens glandulifera. The sequence continues at coordinate 24,256,243 of NC_061868.1, forward strand.
CTTATGTTTATGATCAGCTGGCTTCTTATCATCTCTCATTGGCTTCCGACATTCCGACTTGTAGTGACCTAAAGTGCCATAGTTAAAGCAACGGATGTTAGCCTTATGATCATTGGAGTTATTATTGTTATTGAAAGATGGGTTGGATTGATTCTTCCTCATAAATTTTCCAAACTTCTTGACAAATAGTGTCATCGCATCTTCGCTGAGCTACTCAGCTAACTTGATGGATGAGGAAACTGCTGGCTCCATAGAGGACACCAACGCCTTAGTTGCGGTTGAGGATGAGGGCTCGTCTTCATTTCTTGAATTCATCTCGAACTCATGGGCTTTCAGATCGGCAAACATGTCGTGCATCTCCATTTTGTGGAGGTTTCTGGACTCCCTCATCACCGTCGCCTTAATGTCCCAAGCACTAGAAAGAGCCTTCAACACCTTGACGATGATTTCTTTGTTGCCATAGACCTTTCCCAGAGTGGAAAGTTCAATGATAATGCTGGTGAAGCACTTGTCAAATTTGTTCATCGTTCCCCGGGACGCATCTTGATATTATCAAACTTTTGAGTAGCAACCATGAGTTTATTCTCTCTTGTTTGTTCATTGCCCTCACAAAGTTGGATAATCTTCTCCCATATCACCTTGGTAGTGGAACATGCTTTGATTTTGCTAAACATGTTCTTGTCAAGAGTTTTGTACAGGGTGTTCTTGGCCATGTTATCAAGGTTGGCCTTCCTTTTATCTTCAGATGTCCACTCCTTTCGGGGCTTCTCAACGAGGTGAGAAACACCATCAGAAGAAGTGGTGGATGAGTTGGCTTTGTAGATCTTTATCATACCATTTGTAAAAATGTACCGCATGTCGTCGTCATGGGAGGCTTGTTAACGACAGACATGATAATACTTGATTTCTTGAGAATAGAAACACTCGCTCTGATACCACTTGTTAGGAAATGAGTCAACAATAGTAGGGGGTTGACCAAGTATTGTTAAACGCGTGACTTATACTTCGATATTAACTTTGTTAGAAGTTAATATATGTTTCTATTCTTCACAAGTCTTCACAAACTCTTGAACGGAGTCAAGTGCGGAACTGTTTATTTAGACTTGAAACGACAGATAAAGAGATGGAAGAATTGGAATGTAAATAACACAAGACACAAAGTTTGTTTATGGATGTTCGGAGCAAACTCTCATACGTCACCCCTTCTTCTCAACCTTGAGAAGGATATTCTATAGAAGATTTGGTTTGAATACAACACTTACACAAACCCGGTCGGACAACCAGGACTTAGACAATGCATATTTCCGAAATCCTAGCACGCAGTACTCTATTAAACAAAACAGCCTCTATTTAACTTACAATATTGAATCTCACACAGGAATATCAGTGAATGTAATACAACTTAATGATCTAGAAAAATTGTAAACTCTTAGAACTTGAGAGTTTGAGTATTTGATAGAAAGTTCACACAAAATGCTTAAGACTCGTGAAAAACTGTAGTAAAAAGGTTGGTGCAAATTGTCCTCCAACTTCTTCTTAAATGAATAATACCTCAACAGACAGATTTGTTTCAGAAGACACATGTCCTATTTCAGTTGGATGTGTGACAGTGTAGTACATTAGAGAATATGCGTTTGATCGTGGATGTACTAGATGATGATAGTGCGCCGAATATTCTTAAAAGAGATCGTGGGGTACTTGGAACGTACATCACATGAAATTTGAATTAATTTGGCATGTGGAAGTCTTCTATAGGTTTAGCTCAACTATTGTGTTAGACTGCCAATAATGGATTTGATCAAGAACTGGAAGTTCTTCACAAAAGCTAAATACCAAGTTTGATCAAATACCGAAAATGCTTCATAAAACCGAAGTTTAGGAAAAACCATAAGCGCTTCATATAAAACCGAATTTGATCAAATACCGAACTGGTTAAATACCGGAAGCGCCTTGTATAAAACTGAACTAATCAAATACCGAAAGTTCCTTGTATAAAACCGGACTGGTTAAATACCGGAAGCTCCTTGTATAAAACCAAACTAGTTAAATACGAGAAGCGCCTTGCGAAAGTTGAACTTCTGGAAAAAACCAGAAGCGCTTAGCAAAAGCTGAGCCGATCAAAATACCAGAAGCGCTTCTGCAAAATACCGAAGTTAACATAAAACTGGACGCACTTCTCCAAAATACCGAAGTTAACATAAAATCGGAAGCTCTTTTCCAAAATACCGAAGTTAACATAAAATCGGAAGCGTTTCTCTAAAATACCGAAGTTAACATAACACCGGAAGCGCTTCTCCAAAATACCGAAGTTAACTTAAAACCGGAAGCGCTTCTCCAAAATACCGAAGTTAACATACCGGAAATGCTTTTCCAAAATACTGAAGTTGATCAAATACCGAATTTGATCAACTACCAGATAGATTCTCATTTCGGTTTTTTTCACTTTGACCCTACACATAATCAATTTAACATAACTCAGTCTTATTGATACACTTAAAATTAATAAAAAAACTTTAACCTTACAAAATCACCCACTACACCATAAACTAAAAATGAAATGTCAAAAATAAAGAAATATAACAACTGTTTCAAGCAAATTTCAACACTAAATGAGAAGACGAAAGTTAGAAGATATACAAGGGAAATTAACATATTCAAAGAATTTATTGACAATTTCTTCCTTATTGATCCCACCTTAAACGGAGTTAAGTTCACATAGAAAAGAGATAACAATAACGGTATTATATCAAAAACCGTTCGATTTCTCTTCAATGAGGATTTGGAAATGCTATTTATTCCTATTAATCAAGTAGCTCGCACAAGAAATTCATTAGACCATTGATGAATTACTCTTCCTTGCAGTTCCAGTGTTGAATCTAAACCACCTTTTCAATTTGACAACTCACTCCTCGAGGACCTGAACTTTGTTGAGGCAATTTACAAATTGTGGACAAAGAAATCCTCTATTGAAGTAAGACCTTCCTCCTGTATATCTTCAAAGCTAAGAAAATCGAAACCATTTATCAAGAATTGGAGAAAATCAAATTTTGGGTCCCTTGAATATCTCATTTCAATCATTACTACTCAATTCGACGAGTTAGATAGAGCCGAGGAGGAAAGGGAGCTAACGGGAAAAAAATTGCTAGTAAGTTGAACTCTTTGGAAGGCTGAATCAAGATGTTTATCGATAAGGGATAGTGGTTGTAACACAAGATTTTTCCACAATTTGCGAACTCCTGAAATAAATATAATCAAATTTCTATTATGCCCAAAATATCGAGGACCCGAGTTCCATTAGTAACACCATCATCTCATACTACAAGGAGCTTCTTACCAAGACTAGTTAAGAAAGTCTCACTCTTTACGACATCATTTGTGACCAGATTTCAACGAGGAATGAGTTATCAGCGAATTATATTTTTCAGCCAGGAAAATTCTCAACGCTATTAAGAATTTTCACAGAGACAATGCATCGGGTCCTAATGGTTACTCAATGGCTTTTTTCAAAGAATCGGGGAATCTATTGAAAGACGAGAATGTGGCCTCTTTTAAACACTTTTAGAACACTGTCTTTTGAAAACAGATATAATGCGACTTTTATTGTTTTATCAAGAAAAATCTGGGACAACGAATTAAAACACTATATGTCAATTAGCCTAGTGTCAAGCTAAAACTCTTGTCAATAAATTGAATATCCTCCTCCCAAATAATATATCCCCCAATCAGATGCCATTTGTTCAAGGTAGATAAATCACCAATATTTCTTTAGTTTCCAATGAGAGTTATGATTCGATTATTAAAAGGAATATTGAGGGATGTTTCTGCAAATTGAATATCGAAAAAATGTTTGATCACGTTAATTGGAACTTCGTTCTCCACCTACTCAAGAGAATGAGATTTGGAGATAAATGGATCAAGTGGATTAAGACATGAATTTCTAAGACAAAATTCTTCATCATTGTTAATGAAGAGGTTACCGTAGTTTTTTTTGTAGGTGTAGGGGCTGCGGCAAGGGGACCCTTGTTCACTACTTCTCTTCACCGTCATCATGAAGCGCTCTCTAGACACTTCGAGAAAACATTCATCCGAGGCAACTTTTCGATTATTAACATGGGAATAGTTAAAAGACCCCACACTATTTCTCATATCTTATTTTCCGATAACATCATTTTTCTCGCAGAACCATCAATTGAAAACAATTCCAATCTTAGAAGGATCCTCATCCTTTTTTGGGGCGTGCTCGGGCTCAAGATCAAAATAGACAAGTCTGAAATTTATTTATTGAAAATATTTCAGATCATCTTCTCTCGTTGATATCATGGGATTCAAAGTTAGTAAATTTTCAACCAAATTTCTAGGTCTTCCGTTGGGAAAAAAACTAAAGTCAAAATATTTGGAATCTCATCACTGAAAAATGGAGAAAATATTAGTTCTTTAGTAAAGTAAACTTCTCCAATGAGAGAAGAATGACCCTCATTAAGTCCTCCCTTGTATCTATTCTACCTACACAATTTCACTTTTTATTCTCATCACTCGTGTGCAAATGGTAGTAGAGATGTCATAAAAATAGTGTTAGATTTTGGGCTAAGATGTTGATTGCAAAGTATGACCATCATAAATTTGAGTGGATACTCCTTTCGAGAATGAAATATCTCGGCAATAACCTTTGGGAATTCGTCAAGACTTGGACCTAGGGTCGACCTTGAGAATGGGAGACCCATTCAAAACAATAATCGTTGCCCACAAAATTAAAAGATTCTACTAATTAATTTTTTTACAAAAATAAATATATACATGAAAATATATTTATTATAGAAAAAAATCATATTAAATATTAAAAATATTAATATAATTTAAAGAGAAACATTTAATTAATTCATAATATATATTTATTTATAAGTAAATAAATAATAAAATCATTTGGAGCCTAAACAATATCATAGGTTAACTACTCATATGGACGAGCCTAGGACCACCATTCACCCTCCTCATTATTTTCAAGTGAAAAATGAAAGAATGATTCAATTTTTGCTCGACCCGACCCTTGACTCCCTAATGGTAAGTTCACACTCACTTTTCACGATTTTTTCAACTGAAAAGATATCAAGATTGCAAATTTAAACACTTCATTCGGTGATCAAAATATTTGGAGGAATTCATCTAGTCTCTCATCGACTGATAACCTGAGGGCCAACTCATTTGGAGCGCTTCACTTTGAAGTTACGATTGATTCATTGATCTATGACTCTTTCCATCTCATCGGCTCTCCAAACTTCGAGGTTAGTCTTATTTACTCGTCCCTCAACACAAACTCTTCATTCTCTTGGAAGGACTTGTGAAAAATCAAGTTATCATCGAGAATCACGTTCTTCGCATAAAAAATCATTCACATTAGTATCCTTACACAAGATAAACTCGAGAAAAAGGGATTCCATTTGATATGTTTTTTGTGAAAGTTATGAGGAGACAACTAATCACCTTATCTTGGATTGGCAGGAGACAAAAGAAATTGGGTCTCTTATCCAAAACCTCTTTAATCTCCGATGGAAGATAGGGGAATGTTGAAAAATGAAATGACTAGAGCACTCAGTACAAATGACCGAAAATTAATCTTTCAATGGAAAAATGTGACATTGCTAAAATCACATGCTTCACTTCTCTTACACTTATCTATCAAAAAAGGAAAAAAAAATAATATATATATAATAAAACTTCTCACATTCACCAAAAATTCTTAGGTTACTTGAGATGAAATCAATCCAAATCTTGGTGTATTTCATTTTTTGTTTACTCTTTCTATTTCAATTAACTTTCCAATAAAATCTATATTCAAAGTTTAGACCAATAATTTACCATTTTCAATTGAGTTTCAAAATAGCTTGCTAGATCCCATTAGTTATTGTGAATGTCCAACATAACCAATAACCTAATGGATCACACACACACACACACACGCACAGTAACAAGAATTTGTAAAAGAATAATGAAATTTGATTCCACAAGTTGATAGTCCTTGCCCGATTCTGGATTGCAAAAATCAAATTGAAATGATAATATTTGGGTCAAGTATAATCTAAGTCAACATCTTAATGAGATATCTTCTAAAAACGGCACAATCAAATGGGTAAACACATCTCTGCTGCGTCCCATTAAGTACAGCAGTGTCATGTGACATGTTAATACCCAGAGAGAAAGAGAAAGTGAGAAATTGCATATTTGCAGCAGCTAGTTTAGCTTCCAGCAGCGACAGGTACAGCAACTGGCTTTGAGTCTTCAGCTTTCTCATGTTCCTTGTTTAACATCTGAGATAAAAAAAAAAATAATACCCTATTTGTATCACATTTTATCATCCAATAAAATCTATGTTTGTTGAGTTTAATACTCAAAATTCAACAATATAATCTCTGTTATAATATTTTAAAACAATCAATCGCTTTGCTTCAACATCATAGAACAGGATAAATCTACAAGGAGTATGAGTGACAAAAGGCAGTTCATACAAAATTCAGACCATCTTACCTTATTGTTAATCAAGTTGTGGAGAGCGATCACACTTCGGATAAGTGAAGACAGATATATAACCAACATCATGTCATTTGTTTTTACTGTCAGAGACGGAGAGAAGTGCATTAAGCAAGATAATGAAATGCATACAATACACACAAGAGTTAAAAAGAAACCAAAATACAAACAAACTCCTATGTTTACCTGCAAATGCTTTAATAAGCTCGGAGACGTTTAGATTTGGTAGTAGGTTGAACACATCCTGAGAGGGAAATTTGTAGAACAATAATTTTTTTATCAAATAAAGCTAATAATCACACTGATGATCTAGGTCAAATCTTATACGAAATGAAAAAATATCAATATTAATATTAGCTTTGGCAAACTTCCAATGTGATTGTGAGCTGGTAAAAACTAGCAGATCAAGTTTCTAATACTTTTAAAGTTTCTAGAAGCATCATTCCATTGGGTTATGTGGCTCATTAACCCTAACACCATGTTAACACATTAAATGCATCTATTAACAAGTCCATCAAACTTCATAACCCATGTTGTACATGGAAATTGTGAAAGTTTGTCTACACATAAATTGAACATCATAAAATTGGGGAAAGTTTGAGCACCTGTAAATGGCACAGAATTTCATGATTCAAAGGAAGCTTCCCATCAATGACAAGGTCCAGATAACCACGAATCTCTTGAAGTCGTGCATCCAATCCCTTCAAGGCTGCAAGTTTTCCTGTCACCTATTACAGAAATACAGGAGAACTTAATGAGATTATAATCAGTATTTGTAGTTTGGAAGACAAACTAAATTCCCTTCAGAGATAGATTAAAATTCTCAACAAACTATAAAGTAAATGAACGAATGAGAAACCTCTGTTGCAAGGGTGCTAATGGTTGTCTTTCACATCCCTTAGCAAGTGCTCCACACCTGTAAATTAATAAGTTAGGAGAAAGAAAAAAAAAAGAGAAAGGAAGGTATCTGATAAACCCTCTGGGGCATACCTATTTCTTCAACTTCATGTGCGGCAATTTCAGAGGGAAGATGCACAAAAACTTTTTGGCTTTTCTGAGTGGCATTCTGCAAACCAGCAATATTACACAGTAGATAAGATACATAATGTGTGAAGCCTTAGCTTAAGAAGAGCAGAAACTGATTAGAGTACCAGGTATCATGGAAGGTTTAGATACCTCTTGAACTTCCTCAATGGAATAGTAAGCTTTGGCTGGAATGCCCATCTCTTTAGGTTGCACATCAATGATGACCAAGACGGGGTTGGGAACATAACTGCATTAATAATAAAATCAGCGTACCATACATGAATATATTTTCCGTCTCCTCCTTATTTTGCCACACCCTATATTTTCTCATGTATCACAAGCATACATAGACACTATTACAAAAGTTATCAAGCCTCTTAATTTCTTAAACCATGTGCAAACTACCGGTGCTTGGAAAATCTTAGGCTATGTTTGGATGTGTATAATGAAATAACAATTATAATTCCAGGTGTATAAGAATTCGAATTGGAAAATTGCAATTCAATTCTTATGCTTGGAGATATCATAGAATTGCGATTTCAAAATTGAAAGAATCTAATTGAAACTTAAAAATCATATACATTCAATTCATTGCAATTATAATTCCAATCATTCTTTTTAAGTCATCAAAGAAACAAAGGAAATGGAATTGAACCCTCAATACCAATTCTAGTTACAATTTTGCACAAACCAACCATAGCCTTAGAGAGTTCTCTTTTTCAAGTGACCCATCTACTAGACTAAAGAACCACACATTGACAATCATACCTATGAACAAAACCACCCAATGAACTACCCTCAGCTCAATTTTCTTTCTCCAACATTTTATAAAAATGGTTCCTACTTTTGACAAAGAAACAATACTAGTGGGATTTTTTCCCTAATTTTTTTCTTCGCAACTCCTATGTCTTGACAAAATTTATCAAGATACAAGTAAAATATTCCAGTGTTCCTCTTTGCTTTTATAACTTTTTATGCCTTGAGAAATGTCAACTACCGTGGAGAGCTCCATTTATGTAGTGAATCATACATAAGGTGGTAGGAAGTACAGCTAGTAGGTCTTGAAAAGAAAGAGAAAAATATTCACATAACGATAAGGACCTAATAAATTAGAAAATAAAATAGAAACAACTCTTTGATTATTATCTACTGAAAAACAATAATTAATCATTTTCAAGTCAATAATTAGACACAATTCATGGGAAATGTTTCCATGCTGAAGAACAAACATAAGAAAATAATTCAACAAAAGAACTATAGCCATAAACAAAAAATTTGTGAGTAACAAGACTTTTGTGGGAGCAAGTAAGCAAAGATTGGTGATTTTGTTAACTTACTCAGTGAATAACCCATGGATATTTAGATCATTTTCCCGCAACTTTGGACCAGTACTATACCACCCCACAATGTGCTCCTTGGCTGAAAACTATATGAGTCAGATTAAACAGACAACGTTGCAACCAGAAACTGAAAAGCAGAACCGGAATTGCAGAGTGTTGTATAAACAAAATATTGAGTACGAAGAACGTAGTATAAACAAAAATGTACCATTTATTCTTCTGAACATAGAAAACATTGCTTCATGGTAGTTGTGGTCAAGAAACCAGATACTAGGATCCTTGTCATCTTCTTCAAAGGGAACTGGAAAGACAATCAAGGATGATGTCAATATTAATAGAATTTGTTCTGCCAGAGAGCCAATATAGAATTTAATCCAACAGCTGTTACACACACTAATTTAACTACATGCAAAGACTTAATTTTGTCAACAGTTACAGATAAAAATAAAAATAAACCCTAGTCTGCCGTAAATGAAGTGAAGAATGAATTAGGAAGAGATTGAGATCTAGGAAGAGCTATAACCTGCGTAGCTGTTGCTAATATCAACGGTGCCGCGTGAGGAGGAACCGAGGAGGACACCGACGACACGCTTCCTTGTGTCTCGTGCAACTCTATTGTAATGATCGACTATGCTAAGTAGAACTAATGGATGAACAATCACCTTCTCCATAGTCCGCGCTGACACCTGTTGCGTCTTGATGACATCCATGGCGTTATTTCCAAGTCTCAATCAGTTTACCACTTCAGTTTCTATATTGCCTTGCTTTCTTCTTCAGTTCACTCCAAAACAAATGCTAATGGAGTGTTATTGTTTGTTTATGTTCAAATTCTTTTCTTTTTTTTTTTTAATTCTTTTTTCTCAAAGTGAGAAACCCATTTTGAGAAAATCAATAGGCTCTTATAGGCTTATAACACACCACACTCTAAGAGGCCCAAAGTAGCTAAACATATGTGGAGTCATTTGTAAATATAATGAAAAATTATTTGAATGATATATATATATATATATATATATATATATATATATATATATATATATATATATATATATATATATATATATATATATATATATATATATATATATATATATATATATATATATATATATATATAGAGAGAGAGGAGTGATAGAGTAAGGGAATTTAATAAGGGAATTTGGTGAGGGAATGACGTGGCATCACCTTCATTGGTTGGAAAAGGTAAAAATAGGAGGAAAGAGAGAAAAGAAAGAAATTATTTGATTTTTTCAGCGAATAAAATTATGCCACGTCATTCCCTCACCAAATTTCCTCACCTAATCATTTCTCATATATATATATATATATATCAAATTGTTTTCCACCTCCTCTTATATTCTCACCCTTGTCCCATTCTATAATTAACTTCAAAATTATTTATTTATTCCTATTATTTTTATATATTTATCTTTCTTATCTTATTCATTTACTTATTTTATTTTATTTAATTATTAAATTTTTATCATTAAATACAATTAATTAATTTTTAATATATTTCTATTTTATTTATTTAATCAAAAATACAAAATATTATTATTTTTATATTATAATTGTTTAAAATATATAAAATATTAAAGTGTGTATTAATTTAATAAAATATAAATATTTAATATTTTATTATATTAATTATATATATATATATATATTAAAATAGTTATGATTCAATTTTTTATATAAATAAAATTATCTATTAATTAATTATTAATCTAATCATAATATTTTACTTAATAATATTATATTTTAAAATTTAGTCAAACATAATATTTTTAATAATATTTTAATTAATAATATTATTTATTAAATTAATACACATTTTAATATTTAATATATTTTAAATAATTATAATATAAAAATAATAATATTTTGTATTTTTAATTAAATAAATAAAATATTTTAAAAATTAATTAATTAATTATATTTAAAAAAACTTAATAATTAAATAAAATAAAATAAGAAAGGTAAATATATAAAAGTTATAAGGATAAATAAATAATTTTGTAGTTAATTGAGGAGTGAGGGCGAGTGGGAATATGGGAGGGGTGTAAGGATGGAAAATTTCCGGATTTCGGGGGACCCGAACCGGAATCGAATCGAACCGGACCCGAATCTGCCCCGAAAAATCGGGTCCATTATTGACCCGAACCTGACCGGTTCCGACCCGACCCGATTTTTTTTAAAAGTTCTGGATTTTTTTTAATTTTATTTTTAATATGATCATTGATCAAATCTAAAAAGTTTTTAATTGAGAAAATTTACAATGACCTAAATCTCATGTCACTATCTTTCTCTTTAGAATGGGCTAAACATAATGGGCTAAATAGTATATTTTTTACAACAAAAGGACAGAAAAAAACATGGTCTTCTCTCTCATTATATTCCCATTCATTATATTCCCATTTTGATAAAAGAATGGAAGATTAAGTTTCACTATTACTACACCCTTACCCTTTTTCAGATTACATTATCACTACCAGTAATCAACTAGAGCTTTTATTCTATCATTCTCTCTATTTTCAGATTTCTCATTTCTTATTTCATTCAATTTTGAGTTTTCTGTTTTTTTTGGGTTTGTGTTGTTTTTGTGCGATGACGGCCGAAGTAGAGGTTGTCCTAAGTTGAGATGCAAATCAATTGCTACAAATCATATTGAAAAAGAGTAAACTAAGTAAGTTACGAATTTGAAGCTGAATCATATGACAAAAGAGTTCATCCCTTCTTCTGCGTACTTGATCGATCAAAGTTGCGATCAGTTTGCCGAGGGCAAAGGATTTCATCAATGCGTACTTGATCAATCGGTTCGGTTCTGAACTCGGTTTATACATTGGGTACACTAACCGATCGGTTCCGCCTCAATTTTGCCCCGAACCGAAAATCAAAGAAATTACCCGAACCGATCGGTTCGGTTCCTTCGAGTACCTGAACCGTCGGGTCCACTTTGCCATGCTTAGAGGGGTGGGAAAAACCATACCCCTCTGTTATTCCCACTTATCGGTTCCACCCCTCCTTCCTCCAAAATTATTTATTTATCCCTAACACTTTTATATATTTACCTTTTTATTTTATTTATTTTATTTTATTATTTTGTTTTTTTATCATTGAATATAATTAATTAATATATTTTTTCTACTTTATTTATTTAATTAAAAATATAAAATATTATTTTTTTATATTATAGTAATTTAAAATATATAAAAGATTGAAATGTGTTCTTCTAATTTAATAAAATATAATATTTTATTATATTATATTATATATATATATATATATATATATATATATATAATAAAATACTTATAAAAATCATTGAATGATATAATATTTTTTAAATAAATAAAATTATCTATAATAAGGTAAAATCTTTAACATATTAAGTATAAAATTTTACTTAATAATATTATATATTAATAATTAGTCAAATTAAGCCTAATATTTTTAATCAGCAAAATCAAATCTAAATAAAATTATATATTATTAAATAAAACATTATATTTAATTTGAATTTGAGGAAGGGAATGAGGAATGGAATAATGTGGTTCAATTTGATTAACCAAAAAAATGACAAAATTTCTCTCTCTTCTCTCTCTTCTCGCCTTTTATCATTTTTCAACTAATGACACATATTCTCTCCTTATTCACTTTCTCAAATTCCCTCCCTATCACTCCTCTTATTAATATATAATATATTAAAAAATTATAATATAAAAATAATAATAGATAATTTTATTTATATAAAAAAATTGAATTATTCAATTATTATTTTTATAAATATTTAAAAAAAAATATATATATATATATATAATATAATAAAATATTAAATATTTATATTTTATTAAATTAGGACACACTTCAATATTTAATATATTTTAAACAATTATAATATAAAAATAATAATATTTTGTATTTTTAATTAAATAAATAAAGTAAAAAAATATATTAAAAAATTAATTAATTAATTATATTTAATGATAAAAAAACTTAATAATTAAATCAAATAAATAAAATAAGAAATGTAAATATATATAAGTGATGTGAATAAATAAGTAATTTTGGAGGTGAGTGATGAGTAGGGCCGTAACGAGAATAAGGTGGAAAAGAACCTCTCATGTATAAATCATGTAAAAATGTTTAAGAATAAGTTATCATACACAATCAATTATGTAATTAGGTAGGTGTAAACATGTTATTAATTTTTAAGATAGATTAGTTTATGAAACTTGAAGGTATATATAATATTTTGTAATTATATAATTTATGAACTTACAAATTATGTTATTAAATTAGAATATAATATATTGTGTCTATTTTATTATAAAGAATTATGTACAATAAAATGATTTATAGATATGTGAGAATAGTTTCTGATTATATTGAAGTGAGATTATTAATTTGGTGTAAAATGATTGTGTTAATAATAATCTGTATAGATAAGTTATCGGTCCACAACACATGATTCGTTATATGATTGTAGGTGGATAGTTAATTTGCAAATTGGCATGACTAAAAACTTTGAAACGAGTCACTTAAATTGAAAAACTCCTTATAATATTAAAAATGATTATGAAAGTTTAAAACTTTTATGTTATTAACACGATGTTATAATTAACTAGCTGTAGGGGTGGTTGGTAACGATGAGTCGGTTAAGCAAATTATCGATTAAGCAAAATATCCCTTAAGGCTTGTTTGATGAATGGATTTTTGGGATAAAACTTAATTTTTATTCCAAAATCCAATCATCACATCATCAATCTAATCAATTTATTTATCTTTTAAAATACTAAAATTATTTATATTTTTTTTTAATATAAATTAAATATTAAATAAAAATTTAGAGGGATAAACGGTAATTTAATCAAAAATAAATAAAACTCAATTTTTTTCTACTTTTTATCAAATAAGGATTTTTTTAAGAAAAAAACTCAAACAAAATCAAAAAAATAACTTCCTAAAACAAGCTATGAGGTGGTCAGTAATAACTAGCCAGTTGGGTAAAATACTCCTTATTAAATGTATGACAGGGTTGTAATGTCAAGTCGGTGGTAAAATGATGCTAAGTAATAAGGAGATAATATGATAGGATAGGATGGTAGTAATAACAAGTTATTTTTTAAGTTTGAAGTTATCTCCATGTCTTGAAATTACCTATATTTGTATTATTAGTGCAAGCATATAACTAATAGACATTTTATATTAAATTTAACTCAAACTTTTAGAAGAATGCTTAGACATTTGCATTATTGACATTTTAATATTTTAATATGTAATAAAGTGATTTGATATGTTTAGATTCAAATGATAGAGGCTTGATTTGTATTTAAAATAAAACATTGAAAAACACCAAATTGTATAACATTGTTGTTTTCTAGGTAGATATCAAGGAGAAGGAGAACATGGTGAGAATGTTTTCTTGACAGATATCAAGGAGAACATGGTGAGAAGTACTTCAATTATAGTTGCTTATGTGAATATATATTAACTAAGAATGAAAATTGAATATCATTCACCCTAATAAATTGATATATTTGATTACACATAATTCAACAATATATGACATTTTATTTATTTAATTGGTTAATATAGTGCTTGTGTCACGGGCTAAAATTAGATCCATGTGACACTAAGCTAGATAGAAGAGATTCTAACTTAGTAAGCCTTTTATAAACAAGAAGAATTCAAATGCAAGAACACTTAGAAAGAGAGAAACAAAGTTTTGAGAATAAGATTGTATTAAAATGAATACTTAATAATTAAAATGAAATACCCTTGAGGTACTTATAGGACTTACGACGTATTAAATTAGGAATTGTCTTCCAATTACAATTTAATTACATTTGGGATATATCTTCCTTAATTAGAAAATATCTTCTAATATCTTTCTTAATTATCCTTAATTAGAATATATCTTCTAATCTCTTCTTTAATTAGAATATATCTTTTAATCTCTTCCTTAATTAGAATATTCATTGGGTCTACTTAGGCGATTGGGCCTCCCCGTGGGCTTGGATATTAGCGCACTGTGAGGCCAAGACTTTAATGAGCCTCGACATCCCCTGGATTGGTCGTGACACTAATGGGCCGTAACATTCTCTCCCACATATGTCGTGGTCGTCCTCGGCTCGACCTTGGACTAATACTCTTCAATCTTCTACTTGAATTGACACAAGAGATTCTCTCTTTCCCAGCAATTCTCGACATTGGGTAGACCTTTCCCCCACGCCGCTCAATTTTAAACGGTCTCTCGTATCTGCGTACAAACCACTTATTAAGGGACTTACATTGATGCATGAGTAATTTCCTTATTCCTCGGTCCCCCCCTTGAACCTGACTACATGCCTCTTCATATCTGTCTGTTTCTTCAACTTCTTGGTGTTTTCCTCCAAAGATGCCCGAGCAAGATCTGCTTCCTCTCCTAAGGATTTGGCGATAGTGAAGGTGGACTGCATTTGACCAACGTAACATGTGGTCAAACTTTGTGGAGTTGATGGTTGTGTGGTGTCTTTGGCCTTGAGCCCCTCGAAAGCTTTGACACACACTATCTGGACTTCCTCGGGTCATTCTTCTTTTCCCTTGGAACCGTCCCTATCATCCATCTTGGCAAAACTTGCAAATGTCTCTTTACCACATTTGTGACCTAGGCTGTACCGCATTGCCGAAAACATGTACATACCATCTGATTCTCTTCTTGTTGGTATCACTATAGTCTTTCCGTGATCTAAAATAATTAAGGAATCAGAATGAGGAACTATGCAAGCGCGTACCTGATCGAAGCATTATAGTCCCAACACTACATCGTAGTCATCCATAAGGACTAATGTAAATGAGACTGTCTCATTTCAGTCTCTAATCCTAGTGTGCATTTTCTTAGCCTCCTCAGTTACCGGCTTGGCTGTTGTACTCACAGACTTTACGGTCTCTCTTGTTGGGTGGATGCGAAGACCCAATGCCTTGGCCACTCCTTCGCGCATGAAGTTGTGAGTAGCTTTAGTATCCACTAGTGCTTTGATGCGCCTTCCCCCAATCAAAGCATCCACGAACATCGAGCCCCTCTTTGTTCCTTTAATCGGTTCACAATACTAGCCTTCACAGCATTGAGTAGTCTTAAGGATCCTATTTGAGTCTCTTCTTCCTCATTAGAGGACTCAGTTCCTTTAACCACTACAACCTTCCCCCCCCCCTTAAACGGGCACATAAATTTTATGTGATTATGAGAATCACAAATATAACAGACTCTTGGTTTACCCGATTCTTCGGCTTGCCTTCCTGAGTTGTTGTGTGGATACCCATTCTTGGGTGGGTAGTCTCTCCCACCTTTCTCCTTATCATGTGGGCAGTCTCCCCCACCTTCCTCATCATCATCCCTGAGGATCTTCAGTCTGTCCAAAAACACTTTGAGCTCTAACAGTCTTTCTACAACTGTAATTTGCCTCAAAGACGTTCTGCACCTTGGCCCTTTACAGCTCCAAATACGCCTGTTAGATAAAATTAGATCATCCATCTAAGTAACCGGTTAATATTGTCAAGTAACCTCGCTTTTATCCGGTCAATATCAAAGAAACCGCATCTTCGCGGCTATACACGGTTTCCAGAAGAACCGCTTAATCAAGAGTTGTAAAACAACTCAGAACACTCATCTAAATAACTGGTTATATCGATAGACAAAGCACCGCAGCATCACGGTTTACATTTCATGTCATCAAACGGTTCCAAAAGAGGGATTGCGTCATCAAAGTCAAAAATCGAAAAATTTGGAGGGAAATTTCCCGCCCAAGGAATTTCCGCTCAAAAAAAAAATCCCGCTCTGATTTGGCGCCCATAGTTTGCCGCCCCTTGGATTATCTCCTTTTGGCTTCCCGCCCACGGATTGCCGCCTTTTCGGCTTGGAGGGAAAATTCTCGCCAAATGTTGATGGGACGGTTGGGTTTCCAGACCGCGCCTATAAAAAGGGTCCTTGGCCATTTCATTTCTCTCTTACGCGAAACAGCTTTCTCTCTCTAGGCTCTCAAAACTCTCTCACAGCGGTTATTCTCTTGTTTTCTCAAATCCTCTCAATCATCTAAGATGGGTCGTGCTTCAGCTTTGTTTAAACACATCATTCAGGTGGATTTTGAGGAGATCCGCCAAAACGGTTCGGCACCGGCAAAGGAAGTTATTAACCGGATTTCCGAAGCCGGACTCGAGTATTTTCTAGGCGGTCCATTTGTGCTCTACAGAGAAGCGGTTGAAGAATTCTTCAAAACCGCATCTCTTTCTGGCAACAAAATAACCGCAACTGTTGGCGGTACACAATTCGAGATAACCGAAGAATCGGTTGCGGAGATCCTACGTCTTCCAGCAACTGGCCGCAATGCCTCGATGGAACTAGATCCCAAAACATTCGAGGCGGCTTGCCAGATTCTCTCAGCAACCGGGAAGCCGGTAAAGGTATCCGGTAAAAAGTCCTCATTACGACCGGAATACATACCGTTTTGTGACATCTTCACAAAGTCGGTTCAAGCGAGAGGTGGAAACTTCGACAACCTCACAAAGGCTAAAATCGAAATGCTTATCAGCTTACTAGAAAGTGTACACGTTAACTAGGCGAAGGAGGTTTTCCACAACCTGAAAGACATGGTGAAACCGGATTCCTCCCGGTCATGGGGATACGCCATCCCTCTTGGAAAGATCATGCTACACAACGACATCAACACTGGTCCGGATGTTGTTCTGTCATCAAGCAAGATTATTAAATCTCGACAATTTCTGGAAAGGAAGCAGCCGGCCCCCGGTTCTACAAGTGGCCGAAGGAAGAAGTCTACCGCCAAGGCACCGGCTCCGGTAAAAGACAAGTCCGGAAGCAAGAAGGGTAAGGAACTGATAGCATTCACGGAACCGACCTCGCAAACAAGAGATGAGGAAGAATCGGCTTCCACGTCTGACCGAACCGGCTCACAGAAAACCGATGAAAATCCTTCCGATAGAGAAGGACCGAATGAAAAAGAACATTCGGGTACAAGTCCTGACAATACCGGTGCGGCCGCAAGCCTTGAAAACACCGATGCCGGTGCAGACGGCCGTGAGGAGGAAGAGACTCCCTTTGACAACGACCAGAAGATGGCCGAAATTATAGTGCGCCGAATCTTGGAGGAAATTGAACTACGAGTTCAAGCGGTTGCCGCAGTATACCGGGAATGACACGAGTACCGATGCGACAAATTTTTCAAACACATGTTACCGGGCCTAACCGATGAACAATGTTTCAGAAGACTGAAGGAGATAGAGGAAAACGTTATAAGCCTCACAAACGCCGAAAATCCTAACGATGCCATGGACCGACACGCAATCGTGAAACCGCGTGCTCGGCTACAAAAGCTAACCGTACGTATCCGAAAGCTTACAGAAAGGTACGTTGCGGGAACACCGAAGGCTAAGTTACAGCTCTTGGTGTTGGATAAACTGAAGATAAGGAACGAAGAACTCGCTGAAGAAATAGATCGGCTTGAAGCGATGCACAGACAGCAAAATCCACCGCACTCTCCGGCTCTTGAGACCGGTGACGATCAGAACCGAGGTGAAACGCCTCCTGTAGCGGATCCGGTTAGAAACGAGACCGACGAAAGGACAGAGGCTCCTTTCACCGGGCCATTTGAAACGGATCAACCGGGGGATTCAGAACCGGGCGTCACAGAGGAAAGGGTCAAGTCCCTTATTCAAGAGTTTGCCGACTCCACGGTTCAACCATGGAAGAAGAAAGTCAAGAAAGTCGTGCGCCAAACACTCTTGTTCGCCGAAAAGACAAGGGATGATCTTGTAAAGGCAAAGGCCCGGATCACAGACATCGAAGACGAATACCGGGACGACGTAGTTCTGCACAACGATCATCTTCAACGAACCGAGGTCTTAGAAGATAAGACCTCAAGGATAGTGGATGACATGGATCGGTTTGAAAGGGAAACCGAGCAACAGATCACAAAGGTCGATGAAGACCTGGGGCGGTCAAGTAACGAAACCGCTTCCACACTCGACAGGGTCATCAGCCTCGAGGAAAAGAATGCAAGCCTTGAGGACTGGAATACCCAACTCGAAGCCGACCTCAAGGCGCTCACCGCACAGGTAAATGAATCGATAAATGCCAAGTTTAATGCTGATAAGGCGGTTGAAGAGGCAAACGCCCAAGCGGCTAAGGAAGTCCAAGATGCGCTGGACGAAGAAGCGCGGAAAGAAAAGGAGGCATCGCGTCTGTCTGAAGAAGAAATAGCTGTGCGCGAACGACAACTAGCGGCTAAAAACACGGCACTTGTAAGGTCCATTGCAGCTCAAGCAGCGGAGGATGCAGAGCGGTTAAATACTGAAAGACAAAGACTCGCTGAATTTGCAAACGCTCACAAGAAGAAAAAGGCAGCTTCTTCCTCTTCGGTTCCGGCAAAACGGAAAAGGAAAACATCAAAGAAGGCTCAAGTAGCCGGGATGCTGGAAAGGATCACCAAAACGGTTATTGAAACTCAACCGGATCCAGCTATGCACACCGAAGATGAAGACGAAGAGCATCTCGAGCTGCGGTCTACAAGACAACGAGTTCTCAACACGGTTCAAATAAGCACGGTCGGTCAACCGCAAGCTGGAGGTTCAACTTCAAGAACAGCTCCACCGGATGAAGAGCAACCAACAGATGATATGATGGACGGCTTCGTATTTTCCGAATCAGAATAGGGGACTTACTTTCTTACTTTATGTTTCTTTCAGTTTATTTCGGTTACTTTTATATATATAGAAAGTTATTTTTGAAACCGGCCTATATTTGCATTCCTACATTGTTTTGATAATTTTAAATTAAATAATCAAAAAGGGAGAAATTGATAAGATAAAAGATAATAATTTTCCAAAATTTTTCTTAAAATTTTTCGAAAAATTCTCCCAAGTTAGTTTCAAAAAAATTCGGTCAAATAAAGAACCGGCCTACGTTTGCAATCTTACATGATTTTGATAATTTTAAATAAAATAATCAAAAAGGGAGAAATTGTTAGATAAAATTAGACCGGTTCATAGAACTTAACACATAAACCTTCCATGCAGGAACAAAGAACCGGACCAGTCAAAGTACCCAACCGGTTTGAGAAAACCAACCGGTCAGATCACTCAACCGGCTAAGAAGCTCCACCGGTCAAGTTATTTAACCGACCTGAAACATGACCGCTCAAAAGAAGGCTGGAAACACCAGACAGCCGGTTGATAACCGGAAGTCATCAGGCTAAGTCAAATGACCGACCAGCATAAGAAGATACTTCGGGTATCTGTTGAGAATGATACCAAAGGAACAGACTGAACATTTCCATATTCATACAAGTCTCAGGAAAGTCTGCAGGCTGCAGAAGACAGTCCTACAAGATCTTTCTACTTCAGGATAAATCAGAAAGACAATCTTCCAAGTACAGACAACTGTCTAACCAACAATCACCATATTGAGTAAAAGACAAACCTAGCAGGTTTGTCTTACACACTGGAAGAACAGACTGCCAAGTCTGTAAAATTGACCGCCAGGTCTGAATCACTGAACCTCTGCTCAGCCAATCAGATTCAAGAAAGTGAAATATGACCGTTGACATATTTCATCTATAAAAGGAGCAGCTGAAGAAGAGTAAACGTGGGACAAGGGACACAAGTGGAACAAGTGGGATACGTGAGACAAAAGAGATTTCAAGGGAACATAGTGAACAAGTAATCTACAAGTGACAAGAGTGTTCTCTCTCTAGAAAAAGCCTAAGTGCTAAAGTTGAAGTGTGTATTTTACAATTTCGGTGTAAATTGTAAGGGTGTTATCGAGCAGGAAATAAGTCTCGATCGGATTGTATTTGTATTCTTTAGTGAATATCCTTCTCGCGGTTTCGAGAGGAAGGGTGACGTAGGAGTTTTATCTCCGAACATCCATAAAAACCTGTCTTGTTATTTACTTTCTGCTGGTTCTACATTCTAACCGACATGTACTAACCTATCTACACCGCTTTAACCGACTTTACACCACCTAAACCGAATCACCAAGTTACAAAAACCGATCCATCAATTTCCAAACCTGTCCTATTCAAAACCGGCTCTGCCTATTTCGTAAGTGTGCTGCTTCAACTTGAAACAAACCTCTTCCGCGCTTGAACCTGGTTCAAGAGTTTGTGACAATTTGTGTAGTATTGAAACCCCGGTATTAATCTCTAACCGGATTAATCACCACCCTTTGAGTGAGACGCGCTAATCGGCCCCAACCCCGGTCCTCTAGCGGCGACCTAGATCCTAAGAACGCCCAAGTCTTTAGGCCATTAACAAACGCGAACAGGGCCTCCTGCTCCGTTAGACTAGGTAATTCGATTATCAACTCCTGGAACTCTTTCACATACTCCTTGATGGTTTTGTTGTGCATAAGTTGACTTAGCCGCTTCCTAGCTTCGAAATCGGCGTTCTCTAAGAAGAATTGATGCTTGAACTCGGTCTTAAAGTCTTCCCATGTTTCCATCTTCAATGTACCTCGTTCAATATCTTCTTCTCGCCTCCTCCACCATAGTAGTGTCATATCTATAAGAAAGAATGGTATTGTTTCCAACTTGGTACGATCATCGAATTTCCTTGATGCCCGAAAGTACCTCTCTCCATGTTCTAAAGGAAGTCCTCCACTTCCCTTGCACTTCTCGAGCATTTGAATGGAGTTAGATTAGGAACATCCATCAGATGAGGTACTGCACCTCTATGCTCCCCTCCATTCCACCCAATCCGACCTTCCAACGCATCGAGCCTCCCCAACATTTCCCTTCGGAGAGCGTCGATCATTGCATGGGATTCTCCTCGGATTGTCTCAAGTATTTCCTGTCATATATCATTAATCTCCCCTTGAATCGATCCCATCACGTCATCACGAATGCTACAATTCAAACGGTTAATGATCCTCATGACATCATTCTCCAACTTTTCACCTTTCTCATCCAACATCGTTACTCTATCGGCCACCGCACTAAACACTTCAAGAGCTTCTTGGTGCTTGCTCATGTCTTCTTCAAGCGGGTCACCCGCGCTTCCATGGCAGCACCTCTCTCGACGGACTTATTCCTCTTGGATCCCTTGTCCTTAGTTAGTCGGTCGGAACCTTAGTAACGGTAGTACGTGAATCCATCTCTTGCAGCTTGAATGCGGAAGTACAACCTTGCTCTGATACCACTTGTCACGGGATAAAACTAGATTGGTGTGGCACTAAGTTAAATCGAAAAGATTCTAACTTAGTAAGCCTTTTAGAAACAAGAAGGACTCAAATGCAAGAACACTTAGAGAGAGAAACAAAGCTTTGAGAATAAGTTTGTATTAAAATGAATACTTGATAATTATAATGAAATACCTTTGAGGTAGTTATAGGACTTACAACGTATTAAATTAGGAATGGTCTTCCAATTACAATTTAATTACACTAATTTAGGATATATCTTCCTTAATTGGAATATCCCTTCCTAAGTTAGAATATATATCTTCTAATCTCTTCCTTAATTAGAATACTCATTGGGCCTACTTAGGCGATTGGGTCTCCCCGTGGGCTTGGGTCTCCCCGTGGGCTTGGGATATTAGCGCACTGTGAGGTCAAGACTTTAATGAGCCTCGACATCCCCTAGATTGGGTCGTGATACTAATGGGCCGTAACATTAGGCCGGATTTGAAGTTTGAAATGTCTTATGTGGAAAAAAAATTATTCTTATTTTTTTTATTTAATTTGATATTTATTTTTATGTTATATTAAAAAGATATAATAATAATATATAATATTTTTATATTATAATTAATAAAAAGAATATAGTCTTCTTTTTTTTGTTAAATGATGTAAAATTATGTAATTACTCACCTTAAGGTTGTTTGTTGTAGTTTTACTTTTATTACATTCAATATCCTTTAAATATTTGAATTTTTATGTAAATCACAACTCAACATCTGAATCATCTAAGATCTCTCAAAAGTTTACATGGGATAGAGCAGATTTTTTATTCTTGAAAAATTTATTCACAATTTTTTGCTACTTCCTCCAATGGTGGAAATAGCTATTGGAGGAGAACTCAAATATTATATTATTCATATTTTCTAAGTACTTTTTATCTCTATTTTATCACGCATTATGTTAAGAAAGTGTGACGTCATTTCAAAATTGCACTTTTTCTCTTGACTTAATTTGTAAATCTTCGTGTCTCGACATATTTTTTTCAACATTTCATCTCTCCAAAAATTATCTTTTATTTCAAAAGTGCATTAGCCAGTACCCAAGAGTCAAGAGTCACTCCTCTGATGAAGTAAAACATGCATTAAAATCAGTCAAATATATATATATATATATATATATAATGATGCTTAAATTTTAAAGTATCCGGATTGTCGGGTCGAGAGTTGTGGTTAATTTGGATATGTATGTGAGAGTAAATGGATACTTGGGTTGGATTGTGAGTTGACCCGCCCATAAACTTAAAACGGTTAAAAATAAAATTAAAAATGTTATAGGTATGGTTCGAACTTGCAACATAACAAAACAAATACAACATTTTAACCAACTAGGCTAATAATAATTTATATTTTAAATTCAACACCAAATTTGATGAACGTGGGACATTTTAACAATATATGTTCAACTTTTTAACTAACTAATCTATATATATAATGATGCTTAATTTTTAAAGTGTCCGGATTGCCGAGTCAAGAGCTATAGTTAATTTGGATATATATGTGAGAGTAAATAGATACTTGGGTCGGATTGTGGGTTGACCCGCCCATAAACTTTAAACGGTTAAAAATAAAATTAAAAATGCTATAGGTATAGTTTGAACTTGCAACATAACAAAACAAATACAACCCTTTAACCAATTAGGCTAATAACACTTTATATTTTAAATTCAACACCAAATTTGATAAACGCGGGACATTTTAACAATATAAGTTCAACTTTTTAACTAACTAATATATATATATATATATATATATATATATAATGATGTTTAATTTTTAAAGTATCCGGATTGTCGGGTCAAGGGCTGTGATTAATTTGGATATATATGTGAGAGTAAATGGATATTTGGGTCGGATTGTGGGTTGACCCGCCCATAAACTTAAAACGGTTAAAAATAAAATTAAAATGTTATAGGTATGGTTTGAACTTGCAACCTAATAAAATAAATACAACATTTAACCAACTAGACCAATAACACTTTATATTTTTAATTCAACACCAAATATTATGAACGCGGTGGTTCATCAATAGTTTTTAATTATTCTCTTTTGACTCTGCGCTATAGATTTCACTATTATTAGTTAGGAATAATGGAAAAATTTCGTCATATTTATAGAGATAGGGGACATAATTCATATGGATATAATAAATCTCGTCTGAACTACTTTAATAGTAGTTTTTACAATTTTCCTTTCACTCGTAGTATGGGAAAGAAGTGGACTCTAGTGGTTAAACTAATTGAGTTGAGGAATCAAGTTATATCAATTGTTTTAGTGATCGTTCTGCAATGTGAGAGTAAATGGATACTTGAGTCGGATTGTGGGTTGACCCGCCCATAAACTTAAAACGGTTAAAAATAAAATTAAAAATGCTATCACATTTTTACCGTAATATTTTTTTTCACAGTTTTTTATATTATTACTCGTGCAAATGCACAGAATACATACTAGTTAAAATAATGTCATCAATATTTTCATCCCCTAGGCAGCATCATTTCCGCTCTCATAGCTGCCTAAGACTTTTTCTTTTAGGTGGCTGACATTCTCATCAAAGTTCTTCCATGGTGGAATTTCGAAGAACTATGTGACAAATTGGACACTCTTAATATCTACTACCCAACTTGAAATGTATGTAGAATTATGAAATTATTTACACTCAAAATATTGTTTATTGTGAGTTTTTCTTTTATTATACTTAATGTTCTTTATATATCACACATCTCTAATGTAAATATCATCTAAACATTTCAATAATATTATTATTTTTAAATATTCCACAAATGTTATAATAATTTGATGAAGATTGTGGGTTCAAACATTGTACATAGTAGATTTTTAATTTTTTTTTTAGGACTTGAATGAGCCTAGTTTGTCTCACCCTAAGGTCGACCCTAATATGTGCAAACTTCCTCAATTCAATAAAAAACAATCTAAATATTTTTTTATTTAATGAAATTTTATAGTATATATTATTTATGAAAGACAATGTAAAAGATTAAGATAAGAGTTTGAAAATGATTACTTTGTTTGACTAACATGAAAATAAGTTGACCTTCTTGCATGAAGTTATTTGTTAGCCAACAAAGATGCGAAGAATCAATGAGCAGGTAGACATCTAAAGTTCAAACTATTTGATACGTGAGTTTGTGACACAAACTTGATCTATTTTCCAATTTCACACCATTCTCTTTCTTAAGCAAATACAAAAATCGGTGTCGTAGTGACCAAATATCACAAATTCGATTCATATTTAGAACGTCCTAAGTTAAAATAAAATTATCGACTTTGGGAGTCCCGCTAGTTTTGTACATTTATAAAATAGATACCTTGGCCAACTAAACTAACCACTGCAGCTAAACCAAAAGCAGCTAAATAGGTGCATACCTTTTGTTCCAAGTCAATGAATCCAGTCCCCAAGCCTACCCATTACAAAACTGAGTTTTTCATTTGAACAGGCTCCAAAAATCACATCATTTTATTAATTTTTTGTGTTACAGGCAGCATTTTTTTTTATTTTTTTTTTATCAGAGCACCAATTAAAAGAAGAAACCATATCCATGTTCAACAACACAACATAACTCTGCAGAACTACTATGTTGCTTCGTTTAATAAAGACTCAAAAGGTAAATAACTATTTATGTAATAATGTAAAGTCAAAAATGTTCTAAAGTACAGCAACAGAATCATAATGAACTTTCCCGTATACATATATAAAGACATCAATGAAAAGAAAAGAGAGCAATCTAAAATTATGATGATGGATCACTGCAAAATATTGATGAACTGGATTTGAAGAATTTATATTCCAACATTTGCAGAACCAACAAGACATATCTGGTGGAAACTATCTGTTTCAGTTCTTAATAGCTGCTCTTTTTCTAAGTACCTTTTCTTTAATTAGCTTCTTCTCCAATTCAGCAGCCTGTTCAGTCATACCATTGGCAGCTATCCCTTCGATTAAAGAATAGTAAGCTGTCTCTGGCCTGTCGCGACTTGAAGTCATCATTCCCAGAACTTCTATAGCTTCATCCACATTGTTCCTCTTGCATAACCCATGAATGATTTGCTTATAAGAACTATTTCTAACTGCATGGTTTCTCCTCAACATCACCTTCACTATCTCAACTGCTTCATCAATAAGATCCATCCGACAAAACCCACCTAACAAACATCTATTAGTAACCTCGTCAGCTGTAATAGAGTTGTCTCTCATATAGTCATATAATTCAATTGCCTTTCCAATATATCCCTTCTTCACTAATCCATCCATAACAATGTTACACGACACTGTAGTAGGCAAACAACTCGACTTGCCTATGGTGTAAAAAATTTGGAGGGCATCAACCGACATCCCCTCTAAACAAATGGCACGTAGGAGGATATTATAGGTAATAATGTCGGGAGAGCAATCCCGAGAAACCATCTGTTCAAGCAAGTCGATAGCACTTTCCAAAAGGCTATGTTTGCACATACCACGCAGAAGAATATTGTATGTAATAATCGTGGGAACGTAGGGTCCACGGTCCATAAACATGAATATCTCATTAACAGCGTCCCAATAGCCGTCATCACAGAGAGTGTGAAGAAGGGTATTGTACGTCACAACATTGGGTTCAACCCCGTGCGATTGGAGATTGAATATGACCAATGCCGTTTCCCCATACTTCTTTTGCTTGCAAGTGAAGTTGACCAATGAATTGTAGGTCACGAGATCAGGACAGTAACCTTCAGTAGCTAAATCGTCGAGTACTTCTATGGCCCTAACAACCCCAGAATTTTGGCAAACTAGAGTAATAAGAATTGTACAAGTAATCAAGTAGGGAGGGCATCCCTTTCTGAGTTGTTCTTTCCAAAATCCAATGGCTTGATCGAACAGACCGCTGTCGAACATGAATCGAATTATTGTATTATAGGTAATCACATCTGGGGAACAACCGCTCAAACACATTTTATCAAGTACTCCAATTGCAGATCTTAGATGCCCTTTCTTGCATAGCGCACCGATCAACATGTTATACGTAATAACATCAGGCACGCCACCTGACATAACCATTATTCTTAAGATATTAGAAGCTGCATCCGTCTGAGAAAGCTTGGTAAGGCCTCTGATTAGGCCTATGCAAGAAGGAAAATGAGGGATTTGGCTCCGTCTTGCCATCAATTCTATTATCTTCATTGCATCCCTTAATTTCCCACGAACACAGAAGTTTTGAAGAATTTCATTATTTGTTTCCTCGTCATTGTCAATATATGGGATATCTGAAGTCAACGGGGTAGAATTAAACTGTTTCTGCAGGAAAACTTGTTCATTAAGTTTCCCTTCTCCAACTGTCATTACTTCTCCTACTAAACTTTTATCAGTAGCAAAACCAGATTCCCTGGAGCCCAACAAAAGAGCATTTCTCCTGGGATTAGTATTCCTCTTCCAAACAGAACGTGGATATTTTTGGTTAAGACTCGTACATAAAGTAACATTCATCGCTGCTGACATTTTGGTAGAAAAACGTTGGACCAAACTAGGATGAGATTCTACATAGCTGGTAACAAAGTTCAGACCACATGAATGTGTAGCTTCAGCCATTGGTATATGGAGGAATTAATGCATGATCTGTTAATTTTCACCAAAAACACAAATGGAAAGTTGACAACAAGGCCACCCCTTTCAAATTCAGCGCATTCAGTTCCAAGTTTGGAAATTTATAAAATCCCTGGATTCCTGAAATGAAGTATAAGCGCCAATAAGCACGAAACATGATCATTGAAAAGCTATAAACGTCACTTCTAGGAGAGAAGAATATCAGACACAAATAAGGTAGAGAAATAGCCAGTCACAACAACAATTTTCTCAATTATAGCTTCAACATCGATTTCATTGACAGCAAGCTACGAGAAAAAGAAGTGAATTTTCTCTTTTCACTCCTAAATCCATTGCGAGAGAAAGTATGGCCTGAGCCCAGATTAATGAAGAAAAAGAGAAAATAAGAAAATTTATAAAACCCTAAACCCATTCAAATCTAAAAACGCACCAACTTTAGCATTCAGAAAGGCTAAACAAAAACCCACGTTAAATCGTATTACAACTAATGGAAAACCTAAACTTTGATCACGAACCTTGAAGGAATTCATACAAAACAGAATATAATTACATCTTAATGTTAAGAACCACTTGACGGCGACCATGAAAACGAAGAAGAGAAGAAGAAATCATCAAGAAGACTAAAAATCAAAGTCTTGAATAAATAACCAAAACCAAATCGAATTAGGCAAGAGAATAGATACATACAAGATTGATTTATTTTCAGCTGCCGTCTTCCTGTGTCTTTGCATCTGAAGCATAAGAATTAGTAACAAATATGATAACTCTCTCCCCACTTTTCCCTCTGTTTTCATACGCGTTAAGGGGTTCCGTTAATAACTAGGGTACTACGAAATTCTAAAAAAAAATAAAATACTACGAAATTAATACTCATTTGTCCTAAAAGTTTCAACACCTACAAATTGAGTCCCAAAGTTTGAGTGAACGATATTTTATTTATTTTATTCTAGAAAGAGTGAAGTTTTATTGTTCCGTGTAAAAATGATTACAAATTTCACAATCAACAAGAAAACGGTAAGAAGAAAAACAAAAAAAAGAAAAGAAAAGTGAGGCATGCATATGTACCCATCTTTTGATTCATTAGACCTAAGGAGAATGATTTGATGAGTGAATTCATCTTCGTTATGAATGATGCTTTGCAAAATGGTAGTTAGAAATCCTTGAACAAATTTAAGTTTGACCATTCAAACATTGTTTTGACCGACAAATAGTGCCCACCGGTGTAGCTCGATTGCAATAGTCTTATCATCGTAGAATCATTTACCTTCAAAACTAGCAAATATAATTGTAGACACTACAAATTTATAAAATTAAAAAATAATTATTTTGACTTATTTTTTAATAAATAAAAAATTAAAATAATTAATCCAATAACCAAACTCAATTAAAACAATTCATTAAACTAATTATTATGATAATTAAAGCCAACGGATTGGATAACAGAACGCCCAGACACAATGACACTTGGATGGAAAGCAAACGAAACTCCCAAACACGCTCAAAACGACGTCGTTTTGAGCGCCACATTCGTCTTCAATGCGATGTCGGAGGGATAAGAATCAAAGATCCGTCTTTGATTTCTCCTTTTTGGAACTTCCTCCATAATTCAACCATTTCAACTGATTTAAAGCGTGAATGATCACCCTACCACGATGATCATTTCTCCCTATCAAAATAGGGATGATTCATCTATATTCGACAAGTTGACTCAAGAACAGCAAAAATGCCATTAATGACTTTTGGCTAATTCAGTCCACTTAAGCCTCCACCAACTCAGGGATAATATAAATACATCCATCCCTTGAGTCATTCCGAAGGTAAGAGATAAGATCTTCAACCTTGAATAATTTATTTTTCGAAAATCCGCCATTAAAGCTCAAAATTTTTTATTTTTCAAAAATTTTGTATAAGGTCTTAAAGCTTGGATCTGAACATCCCAAAAATTTTCTTAAGAATCAATTAGTGTTCTCCAATCCTTGATAAGTATCCAATCACCCTCAAATTCATATTTACAATTTGAATTTGAAATTTCTATATTTGAAATTTCATAAGCTTGTATGCTTATTGTTTATAGTGTATTTTGGTTGAATAATGATCTTATGATCATTTACAAACTATCTGGATAAGATAGAACTGATCAATCGATCTAAATAACACAAACACACATTTGAATTTTCAAAATAAAAAAATGGGTTTGTTGTTCTTGGGTTATTTATGTTGAATCACAACCTAGAACGTTTCCCAACATGATTGTAATGATGATGATAACTATTTGAATCATGTTTGATCAAAATTAAAATTTTCAAAATAATTAAAAATTTTAAGTTCTTGAATTGGTTTAAACAAGCAACTAGTGTTCTTGTTTTGGTACCAAACAAGTATTATATAGTATAAGAAAGCTATTGGATAGCTCCTTACACTTCAAAACAACTTTAAAATCAAAACCCAATTTTTTTATCACAAACTATTTTAAACAAAATGATCATCATGCAAGTCGATGGATACCTTGAGATGATGATCAATATGTTCATGTGACCTTTGTGAAGTTATCCAAGCTCTTGGATAAAAAAAATTAAAGCTAAAAAAATGAATTTTAAAACCTATACTTTTGTGTTCTTGAGAACCGAGGCTTGTTAGCCTAGGACTGAGTAATTTGAACCTAGGACCTAGACCTAGGACCAAGAATTTCAACAAGATCGAGAGGTTCGACCGATGTTCTTGAGCTAAGACCGAGAAATCCGATCGAGGATTTCCATCTAGGACTAAGAGGTCGAACTTGGGACCAAGACTCCCGAACCTTAGGACCCGAGAGGTCTGACCTTGGGACTGAGAATCCCAAACTTGGGATAAAGAATCCCTAACCAAAGACCGAGAGCTCTCGAACCTAGGACCGAGAGGTTTATACACCTTGACTGAGGGACTTAGCACCAGACAAACTCAGGACCGATGGGTTTATACACCCAGACTGGTAAGATCATCCAAGGACTGAGAGTCCTTAACATCTAGACCGAGGGGCTTCAACACTCAGACCAAAGATCCTGATCCTCGACCTGGACCGAGGGTTTATTGACTTCGACCGATAAAAATGAACTTGAGGTTTAGGACTCCGGTCCTAAAGCCTGTTTGGTTTCATTTTTCAAAATTCAAAATTATTTTTGTAATTTTGGGATTCCAAATCATTTTTTAAAAATCCTGAAAAATTAGAAAATGCTTTTAAAATATTTTTGGGTTATTTCCACAAAATATTTCAACAAAGACTCGTTTCATTTCTAAACCCTAATGTTTTTAAAAATGACTGATATTCTTCAGGTATTTCCTCCCTAAACAATAATCAATAACATGTACTAGAATTTAAATATTGTTGTTTCAATAATTTAAATAACACATAAACCTTACGCATGCTTAAGAGTATAAGAAGAATTGGTAAAAATAAAACGTTATATAATCGATTTTCAAAAGCTAACTTTATAAGTAGAGATCGTTTTTAAAACGGGTACGAAGGATGAAGCGCGAAACGCTTTCCTGAGTCTCACTAAATTATGAAGTAAAAGAAAACTCTAGTCAATACGTTTGTATACGTATGCCAACTTTTATTGATTTTCAAAAATTAATTAGCGACTCTGTTTCAAAAAAAATATCTTTTAAATTAATTATGTTTAATTAATTTAAATTAAAGGATTTCTAAAAAATCAAATTGTAATTTGATTACCGTAAATCCTTAGATTATTTATAATTGATTATCGAAGCTAATTATTTTTAATTAATCTCCAAAGCTATCAGTAATCAATGAAATCTTTTAAAATAATATTTTATTTAAAAGAAAATCCTGACACGCAAACTAAAGTTGAATTTCTCGAACATTAATTTTTTTTATGAAATTCGTACGAAAGGGTTTTTACGGGGGTTACAATAAATAATTCCTCTTATGATGAAGATGTTTTAAGGGTGGAGTGGTAGAGTTGTTTAATGGGTTATGTGTAGGGTTGAAAACGAGTCATGATGAGTTCAAGCTGACTTGAGCTCGACTCGATTAAGTTTCTATTAACTCAGCTCGAATTCAAGTTCGAATGTGTTTGTATATTTAAGCTCGAATTCGACTCGATTATTTACCTATAAGATCGACTCGAAAAACTTGAATTAAAATTAAGTATTCAAGTTGTAGTTTGAGCTCGATCTCGAACTTAAGTCAAAACCAATTTTTAAAATGAAAATAACATATTACCATACAACATTCAACATTCAAAACATGATATTTCAAAATTAAAATATCAAACCACTTTAACTATTCAAAATTCAATAATATTATATTCTAAAAATCAAAACATCAAACCACCATAACTACTAAAAATTTTAAAACATGACATTCTAAAATCAAAGTACCAAACTACTTAAATTGTTTTTTTGGGAAAACAACTTAGTGTCATTTCATTAAAAAAAACTCAAAAGAGGAAAAAAAATACAAAAGTTTAAGATCAGATCTAGACAATTTCTAAATTTGACTATGAAACAATAATTGAATTACAGACAACAACAATCAGTTAGCGTCTATAGTGTTTTTACTTTGATTTTACTTGTGACTTTCTAAAATGAAATATTCCATATCTAGCAGAGCTTTCTATTCTATTCATTCTTTTTGATTCCTCTCTAGGATTGAATGAGTGCATTTCCATCTGAAGTTATATCACTCAAATATCTTCAGCAGTTCTACTTCTTTCACTATGAGTTCTTGAATTTTTTTCTTTCTAGATATTATAGATTACTACTTCAAAGTAGCATTTTAACATACTTAAATTGAAGGATCTTCCTTTTGTTTTATTATTTATTCACTATTGGATTTCTTCCCATATTCTTGGAAAGTTGATAATGTTCATGTTTGCAGCATACCTTTTCCATATTTGTATTACAAATGAGCATTCCCCAAATAAATGGTTTATGGTTTCCTCAACTCCCGAACATAAGACATAGTTGATATCAGGAATGTTTATGTATTTTCGAATTCTGTCTTTTGTTGTCAACATTTTCCTGTATACCAGATAGAGAATAAATTGGTGATGAGGAATAATCTTTGGAGACCATACCATATTATGCCAATCTACCTCTTGTCCTCTTGTTTTAACCATTTCTCATGTCTTTCTTGTAATGAAGTTCTTGTTGTACTTAAATTGTTTGAACATTCAATATGTTTGTTTTATCTCATTTTATCAATCATAACACACATACAACTACATGAATTCGATAATATGAAGTTCTTAAGTTAACTATAATTATATCAGAAATATATGTTAAAATTAATAACTGAAATTTAACTTACTTTAAGAATATCAGTAGAAAAATTTCTTAGAATGTATTCTCTTTATGAAAAAAAATAAAAAATCAAATAAATAGGTAATAAAATTTAGTTTGTAACATAACAAATTAATAATTAAGACTTATTTAGTCTTCTTTTTCAGTCTATGTATATGTCGATGTTAGACACACCATAAAGTATAGTCTGCATTGTATTCATAGATAGTGATGAACAATAAGAAATAATGACTCTCGCCACAATACTAAATGTTGCTTCTGAAGCTACTGAACTCAAATGGATAACTAAAATGACACTTTCTATCTTTGATAATAATGAATTTTACATTATATTCATTTTTTGAACTTGAGTGCACAACTTAACATCTTAAAAGTCAAGTTCCACCTGGTTTACAATCACGAATCAACTATAAATATTGTACACAGTTTGAAAATTGCGCATGTCTTACCTCTGAAGGATTTATATATTCTACACTTTTCTTTATATTACTAATAATATATCCAATCTCCCTCAATCCATCTTGAACACACAAATTTAATACATGCGCACAACAACGAACATGAAATAAATTTTCTCCACATGTTAATTTTCTATACCTTTGAATGGTATCTTTCATATACCGAATGACCGAATCATTACTTGAAATATTATCAACTGTAATAGTAAAACCTTGTTTTCTCTGCCCCACTTTTTCATACACATGAAAAAGACATCGAAAATTTGAAGATCCCCTTGGTGGTGTCATTAATGAAACTTAAAACTATATTCTAAAAATTCCAATAAGAATCTATCTAATGTCCAATATTACCTTGTACTCAATCTTTTTATTTTTATTTTTTTATTTTATTTCCAACAATGTATTGTCAAACTTACTTTATTAACACACTTAATACTTTCCTTCAATCTCTTTTTTTTTTCGTCTCATAAATTTTCATACAATCTTGTCTGATTAATTTTGTTTTGTCATTATGGCATTCTACGTCTCTCATCATTAAATTGAACCCTTCTTCATCAAGAATGACCAAGGGATGTTATTGCATCATAATCTAATGGGAAACTAGATCTCTTATTTATTCCATGTCCTGTTTTTCAGAATGCAAAGTAGGAATAGATGATAAAGCTAAACCGAAGGAAACAAAAATTCAACTTTGTTTGTTGCTCAACTTCTCATCAATTATTTTTTTTCCTCACACAATTTAAACTATACCTCAAAAAACTTGAGGTGCATCTTGATTTACCTATTGTAAAGAGATAATTACAATGATTACATTTCTCTTTATGTCCATCAAATGTGTCAAAATCATTCCAAACTTTCAAAAAAAAAATATTTTCTTTGTTTGAAACACCTCTTTTTTTCTTCAACGTTTTCTTGTGTTTCTGGACTAGATGCATTAGTTTCCGTGTTCATCTCCATGTCAATCTCATTAGATTTTGATAAGTAGAAGAGATGACTCTTTCATAAATATACCTAATATTAATAAATAATGTTCAATTTTTTATAGTTCATAAACATACTTGATATTAATTTTGTAGAGCAATAATAGTTCTGAGTGAAAACAGATTTATACCTTTATAAGAGAAGCAAGATCACTATTCAGCTTTTCCTACTAGTAACTTAAGAGATTCACTGCTTCAAATGCTTTAAGGCTTTGGCTTTTGAAGATTTATTAAACTAACAAAGTAAGATGGCAAACAAAAATGAGGTTACTGATATGTCAAATTAAAAAAATGGATGGAAGACGTCTTCATTACTACTCTATTAATATTTAATACAAATTTTAACATTTTAAAAATAAAATAAAAATATACAAAAAAAAATTACCATATACAAATGATAAGAATGTAAAATCTCAATTTAAAAGAAAAAGAAAAAGAAAATAAGAAACTAAAAAAATGAACAAAACAAACATTAGACTCTATCACTAGTGATGATCAAAACTATATCACTAAATAAGGCGACTGTAGAGGGGATTAGATGGAGATAAAGTTTGTGGGATGTAGAGGGAATTAGATGAATGAATATGGAGTATACGACTGTAAAGAATATTAGATGAAGATATGGAGCATATTGATTATAAATGAAGATGGATGTAGATGAGAGGGTTTTAAAATATGGTCATTAGGCTATGATTACACAATATGTATTGGGGTCTTGGAATAGGGCAATATGACATGATGATGAATATTACTAATTGTCTTCAATCCACATGAAAGTTGATTAGACTTCACAGAGGTGATTTGAAATTTGAAAAAGAGATTTGTTTTAGGTTTTAATATTAAAAATAAATAATATATAATATATTATTTGGCTTATAAAAAACTCGACAAGTTATTGAAAGCATATTATATGAGCGCGAATTCAACTCGAATATTAAACGAGCCGGCTTAATCTCACTTCTAATTCGGTCAAAATTAAACTCAAGTCGAGTTTTGACCGAGAAGCTCACAAGCGACTAAGCTCATTTATAGCCCTAACTATGCGTAGATGAATATTTGGTCAATGAAACAATATGCAAATTTTATTAAACACAAAATAAAATATATGCGTTGTTGGGTATTGGTTGACCCAACATTGTGGTACAATCTCTAGTAACCCACATAAATTAGAATATTTAATCAAATAAATATTCACCATGTCACATTATTTATACAAAAGAAATCATAATGTTTCAAGTATCTTTGGTCGAAGACGCTTAAACATTTATATTGGTTGCACGTTTGCATCCCATAATATCGGCATATTTGCCACACCATTTCTTAAATCAAACACAAATTTTCTTGTGATTATTAGATTTCAAAAATATCATATTAAACAAGTCTTTATGATGAAATAAAACCATGTATATCAAATATATAATCGAATAACATAATCAAATGATATGTCATATAGATTATAATTACTTCATATATCATTCAGCAAATAACTTTTTAAATACATTAATAATTGACAATTTATTTTTAATCAAATATAAAATAACTAATTATTATAATTAATTATTCATGTCATCAATTCATCAATTTCTTAATTAATGATGATTTTTAATTTTCTACAGGAGTTATTGTATACCAAAAGATACAATAATTTTATGAAAAAAATTTAGAAATTTCTATTAAAATAAAATAGATATACTCTAATCTTTATTCATGTAAATATATAAATAACAAGTTAATCATACATATTATGAATAAATACAAGTTATCATATTATTAGCTAATATGCATGTTATATATATATTTAAGCAATTACTTAGCAACACAATATATAACTACAAAGGTACTTCATGTCTGTCATGATTCATCACATAATTTCTATACAAGAAATGAAAATGCTTCAAAATATTAATGACACTCTCATTTTGACAAATTAAATTTCTATATAAGAAACCATTAAGTGTCCTAATTCATTTTATAACTTATACACAATTTAACGGACCTTATTCATCTCATAATTTTTTACACAAAAAATTGGACAATGACTAGAGCCATTTTAACATGTTTGATTTCTACAAAGAAATCATTGACAATTTTATTCATCTCATAATTTCTACACAAGAAATTAGAATAGTTTTCAAATAAATGACTCAAGTCATTTTAAGGAGTATAGTTTCTATGAAAAAAATTATTGACTACCCCATTTATCTCCAACATCAATGGATAGACTCATTTTAAAGAATCTGATATCTATAAAGTAATCATTACTACCTCATTCATCTCCAACATTAATAATGACTAAAGTCATTCTTAACTAGTCCGATTTATGCTAAATTAAGTTTGAGTTTGGGTGAAGGAAGTATGACCGCTTTACCAATAGTTGAGACTCTTTACCAATAGTTGAGACTCAATCGGGAGATGTTTCGGCTTATATTCCTACTAATGTAATTTCCATTACCGACGGCCAAATATTCTTATCCGCCGATCTATTGGGTATCTTTGTTTTCAGAGTTGGATCTGCAGCTCAAATTTCATCTCATAATTTTTACACAATAAATTGGACAATGACTAGAGTCATTTTAACATGTTTGATTTTTACAAAGAAATCATTGGCAATCTTATTTATCTCATAATTTCTACACAAGAAATTAGAATGATTTTCATATCTATAAAGAAATCATTGACTACCTCATTCATCTCTAACATTAATAATGACTAAAGTCATTTTTAACTAGTCTGATTTCTACCAAGAAATTATTGACTATCCATACATCTCATAATTTATATACAAGAAATTGGAATAGTTTCAACATGAATGACTATAAGGTCATTTTATCGTCAAATTTCTACAAAAAAAATCATTGGCTGGATTCGAATAGGGGACCTTCATTTCGCCACACACCCTTACGTCTAAACTTTGAACCATTGCACCAACACGCCTTTTCATCCTTCTACCATTTTTACGATTTTGTCTTATTTCCGGAGACAACTTATTCTTCATATTTAACTCAACTCTGTCAACAAACGAATATATATATATATATATTTATATAAATAAATATATTATCTATTATTAGTTATCAATAACAATATTACATTTTTATTAATTATCACGTTTAATTAAGTTAAGGATATATATATATTATAATTAATTATTTTAAAATAAAAACTGTATATTTTAATTATAATTAATTTAAATTACTATTAATAAATTATAACTATTATTTTTTTTTTGAAAATTAAAAGCTAACATTTTAGTTACTTTTTTTCATTTATTATTAATAATAATTTTAGTAACCAATAAACATTTAATTAAAAAATATATATTATTTTTTAATTTATTTTCTAGATAACTTTTGTATAATTAATATACATCATTTTTCTTTAGATTATATATCTACATAAATATATTAACTTATAAAATTAAGCTTTCACAAAACAATGTTATTAATAATTAACCTGATAGATATACAATAAAGACATATCTTTATTAGTCGGTTCTTTTATTCCTTCAGATGAACAACTTTATCTTGCCGAAATAAGGCATCATCACAGCTCGTATTTCTGAAACATCAAAGACAAAATTTTAACGGTACAAACTACTAAATAACTTAACACATGTAATTATTTTAATATTGTTAGATGTCTTGTCTTTAAATAAACAGAAAATATATACATATGATATTATAAATAAATTAAATATAATTAAATATACAAAGAACAAAATTACCGATTAAGATGTCAATTCGAGGCATGTGCTTATCACATTTTCCTTAAAACAATTTCATCGTCTCCCGTTTGTGCTATAGCTTATTGTAGATGACTATCTCTCAAGGTACAATGAATCTAGTAGTGATTCTGTACTGGAATCACTACGCATCAAACTTTATCTATGTACCTAAACTATCACTAAGTTTTAACGAAAAAATATCGAGCAAAGAATTCGAAGAACACTCACAAAATAAGAAGAGGACTTTTGGAATTCTAGAGTGAGAAAATATATGAGGATGAAGTAATGTGAAATGAATAAAGAATGAGTATATATTATTGAGAATTAAACCTTTAAATAAAACCATCCAAACGTTTATTAGAAATAAATCATTTGTCAAATAATTAATAACTAATTAACATCTTTGCATATATATTGATTTGCTGAAATACAATGTTGGACATTAATTATTCATTATTCAATGTTAGCTAATGAAAAATCTATACGTTAGCCAATTAATAGGCTAATTAAAGTTGAATGTTTATCCTAACATTAAACTTTAATTTTTTAATTAGGCATTAAATATTAATTAAACAATTAATATTTAGTTATAATTTGGATTAAATTCACCGTTAATTCAAGTTTGAATTTGTGTAAATTTTATTTAATTTTATTTATTTACAATCTTATTTTCATTCATTAATGGAATTAACTTAATTTTAACACTTTCTTTTTCTTTCTCGTATAATTTATTTAATTTGTAAACTATCTAGTGATACACTATATGATAGTTTTTTGCGCCATTTTACTTGAAAAAATAATTAGTGAACAAAATAATAGATATTTATAAACATTTGAAGTTCAAAAAATAATATCATAATATTTATTTAAAATGAAATTAAACATAAATATTTTAATTAGAAATTTAAACTAGACAATATTATAATCACTTATTAGAGTATCATGGATTTATCTTTATCGCGATTTCTCAACCTGCCTTTTACATTATCTTTCACATAGAACACTTGTTTTGTTTGTGTGACCAATATAAACAGATTATTTTAATATCGACACTTATGTTTACTATTTATACTCACAAATCCATATTTATCTATTTTAATTCTCATTTCTCCATAATACACATTGCACTATTTGCACTTAAAAAGATTAAAATGTTTTCCTCGAAGATCTTGTATTTCAATAATTTCTATCAAAATACCATAATAGTTCATAATTTCCGTGTGATGTACGGCAATCATTAGAACACCACTATTATGTGTCGTTAAACCTCGTTCATGTCTTTTTATTTTGAATTTATATATGTTAATTTTACACCACAAAATGTTGACGCATACTGCATTGGACCACTTTTCAAAGTTTTAAGCTCTAACATTTTTAAAATTTTGCCGGTTAAGTGTTCGACCTTCCAAATAAAAATATATTATATATATATATATTTAAATTATAAATTTATAAGTTAAATAAAAAATAAATCTTATTTTATCTTTAACCATTTGTTATATTTTTTTATCACATTCACTAGTTGAGTGATCTTGCAAATACTATATACATATAAATTTGGGTTTGATAGGATCGGTGCTAGCAATAAAGACCAGGGTCTGACTATTGTTAACAACTTACGATAAACTCTTTGATAATAATTCTATGAGGGATTAGTATATGTTTCTATTCTTCACAAATCCTCCAAACTCTTAAAACAGATTCAAGTGCGGAAGTGTTCGTCAGATTTAAAGTTTTGAACAACCGAATGTAAAAAGAAAAAAGTAAAGAACACAATGAATTTTATGGATGTTCGGAGATAAAACTCATACGTCACCCATTCTTCCACAACTGAAAGGATATTCACTAAATACTTTGAATCGAATACAACTCACTAAACTAGCTAACTCTCTGTTGAACAAAACAACCTCTGTTCAACTTACAATATTCTCACAGCTAGACAGTAATTGAATTTCTCTCTTGAACTTTAAGAATGTAATAAGTCAGTAAGAGCAAGAGCAGTTTTTGTGAATCAGGTAACCGAGAGATTCGTCCGTTGTCCTTGAGCATCTATTTATAGTAGAAGGACACCAACGGTCGAATCTTCTTTGTGGAGACATGGCATGTGTCCGTTGGACGACCGCCTATAGTACTAGAGTACAACAAAATCTGAACAATTGGATCGCGACCGTACCGAACGAGTAGTACGCCGAATATCCTCTGATATTGTCTTGTACTGGACATATAGTTGGAAGGATATTTGCGTACGTGGCGTTCATTTATTTGATATAATTAACTAGCGTATCAGATTATATAGAAGTGAGTGGAGCATGAGTAACATACAACTAGTTGATCGTGGTTAGACGTACGCTTTCTTTAGACGGTTGCTAAAGCAAGGCATTAGACATTCTCTTTTAGACCACGTCTAAAGGAGTTAGACGTACCCGTCTAACTACGCATCCCTTTAAATCGCGTATAAAGGAGTTAGACGTACCTGTCTAACTACGCTTCCCTTTGGACCGCGTTTAAAGGAGTTAGACTTCCACGTCTAACTACGTTTCCCTTTAAACCACATCTAAAGGAGTTAGACGTACCCGTCTAACTACGTATGACGTCTAGGATAGTCTACTTTAGACCACGTCTAAAGTAGCATAGTCTTATATGTGTACATTCACAAAACAAATAGACAACTTAACTTTATTCACAACTAAGTTTTAACAAAGATCATCAAAATAATATCAACATAAAATAAGCTTATTCTCTAGTTTATTTTAGTCAAAATAATTTGACTTAATAATTTCCCCCTTTTTGATGATGTTAAAACTTAGTCAGAAGATTAGGAAAATAGACATAATCGACAGACAACAAAAGTTCATATATATATTTGCAAAAGATCTGGGGAAGATAAACAAATTAATAGAGATTGCCTAAAAACTACAAAAAGTTGGGTCTTTTCCTATCCCTTTCTACCCTTGATTCCCCTGGGCCTTATGCCACTTCTTTTCTCCCTTTTTAACATCACCGGGAGAGACAGAGTCCTAATATTCTCTTTGAGCTCTTAGGAGTGCCCGATTTATTCATTTCAGCTTCAGTCTTCCTACCCTAAGAACATAGTCAAGAACTCTTTGGTTGTTCAGGACTTTGGAGGGTTTGAAGTGGACACCATGTCCAATATCTATGAGGAGACAGTAGAGGAGAATGCTGAGAGGAGTAGCATACCCAAATGGTTTTTTTGGAGAAAAGATCATCTTTGCCAAGTTATTGAATAAAATCTTCGACTAGTTGATGGACACTCCTTTGGTTATAGCCACCATCATTTCAAATACCTTTTTGCAGTAGGTATAGGAGGATCCCTTAGCTAGAAGGGACTTGGTGATGATGTCATTGAGCAGAGAAAACTCAACTTTTAGGTAGAAGCTCTTCACGTGAGTTTCAATAAGGATGAGATTCCCTTCGAAAGAATTGTCTGAGAAGATGAGTTTCATCTCAAATAGAACTTCATTAGAGGAGGAAGGGAACTCAGATATCCTTTCTGATGGAAGCTTGAAGAAAAGGGCGAATGTTTACTCACTAAAACAGATATTTTTACCGTGAATTTTTGCACGGATGAACTTATTGTTGAAGAATCTTGTAGTCTTGAAGAATTCACGAACCACCTGTTCGTGAAAAATACATTAAACTCCCATAAACTTCTTCAACCCAGAAGTTTCAAGAGATTTGAACATAGTGACCATTTATGGAATCACTAAAGAAGAGACAAATGTAAAGTCTATTTGAAGAGAGTTTTCTACAAGAGAGTCCATTCCGATTTAATGTTAGGAGAGCGTGGGATTCAGACTACTAAGAGACACAATAAGTTTTCATAGAGAGAGAAGGTGGAGATTCAGAATCACAAGAGGGATAGTAAATCTCTTCGAATATGAACGTTACTTTTATAGAATGAGATCGACGCATGGTTATAAAAATCATTGAGTAGATAAATCGTCAAAAATATAGAAACATATTCCCAAGAAAATCATCATTTAAAAGTGCAGCATTTAAAGATGATCATAAAAGTTTATCATTAATGCTAAGGCGTGAAGTAGAAGGATGTTATAAAATTTAGTCATATTTTTAACATTGAGAGACACGTGCCTTCAAGTTATTAGAAAAATGACTGTTAAATTTTTGCGGGAAGCGTACATAAACAACTCATGTAACGGTAGACAGCTGTCCCACTTATCTGAAGATGAGAAGTCTAAAGACATACGTAATTAGACGTCTAATTTGTTATCCGCATTCTTTGCGTCTAAGTTGGGTAGACGTTTGTTTAGACGTGGGCATCTAACTACTCTCGTCTCACAGACGTCTAACAAATGTTTGCCTAATACATAGACGTCTAGCCAACCTAAAAGTGCAAGTTGCTTAAACATGTATACGTCTAAGTAGGTATTTTCTTAGACGACTGATCTATTAAACCGATTGAGACCTCCGTTTATACACGTCTGTCTAGTTACTTTTAAACAATAAATTCCCCCTCAATTTGTGCATGATTAGTTCAAATAAATTAGTCAAGATCTATCGGTCCTAAAATATTTCTAAAGTGAGAAAACTTAGGTTGTGTTTGATAAAACTTAAAATTAAGACATGTTACTAATTTTAAGTACTTAATGACTAAAATATTAAGAGATAAAAAATAAAATTAACAAACATGACATCTGGAATTTAAGTATTCAATATTTCTGTTAGTTTGATAATATCTAAAACTAATATCTGAAAAAATAAATCTAAACTATTATACCCTTATATATTACTCATATTAGTTAATAAACTTAATATAATATGTTGAAGTATATAATTTAATATATCAAATAACAAATTAAAATAAATATTATATTTTATTAGCTAGTATATATTAAATTATAATTTGTTAACATAATAAGAAAAAAAATAAAAAATTAATACGACTATATATTTATATATATACATAAGTATAAGGGATAATATATATATATATATATATATATATATATATATTTCTCTTATTTTTATTTTATAATTAGTTTACATATAATCATATTTTTATTCGATAATTTGTATATATATATAAATAAAAGAGACTAACTAATATATGTATATAAGAGATAATAAAAAAAATATTTATCCTAGAAAAAAAAAATTTGTTTATTAATGAGAAAAAATTGAAAAATTAATATGACTTTATATTTTTATATATAAATAAATATAAGAGATAATATATATATATATATATATATATATATATATATATATATATTTCTCTTATTTTTTTATTTTATAATTAGTTTAGATATAATCCTATTTTTATTCTAATGTTTGAAAATGTAATCTCGTACAAAATAATTAAATGAATT
The DNA here is from genome assembly GCF_907164915.1 of Impatiens glandulifera. Taxonomy (NCBI): domain Eukaryota; kingdom Viridiplantae; phylum Streptophyta; class Magnoliopsida; order Ericales; family Balsaminaceae; genus Impatiens; species Impatiens glandulifera. Next base: position 24,299,768 of record NC_061868.1, read on the forward strand.
ATGATAAGAAAAATAAAAAAAAAAAGAGAAAAAAATGGAAAAGTAATACGAATTTATATTATATAACAATAATTTTATTAAATTTAAAAGGATATACTGGTCTCTTGATGATTTTATTTTTAGAGTAGTGCTTTAATTTTTTTCCCTCTTTTAAAATAAGCTTTTGAGCTTATTATTTTTACCGTGTTTTCATAAGTCTATAGTAATAAGTGATTATAAATATGTGTTATCAAACCTACTTATTTTAAATAAGTCCTAAATATATTCAATTAAGTGATAAGTCAAGTTATCAAACACTATTTTAGTCTCGGGTAGTGGTTTTGTGAACACGTCTGCCACTTATTGATCTGTTATGACATATTCAAGGCGAATATGCTTCTAACTAACATGCACTCGGATGAAATGATATCTTATTTCGATATGCTTTGTCTAAGAGTGCAGCACTGGGTTATAGGTTATTGCAATTGTACTTGCGTTGTCTTAGAAAATTGGAGACTCCTCTGCCTCAATTCCATAATCCCTCAGCTGTTGTTGAACCCAAAAAAGCTGAGAGTAGCAACTCCCTGATGCAAGGTATTCGGCTTCAGCTATAGACGTGGCAATATACGTCTGATTCTTGCTGAATCAGGAGATCAAACGATCACCAAAAAACTGGAAAGTTCAACTGGTGCTTTTCTATCAATTTTGCACCCTACATAATCTACATCTTAAAAACTAGTTAGATTGAAATTGGAATCTTTCGGATACCACATTCCCACATTTTGAGTTCCCTTTAAATATTTCAAAATACGCTTTGCAGCCACATAATGAGATTGTTTAGGAATAGCCTGGAATCTTCTATAAATGCTGACATCAAACAGGATGTCTGACCGACTAGTAGTAAGATAGAGCAAGGAGCTGATGATTTCTCTATAGGCAGTGATGTCTACACTTTGTCCATCTTCATATTTGTCTAGCTTGCTGGAAGAACTCATTGGAGTGGCTGCAGCCGAGTAGCTTTCCATTCCAAAATTCTTTAACAACTTCACTGGTGTATTTGGCTTGGTTGATGAAAGTTCCTTTTTCAAGTTGACGAACTTGAAGACCGAGGAAGAAGGTTAATTCTCTCATCATTCTCATCTCAAATTTATCCTCCATTAGCTTGACAAATTTCTCACATAACATGGGGTTAGTTGACCTAAATATGATATCATCAACATAGACTTGAACAAGTAGTATATGAGAATCTTTAACAAATCTAAACAGGGTTTTGTCACTGTGCCAATGACAAAACCATGTTCAAACAAAAATTTAGTCAAAGTATCATACCAAGTTCTTGGAACTTGTTTCAAACCATATATAGCTTTGTCAAGTTTAAAAACGTGATTTGGTAAAGAGTGATCTAGAAAACTAGGAGGTTGTTCAACATATACGTCTTCATTTAAAGTACCATTTAAAAATGCACTTTTCACATCTATTTGAAAAACTATAAAATTCTTAAAATATGCATAAGCTAGGAAGATTCGGATTGCCTCAAGTCTAGCTACAGGTGCAAATGACTCCTCAAAGTCAATTCATTCCTCATGTCTATATCCTTGAGCTACCAACCGAACTTTGTTTCTCACAACTAAGCCATCTTTACTGAGCTTGTTTCGAAAAACTCATCTTGTTCCAATGACCTATTGATTAGTCGGCCTTGAAGTTAGATGCCACACTTTATTTCTCTCAAATAGGTTTAACTCCTTGTTGGGTCAAATTATTTTGACCATATGTTGAAATAGTTTGACTATTGCAATTTTGATGATGAAATGATGAATGGATTATATATACGTCTAACTGTTCTTGATGCAGGTGTATCAAAATCAGATTTCATTAGACTTGGTTCTAATGAGGCTCATTAAATTGATTTGGTATTAGACGTATGAATTAGACGTGTATTCTAACTCATGGAGTTAGACGTGTATTCTAACTCATGGAGTTAGACGTGCAGTATAATAGATCTCGTAATTAGACGTGCAATCTAACTCAGCGGAGTTAGACGTGCAGCAGTCTAATGGATCTCAGAATTAGACGTGCAGTCTAATAGATCTCGTAATTAGATGTGCAGTCTAACTCAGCGGAGTTACACGTGCAGTCTAATGGATCTCGGTATTAGACGTGTAGTCTAACTCGTGGAGTTAGACGTGCAATCTAATAGATCTCGTAATTAGACGTGTAGTCTAACTCGTGGAGTTAGACGTGCAGGGCAGTCTAATAAATCTCGTAATTAGACGTGCAATCTCATCATCAAAAAGGGGGAAATTATTGGGTCAAATTATTTTGACCATATGTTGAAATAGTTTGACTATTGCAATTTTGATGATGAATGGATTATATATACGTCTAACTATTCTTGATGCAGGTGTATCAAAATCAGATTTCATTAGACTTGGTTCTAATGAGGCTCATTAAATTGATTTGGTATTAGATGTATGAATTAGACGTGCAGTCTAACTCGTGGAGTTAGACGTGCAGTCTAATAGATCTCGTAATTAGACGTGTAGTCTAACTTAGCGGAGTTAGACGTGCAGTCTAATGGATCTCGGAATTAGACGTGCAATCTAACTCGTGGAGTTAGACGTGCAGTCTAATGAATCTCGGAATTAGACGTGTAGTCTAACTCAGCGGAGTTAGACGTGCAGTCTAATGGATTGTGAAAGTTAGACATATAGTCTAACTCTTTCAGATTAGTCTGTAGTGGAACGGAATTAGACATGCAGTCTAACTCAGCGAAGTTAGATGTGCAGTCTAATAGAAAGAGAAAGTTAGACGTGCAGTCTAACTTATGAAAGTTAGACGTGTAGTCTAACTCCTTCAGATTAGTCTGAAGTGATTGTAATTAGACGTAAGTCTAATCCCATTAGACCAGGTGGTCTAATGGATTCTGTTATTAGACGGGGCATTTGATTTCATTAGACGAGGTCGTCTAATTGAAATGCGTCTAATTGCTTTTCTTAAGCAGTTTTCAAAGGACAAGATATGCACTGCTTGCCAGTTAGGTAAACATGGCAGATCATCATTCAAAAGTAAATGGAAATCACAATCCAGCCGTTGCCTAAAACTATTACATATGGATCTTTTTGGTACAATTCCTACAAAAAGTTTAGGAAGAATGAGATTTGCCCTAATTGTTATTGATGATTTTTCTCGATTTACATGGGTTGCATTCTTACCATCAAAGGATAAAATTGCTGAAAATTTGATTAGAATATTTAAAGGAATTTAGAATCAGTAATCCTTGAACATTGCATGCATTAGAAGTGATCAGGGAACTGAGTTCACTAACAGATTCCTAACATCCTATCTTGAGGAGACTGGAATTAGGCACGAGTTGTCTAGTGCCAGAACTCCACAGCAAAACGGCATTGCTGAGAGAAGAGTGAGGACCCTGAAGGAAACCGCGAGATCCATGCTCGCTGAATCAGATGTGCCTCAAAGGTTTTGGGCGGAAGCCATTAACACTGCTTGCTATACACAAAATCGATCAATAATTAACAAATGTTTTTATAAAACTCCCTATGAACTGTATTATGGGAGAATTTCCACAGTTTCTTATTTCAAGATATTTGGGTGCAAATGTTTTATTCATAACAATGAAAAGGTTTATCTGACCGCTTTTGATGTTAAAGTAGATGAGGGATTCATGTTAGGATATTCGTCTGTAAGTAAGTCTTAAAGAGTGTACAACAAAAGAACACAGACAATTGAGGAATCCCTCCATGTAGTTTTTGATGAGCCTGTTGAGAGCAAATCCATTGAACCCATTGATCTTGCTAACAGACTACAAGCGACAAGTCTTGAGTCTATGAGTGAAGAAGAAGAAACTCTGGACAAGCGGATTGCTGTGTCTGATCCAGTGGCTGATCCGGTTGAGGCTCAACCAGATGTACAAACTTCTGTTCAACAAGATGTTGAGAGTTTAGACGTCGCGGAGTCACCAACTCATATGACCAATCCCCTTGGATCCAACTTCAGATAGAACATAAATCATCCACCAGAATTGATCATCGGAAATCCCTTCTCTCCTCGAAGGACAAGACGTCAATTGATGGATGAAATGGTCAATTCTGCATTTATTTCTCAGATTGAACCCAAGAGAATTGGTGAAGATGTAGTTGATCCAGATTGGATCAATGATATGCAGGAGGAGTTAAACCAATTTGTGAGGAATAAAGTGTGACATCTTACTCTTAGACCAACTGATAAGTCAGTTATAGGAACAAGATGGGTCTTTAGAAACAAGCTTAGTGAAGATGGTTTAGTCATTAGAAACAAAACTCGTTTAGTTGTTCAAGGATACAAACAGGAGGAAGGTATCGATTTTGATGAGTCTTTTGCACCTGTAGCAAGACTTGAGGCAATTAGAATCTTTCTAGCATATGCATCATTTAAGTACTTTAAGGTTTTTCAAATGGATGTGAAAAGTGCATTTTTAAATGAGAAATTGATTGAGGAAGTATATGTTGAACAACCCCCTGGATTTGTAGATCATGTGCTACTTAATCATGTTTATAGGCTTGATAGAGCATTGTATGGTCTGAAACAAGCTCCTAGAGCTTGGTATGACACCATAACTGAATTTTTTGTTGATCATGATTTTGTTATTAGAACTGTGGATAAAACCTTGTTTAGATTCACTAAAGACTCTCACATTCTACTTGTTCAAGTATATGTTGATGACATTATCTTTGGTTCAACTAACCTCAAATTGTGTGAGAAAATTTCTAAGCTGATGCAGGACAGATTTGAAATGAGCATGATGGGAGAATTAACATTCTTCCTTGGGCTTCAAGTCCGTCAGTTAGAAAAAGGGATCCTCATCAATCAGGTCAAATACACCAAAGAACTGCTAAAGAAGTTTGTAATGGAGAACTGCTCTGCTGCAGCCACTCCAATGAGTTCTTCTAGTAAACTAGATAAAGATGAAGGTGGCCAAAGTGTCGATGTAACAACATATAGAGGACTCATCGGATCCTTACTATATGTAACTGCTAGTAGGCCAGACATTCAATTTGCAGTTAGAGTTTGTGGCAGATTTCAGGCTAATCCTAAACTTTCTCATTTTACTGCTACTAAACGTATTCTTAAATACTTAAAGGGAACTCAAAATGTGGAACTGTGGTATCCGAAGGATTCCAGTTTCAATTTGATTAGTTTCTTAGATGCAGATTATGCATGTTGCAAAATTGATAGAAAAAAGCACGAGTGGAACTTGCCAGTTCCTTAGGGATCTTTTAATCTCATGTTTCAACAAGAAACAGACGTCTGTTGCCACGTCTACAGTAGAAGCAAAGTATCTTGTAGCTGGTAGCTATTGCTCTCAACTCCCGTGGATTCAACAACAGCTCAGGGACTATGGGATTGAGGTTGAGGAATCTCCAATTTTCTACGACAACACTAGTGCTATCGCAATCACCTACAATCCAGTTTTGCATTCTCGGACAAAGCATATCGAAATTAGGCATCATTTTATCCGAGAACACGTCAATAAGAAGCAGATCCGTCTTGAATATGTTCCCACAAATCAACAAACGACAGATATCTTCACGAAGCCTCTACCCGAAGCTAAGTTTTCTCACTTTAGAAACATTTTAGGTCTTGTTCATCTTGATTGATGTGATTACATGCATAAATTGAGGGGGAACGTATTATTCAAAATGTAACTGAGCAGACATGAAAAACAGAGGTGTTAATACGTCATAAGGATTAAGGGTTTGAGAAACACAACTACTTAGACGTGCGTCTACTCTAGTAGTTTAATTTTCCTTTGGAATATTTGTATTGGTTATTTAACCTGCATGGTTAGACGCATACGTCTAATAGACGTTATACGTTTTTACGTCATGAGCAAAAGGATGCTCACATCTAACCAGACACACATATTGCACGTGATGTTTTTGCATAATTAGACGTATACGTCTAATAGACGGATTTCTAAATGGAAATTGAAAATGTTAAAAGAAGAATAAACGTTTAACTACTTGTGTAATTGGATCCTTCATCTTCTGGCTATTTGGACAACTGTCCTTTGATTAAGTATCTGCTCATGTACCTATTCCTGCCAAAAAAAATTAAATCAATCATTCCTCAAAAGAATTGAAGACACGTGTCTATCAATACATGAAAAATGACTAATATTTCTGATAACTTTAATCTGTACGTTTAGTATTAACTGTGCATATTCATGATTAATATTAAATGATACGTCTCTTGGAAACAGATTTCTGAGTTTTTGACGGTAAAAATGATCATTGCATATTAACTACACGCTAGGTTTTTAATATTTAATGAGTAGGATTGCTCAAATGGTTCAACTCTTCCGAATTCGAGTCTCTCTCTCTAGAATCTGAATCGTCCAGTTCTTGTTTATTTAGTCGAAATGTCTTCCTTCTCACCGAAATCTATTCAAGTGGACTTCAAATCAGTTTTCACGTTGAAATCTCCTGGTATACATAAGATGTTTGAATCTTTGAAAGCCTCTGGGTTGAGAAAATTCCTCACCCCTCATCATCTCTATCACAAACTGTTGGTTCGTGAATTTTTCGAAACATCATGCTTTTATCAAGACAAATTAGTTGTTGGGATTGTTATGGGTCAGATGATTTGTATCACCGAAGATTTATTCGGTATGTTCTTCCAACTTCCCATTGTAGGTATTCATGAGTTTCCTCGCTCCCCTCCTGAAATCATGTTTACTATGATGAAAGTCTTCTCTGATTCTCCTCAAATGGATATTCACGGGAAGAAAAATCTCCTGAAAGATGAGTTTGCTCTTCTAAGCGAAATTATATCTAAATTTCTTCTAGCAAAAGAATCTTCCTACAAGTATTGTACTAAGGTTTTCGAGATAATGGTAGTTATCACAAGGGGTGTGCCCGTCAACTGGACAAGCTTCCTCTTCGGAAACCTTGTCAGAATGGTCATTGCCCGGAAAACTATCTTTGGTTTTGACGGTCCTCTCAGCGCTTTCCTTTGCTTTCTTCTAGATCAACCCGGTAAAAGTTTTTACCTTCCTTCCAAAACTATGAACAACCAGAAGGTTGTTGAATATGTTCTCAGGGTGAAGAGGCTCAAGTCCAAGAAAAGGAAAAGAGATATTTCTAACCCTCCTCTAACTACAGTCTTAGACACCTCTTAAGTTGAAGAATATCCTTTCCAGAAAAATGATTAAGGAGAAGAAGAAGAAGATTATAATAGAATTTATTTTCATTTTAGATGAAGTTTTTGAAAATGTTTTGATGATGTTTTGTTGTGAACTTATCTCTGCTATTTTTGGAACAATGTTTTGTGTGTTTCTTCTGAAAACACTCATATTTGTGGGTTTATGAATTTGATATTCTAAACGCTGTGTGTCTGAAAATATTTGCATGGAAACAGGGGTTTGTTTACATTTATATGATGAATGTTTAATTTGTTATCTATGCCAGGTTTCAATCTCATCATTAAAAAGGGGGAAATTGTTGGGTCAAATTATTTTGACCATATGTTGAAATAGTTTGACTATTGCAATTTTGATGATGAAATGATGAATGGATTATATATATGTCTAACTGTTCTTGATGCAGGTGTATCGAAATCAAATTTCATTAGACTTGGATCTAATGAGGCTCATAAATTTGGTATTAGATGTATGAATTAGACGTGCAGTCTAATAGATCTCGTAATTAGACGTGTAATCTAACTTAGCGGAGTTAGACTTGCAGTCTAACTCGTGGACTTAGACGTGCAGTCTAATGGATCTCGTAATTAGACGTGCAGTCTAACTCAGCGGAGTTAGACGGTGTAGTCTAGTGGATCTCGGAATTAGACGTACAGTCTAACTCGTGGAGTTAGACGTGCAGTCTAATAGATCTCGTAATTAGACGTGCAGTCTAACTCGTGGAGTTAGACGTGCAGTCTAATAGATCTTGTAATTAGACATGCAATCTAACTCAGTGGAGTTAGACGTGCAGTCTAATAGATCTCGTAATTAGACGTGTAGTCTAACTCAGCAGAGTTAGACGTGCAGTCTAATAGATCTCGTAATTAGACGTGCAGTTTAACTCAGCGGAGTTAGACGTGCAATCTAATGGATCTCGGAATTAGACATGCAGTCTAACGCGTGGAGTTAGACGTGCAGTCTAATGAATCTCGGAATTAGACGTGCAGTCTAACTCAGCGGAGTTAGACGTGTAGTCTAATGGATTGTGAAAGTTAGACGTATAGTCTAACTCTTTCAGATTAGTCTAAAGTGGAACGGAATTAGACGTGCAGTCTAACTCAATGGAGTTAGACGTGCAGTCTAATAGAAAGAGAAAGTTAGACGTGCAATCTAACTTATGAAAGTTAGACGTGTAGTCTAACTCCTTCAGATTAGTCTGAAGTGATTGTAATTAGATGTAAGTCTAATCCCATTAGACCAGGTGGTCTAATGGATTTTGTTATTAGACGGGAACATTTGATTTCATTAGACGAGGTCGTCTAATTGAAATGCATCTAATTGCTTTTCTTAAGGAGTTGCTTGAAGCTAGCACCCGTCTACCCACGTGCTATAGCTGTTAGCTACTTCTGCTCCACGTTCTTGTGAAGATCAGTACGACAACTCTATGCAACCAATCAACTAATGACACGTAGGAGAATATCCTTCCCACTACTTGTTTTGCAGGTAAATCTCTGAAGAATATTCGGCGCACTACCTGTTGTGTACGGCAACGATCCTTGTATTCAGAATCTGATGTGTACTATGGAGGCGTTCCAATGGAAGAGTGACACGTATCATTCTAAAGATTCGACCGTTGGTATCTATGCATACTTAAAGATTCCTAAGGACAACGGACGAACGGCCGGAATTTATAGAGAGAGAAATCAGTCGATCATCTTACTTACTGAGAAATCAAACCTTTGAACATTCATACTGTGAAACTGTTTTCCTGATTGTACTGTGTGTTAATCAAGAGAGAGTTAGAATCAAAGCATTCTTTAGATGAGTGATATTCTTCATCTTGTAAGTTGAACAGAGCGTGTTCGTTCAAGAATGAACTAAGTGTGTGCAAACTGTATTTGATTCGAATCATATTATAGTGAATCCTTCCGGTGGTTGGAAGAAGGGGTGACGTAGGAGAGTTTGCTCCGAACATCCATAAACAAATTGTTGTGTTGTTCTTTTCTGTCATTTTCTCATTTTTCATCTTAAGCTTCAAACCCAAGTAAACATTCTGTACTTGATTCTATTTCAAGTGTTTACAAGGGTTTGCGTAGAATAGAAAGTGAATTAAATTCCTAACAAGATTTCTTTCAAACTTTTTTTCATAAGCCTTCATCAATCGTCAGACCCCCGTCTCTATTGATTAAGCCGATCATATCACTCCTCTTATAGGACTAGAGGTGATCCTCGGATGGAATAGGAAATTGAGTCTGGAATAAAGTCGCGGAGAACAATGAGTGTCTCAGCGAGTACAAGGTTAGCCAACCCTCAGGTATTTTCCATCAGAGAAGAAACTACCCCAAGGAGCCTATTCGAAGGCTATCGGCCTTCAGTGGGGCATAAAAAATGAGCTAGAACCACAAGCATGAATAATTTGATTTGTTTGTGGCTAATGGTCATGTCCACTCCTTAGACACGCCAAATGAAATCATTAAGGTGTCGCAAATTGATAAATCAATCATCAATAGTGATCAATTCAGCGTCATACATTCTACAACCATTGAAGTTATAGAGAATCTCGAATGGAAATTGAGGTAAAGGATCATTAAAGAACAAAAGCATGAGTTGATCATATCGATACCTATGGATTACTTGAAATTCCTCAATCGTCGAGCACATGTGAACATCCCAATGATAAAAGACGACTTTTCGGACTCCATCTACTCAACATGTGGGCCATCAATGCTCCGTCAATATATATGCAAATAAGTGGTAGAATCTCATCTACATCATAGGCACCAAATACGTTAAGATTCTCAGTGATCAGACTTACGTATCGCTCCAACTTTTGCTCTAATAAAACAAGCATCTCTGGCTTTATATTACTATGTTTCACTCACTAACGGAACATACTGAGGTATCATCGATAGAGAGTTAAGAGGGAGAGAGACAAGAGAGAGAGAGAATATTTGATGATAATGAGAGAAAGATGAAGAGAAGATACGTAGTGAAACAAGCTTCAGAAGATACGTAGTGAAGCAAGCTTCATTAGGTAGTGATTAGTTCAAAACTATCAGCAATATAAATATAAGTGAAAAAAGCTTTATTAGGTAACGCATGTTTCACTATGTAGCGTTTATTTCTTTTATTTAATTCTCTGGTGAGTGTTACATGAAGGAATAAACAATTTTACATTAAGGTATAAATATTTTTACCTTAGTTCGGTAGTAATTTTACATGAAAATTTCACTATTATATTATCATATAAGTGAATGATAAGAAAACAAACCGCAACAATATGTAAAACTATTATCACCATAAATAATAAGTGCACAATGTTAAATATAATAATTAAAATTCATTTATACAACTCTTATCTAAGTGAATTCTTTAATTTGTTCTTATTTGCATTCAGGTCTGACATAAAAATTCTGTATAGGTATTTTATCTTGAGTGTGCTCAAAGCTTCTTCGGCCTTCAAAACAACAAGAAAAAGTATAAACAAATCAATTAAAAAAAGTGTGAATAAAGAATATATGTTTAACACTTACATTGGCCTTAGTGATGTCAATATTCCAGTTAGTCCAATCTCCTCTATAAGTTTTCATATGCCTCATACAATAAATACCACAACATGTGGTGTTTTTAGGATCTTGCCACTTCAATTTTAGACACTTAAAGGTCATTTATTTTAATTTATCATCTAATTGAAGTAGGCCTAAATCTCTTAAAAAGAAACAAAATAACTCATATGTGTTCTTATACCGGTATACTTAGCATTAAATGTAATACCACTCGAAAGTCCCCTGTTGTCTAGTATTTTAATTTTCTCAACAGCCATATTAACACATATAATATAGTAATACCCAAAGAGACCAGTATGAATATCTGTAAAAAGAAGAATTATTGGATATCATTGCATATAAGAATAAACGAAATTCATTATTTGAAGGGTTTACATACAAGGTCAGCATTGTTGATGTCTTCTTTTGTTATTTTACAATACACCATCTCTTCCTTAAGTGTAGACGCAAATAATGTGTAATCATGTTCCATATAAACCTGTAAATAAATTCTAAATTATCAATATCATTAACATTGAGCATAATACATAACACAAAACCAAGTGCAGCATTACATATGATGATGTAAAAAAGTAAATTATTCGTTTTTCATGCCTTGCAACCCTCATAAATTGCGTGTTCAAAATATGGGTCCAAGCGTCCACTACTTCACTGAAAACTTCTGTTTATTCTCTCATTGATTGAAATAGTGCACGTGTTACACTAGGAGAGTCATTGAAGAGTACCTCCCTGCAAAGCACATTCATTTAAAACATAATTACTTTGTTATTTAAATTTGAGAAAAGCTTTACTTACCTTTGATCTAGTTCTTCAGAAAAAACCAAATCGGCCAACAATTGTTCATTGTTTGTTATACAATTTTTATGTATAGGGATTAAAGGCGCACAAGAATTTTGGTGATCTTCCTCTTCGGATAATATCTAATATTAACGCATCCCCCCTCATCTTGATCATCTTCAGAAGCTTTAGATTACTCGCTCAAATCATTCCAAGTAATAGAGTGTGGTGAACTATCTTCATTGTCCGCATCTACATTCTCAAAGGGGCCTTCAATCAGGGGACTATTCATTTTCAAGCCTTCACTATCTAAATTGTCCCCGACTGCCACCTTTGGAGGATATTGCCTATTTACACAACCCTCTTCATTAACTTTCAAGTGTTTTATGTACACTTCTGACTTTATCAAATTCAGGAAACCGACCTAAAAAATAGGCTTAGGATCAATGTTGAGTTTCTCCAACTCGCCTGATAGATATAATAGATGTTGTTCCTAATCTTTAAAAGTTTGGGAGACTTTGGTTATTAACATCTGTAGATTAAAATCATAATAGTTTATTAGTCTCAAAAACATGAAAGTATATACAAATGTAAGTAAATTTAATTCGTTAAAATTTGTTAATTCAATACATTTTCTTTGTTCGTTGGATTATCTAAATCCATCATCTCGTGTTCAGGTAATTCCAAAAAATAAACTAGAATTTGAGATAATTTCAAATAATTAACTGGAATCACAGGTTCATTTTCATTAAGTGGTAGGCGTGCCCTAACCCTCCCATGTCCAAAATCACATGCTCGAGATTCTAACATGCTAATCTATGACAATGTGGTGTCATCCCAGCAACATATGATTGAAAAAGACCTTTGATAAGGATGTCGTACACCATTTACAACAGCACCATCTATGTAGCATAACTAAAAGAAAAGTGAAACATGTTAGTGAATATTTAATATCTATAAAACATATACAAGAGAGTACTTATAAGTGAATATAATATTTACCAATAAAAATGTTAGAGGTCCATCAAAATAGGATTGTATATCTTTTGCTTCATTTGTTTTCCATTTTCGGGAACTTTCAACCAATCATTGTAGTGTGAATTTACACCAATTAAGGTTCTTTATGTTCTCAACATTCATTAAGGATTTGAGAATTTTGAACATAAATTAATATAATACATGTGTAAGTATTCACAAATACAAATTAATAGATATATAATAGATTTGAAAAAAATGTTTACCTGGATCGTGAATTTTGAATTGCAAATAAAAAACTTGAGACAACAAAGACAACAAAGTCAATTTTGAAATCGTTGTTTGCACTAGTGTTACTTAATATCTTGGGTATCATAGAATTTGTTTCAGGAGCTGAAGTTAATTTCTTTACGCTCCATCTGACCCTCAAAGCCCTCAAGAATGAATAATAATTAGGGTCATGTATGTCCATCCCAATGAACTCAATTATGTCCATTGATCCTCTACGGAGGTTCAACATAGACTAGATAAGGTCTTCATCGATAAAGATGTGATCACCGTTGGCCAATACCAGAGAACTCTTCTTAGAGCCAAAAATACTGACCACGTATTTCGAATAATGAATAGGGCACTTGGAGACACCCAATGTAAGAAGAGAACCAAACCTGATTTCCTTCCCAACTTCTTTCTGTTTTTCATTAAGTTTTTGAAACATGTTGAAAAGGTCACTCAGGGATGTTCTTGTTTTAAATACTACTTTCATTTTTTGGTTTTGGGGGAATTTGGTAATTCTTGATCGAGAGATGTAGCTGTAGCAGTAGCTGCAGCTGCAGTTGTAGAAGCAAGAATATACAATGATTCATGAACTTTCGATGACTTCGTCTTCGTCTTCGTCTTCGCCTTCGTATTAATTCCTTATAACTCTACAACACAAAATTTTTATTAAAGGAAGAAATTTTCAGTTTTAAAATATATTATTTTTTAATTTAAATCATTCACTCATATTTAAAATTATATATTAACAAAATTTTATAAAAATTAATATATTAATATAATTTATTTTAAAATATAATTTTTTTTAATTTAAATCATTTATTAATATTTAAAAATAAATTAATAAATATATATAACATTATATATATATATATATATAATATTAATTATTAAATAATAATATAAATATAAAAAATAAATAAACTCTGAACATATAAATTAAATCAATCATAACCAAACTTAACTATTAAATAAATTAATCATCCCAAATTTAACTCAAATCATTTCAAATCATCTTAATTTCAAAATCACAGTATCCTAATGAAAGTGAATTAACTCATTAAGCCCCGGAGAATCTACAAGCTTGTCACGTTAATAAGTTGTCATGGTTAAGAGCTTGTTTGATCTTAGTTTTTTTAAGTTTAATTTAAAAACTTTTGTTAAATAAAAAATTAAGTTAGTTATATTTTTAATTAATTTAATTACTAAAACCTTCTTTTATATTTAAAATTTAATAAAATAAAATAAGATTATTTTAAATTTGAATCGATAAAACGATATTGATGTGATATAAAAAAATAAAAGCAAATCCTAAATCAAACGAGGTCTAAAAGGAAAATAAAAGGAAATAGAAAAAGATAAGCTGTCAAAGACAGAAAACGACGAACCGTCAACTTTTGCCTCCGCGCTCTTTGATCTATCTGTCTCTCTTTCAACGAACCCACTTTTTTTGTTTCTCCCTCAAGGAAACTGAATCCAGGAGAGAGAGAGATGGGGATTCCGGCAGTATCTCCGGCGGCAGTTGATTTGCTTCGTGAAAGAGCAGCAAAGATGAAAGAGGCACTTGAGAGGAGTCAGTCCATTACAGATACCATGGTCACTGTGCTCGGTTCATTTGACCACCGCCTTTCTACTCTAGAAACGGCTATGCGTCCTACTCAGGTCAATCTCATCATATTTTATGCCAATATTCTCTTAGATTACTTGTAAAACATATGACCATCGAAGATCCCTAGTTCTGTTACTATATGTTTCTTTAAGCAGCTAAATTAGATCAGTTCATCCGATCTTCATTTGTTTCAGCATTTCCTTGGCTAACGAACGGACTTTATGTACTCGCTCTTTGTTTGTTGAGAATTGAGATCAGCCTCTACTCTCCAATTACATAAATATATACTTGGTTTGATTCTGCAGATTAGGACGCACGCTATAAGGAAAGCTCACGAGAACATTGACAGAACTCTCAAGGCAGCAGAAGTTATACTGTCTCAATTTGATCTCACTCGTCAGGTTCGTTTGACCTTTCTTCACTGCTTCCGCTTCTTCACCTTTGCATTTATTTCTGCATGGATTTCAATTAAAGTTTTGTTTATAGTGAGTGATAGGGAGGAGCTCCTCTAGAATTCTCAATCTTTCTACATATTTTATTGAAAAAACTCTTATTGAGTTGTTATTTCTATAAATGAAGACACATATATACATATGCTGTTCTATTATCTAGAATAGCCATTTTCATTTTCACAATGCCTCCAAATCAATTCAAAATAAACACACAAAATTTTGCATAACTAGAATAAAGAAAGAGGCATAAATAAGTCTGTTTTACTCTAGTAAGGGATTGGTTAGACTTTGTAAAATCCAACATCTTATAAAATTCTGACAGTGTTTGGAAGATGATGAAGATATGAATACTTAATATCCCTCTTGATATCCAGAATAAAGATACGCAAGTGGAAAACTGTCAAGAAAATTAATCACAGATTGAAATACATGATTAGAACTATAATGGAATTTTCAGAAATATGGTAGTCATGTCCTCATTCAAGATCCTTTAAGCTAGAAGAGCATAATAGGCTTCAAGAAATATTTTCTAATGCAGATATTTCTACCAGACCAGAAATTATAAACTAGGCTGACCTCTTTTCCATCTTGCATGATTTGCTGAAATAAACTGGTCTAATCATGTACTTAACATAATAATTGAGGAAATTGAAGCACATTTCATTTCTGAACATTAAAGTGGTTCCTTATTTTTTCTTCCTAAACTTGCAATGTTTGCTTCTTCTGAAAGATGTTCATTCTCCAAGTTGTATCTTACTATTTGCTTGACTGTTAGTTTCAATTGTGACGTGCAGGCAGAGTCTAATATTCTTAAAGGCCCACATGAAGATTTGGAAAGCTATCTTGAAGCAATTGAGCAACTGAAAAGAAATATTAACTTTTTCAGTAACAATAAAAGCTTTAAGAGCAGTGATGGCGTAATCAACCATTCAAACAATCTACTTGCTAAAGCTATCTCCAAATTGGAAGAAGAGTTCAAGCAAATTATATCATCTCATAGGTTTGTTCTCTTCATTGTTGATGAAATATAATGTTTCTAATTTTTCCCCTTTGAGAACTATGTTCTAATTTTTGAAGTCTCTTATCATTCTGTCATGCATTCTGATTGATGGAAATTATAACTATCTTCAGTTTGGCAGAAAAATTAAAGAGAAAGTTGTATGACTGTGATACGAGAGGTAGGGTAAGACCAATTAAAGAAGGAATAATTAAAGAAAGGGGTTAAGAAGTCTAACAGTAACAAGTAAGGACGGTTATGATGAGTGATGGTTAGTATAGAATAGTATAAATACAAGAGGAGTTGTAATGTTTTAGCAAGCTGAAATTTAGTTGAATATTCTGTTATCCCTTCTTAGATTTCATATATTCTCTCAATCTCAAATTGTATCTCAACCCTAGCAGAAAGGGTCTTCTCTTCTCACCTATATCTCTTTTCCACTCTTGTGCTTTCTCTCCCGCTTTTGTGCCTCATCTCCCATCATTTTGTCACCCTCTCTCGAGGCTCCGTCTTTTGCACTCTATGCTTTGTGTTTATCTATGATTTTGTCTCCTCTCTATTAATGTGTTTCAACGATTTTGTATCCAACTTGTCTCGTATCAGATGACTTCTATCCTTGACTCACTCGTTTGCACCTTGTTTCACCTAATCCTTTTGAATAAGTGGTGATGAATCTTTGAGACCCTTTTATTTGTATATGTTGAAAATTCTCAGTTATGTAGATCCTAACATTCAACGAAAGAAATCAAACTTAGAATCCATCTACACTTTCTTACAAGAGAATGAAAAAATATGAGTTACAGCTACACATTTTGCTTTTCCTAATGGGATCTAGATACAACAAAGCATTTGGGAAAATCACTTTCTAAATGAGGTTGTTACTGTGCCTTGAAAAATGTATTTCCATTTGCTTTTGCAGTATGACAATAGATTTTGGTAGTTATTTGTGTTGTTTAATTGTTGATTTTCCGATTTTTGGTTTCCCTTTATGTAACTGTCTGACAAATGTAATGTTGCTTAGTGTTTTACCTTGTATTTAATTGAACTCCAGATTGGATAATATGTTAGTTTTGTTGTTGGGTTCATCTTCAAACTTCCTTAAGTGTAATAGATTAAAAAAACATGTGTTATTAGTTTCTAATATACTCCCACCTTTAAAATCTGTAATTTCAGCAAACCCTTGGAACCAGAACGCCTTTTTGAGTGCCTTCCAAGTTCATTAAGGCCATCTCCAGAGTCAGCAGGTGATTCAGGTGGCAAAAATCTATCTAATCATGGGCATCATAATGCCGACTTAGAAAACGCAGTTTTTACACCACCTTCTCTCATCCCACAAAGGATTTTGCCGCTACTGCATAATTTAGCCCAACAAATGGTTCAAGCTGGTCATCAGCAGCAGTTGGTTAAAATATACAGGTAATAAGTTAATTTTGTTCTCTCACAAATTTTATATAATATGGGCATGTTTTTCTTTTGACACTTCATTTACGGGAGCTAGTATAGATTGGCTTGGCATAGGGTGTTTGGTATTGTTGAGTACTGTAAAACCATAAGCTTAGATCCAAACATGCCTCGTCACATCACAAAGTATCGTAGTTGTGTTGTGTATATTTTACAACATCTCAAATTATATGCAGTTCTCTATCATTAAGTTTGTGCTAATTTATTCTGTTTCTCTCTCAAAACACCACAGTATCCAAGGCTGGCCGTTTTCCGAAGAGTTAAACTAGGAGTCATTCTGTTCTTGTTGAGTCTTGATTTTATTCGCCCAATTATGCCTGTCCATATTTAATGTAGAGGTCAAAAGAACATCCAGGTCAGTAATATGAGAGTGCAAGGGTTAGGGCTAACAAAAGGAATTAAGACGTCTAGAGGTTATGAGAACGTCTAGTGGAAGGGTAATGAAGCGTGGTTGTTAGGGTAGAATAGCATAAATAAAGGAGGACTTGTTAGAATTTAATACGGTGAATGTAGTTTATGAATCTATTTCTCTCCTAAGTTCTCTCTCTCTCTCTAAACGATTCCACACTAGGGTTAGGGTTTTCTCTTCTCGCCTTTATCTCAATTTGTAATTCATCCCTAGGAGCTAGGGTTTCTCTTCTCGTCATATTAAATTCTAACTCCTTTATTTATACCATTCTACCCTAACAGCCACTGTTCATAATCGTCTAAAACGTCCTCATAATTGCTAGAATTCTTAACTCGTTTTGTCAGCTATAGAAATGATAAAGGAGTCAACTATCATATAAGGAAAAAAAATCTCAGTTTTATGCATGATTGAAGTTTATTTGAGCTCATTGGAGATTATGAACAAATTGTAAAACTCAAGAAATCAATCGCTGATTTTATTTTCCTTGTATAACTCATGTATATGATACAAGGGAAAAGGGTATTAGGGTTAAATATCGTGGCGGGAATAAAGTGACAGTTATAACTTATAATATAGTAGTATAATTAGAACTGTTAGTTGTGAAGAATAGAATATGAAATGAAAATTAGTTGAGTTCTTTGTTAGAGTTTTTCTCTCATCCCATTGTATTCACCCTAGCCGTTAGTGTTCTTTCTCCCTTCATTAATTCTTCACTCCTCATCCTTTCTCTATTCAAGATTTATAACTAATTCTAGTTCAAGATATATCAATATATTTGTATAAACACCTAGCCAATGTAATTCAATACACAATAAAAATATCAGACATAGTCTGTTCCTCAATACTCTCACATTCTCACATTTTATCACTCTCTTGACCAAATTACTATACCACCCCTAACCCTTTCTCTCTTATCAGTGAGGTGATGTGAAGTTTTATGAACTTACTTAAAAGCTAATCTGTGGTGTTGAGTACCTTCCATCCAAGCATATGATGGAATTCTTTTATTTCTTATCCATTTTCTTTCAAAATACGATTAAATATGAATGTGAATGTTAGCATATAATACATCTTAGCCATTATCCTATACTGATGTTGCAAAAAGTTGAGTGGCTTTTTTTCCAGCTTGTGTAAATGTTTGTTGCTTTATGAAGATATTATTAATTGAGAGAGAAAGAGAGAAAGTAGAAGATATTATATCTTATATATTGCGGTGATTTATAATATAATGTACATTTGTCATAATATGTATATATCGATATTTCCTTCCATTTATAATTATTGAATGAGATCATTACAATAATTAAAATAAACTCAACTAAGTAACTTATCCTCTTAATTGTTAACATATATTCAAAAGACTTAATCTTTGACAGGATATGTATTCCATATATTTTGATTTCCAATGAATGCTCGACTAGACACATTACTTATGAGAGTTAGTTGACTTTAATTCTTCACTCCCCTCAAGTTGGGTAGAGTAAATTGTTCATGCCCAACTTGCCTCTTAATTTGTCAAAGTTTGGTCTTAGGAGAGCTTTGGTGATAATATTTGCAATTTAATTATAGGATGACACATACAATGGTTCAAATTGACTGTTTAGCACGTTCTCTTCGATGAAATGCTAGTTAATCTTAACTCAAAAAATAAATGCTAGTTAATCTTAAGGTGCTTAGTTCTGTCATGGTGGACTGGATTCTTAGTAAAACTTATTGATGTTTGATTATCACATAGAAACATGATAGGCTTTCCAATGATTATTCTCAGTTCTTTCTGAACAAGTTGTGTTCAGATTCCCTTGGAAATGACTAGTGCCAGAGCCCAATATTCGGCTTCCGCGCTACTTCTTGCGACAACATATTGTTTCTTCCTTTTCCAAGTGACAACAATTCCCCATTACAAACGTACAATAGCCAGAAGTAGATTTCTTTTTGGGAGGTCACCATCCCAAACAACATTGGAGTAGACTTGGATAGTTTTAACATCATTTTGTTTAAAGAGGAGGCCATTTCTTGGCGTACTTTTAAGATATATCAAAATTCTAAATATTGCATTCATATGATCTTTTGAGTAGGCAATTCATATATATTGGTGAACCACGCTAATCGTAAATCTGATATATGGTCATGCGTGAGACAAATAAAGGAGTCGTCCTACAAGACGTTGGTATCTTCCCTTATCAGTAGGGGCATCATCCTTGCTTGTTCCGAGTTTGTGTAAGGGTCCATTGGGCATCAACAGGTTTGCAGCAAAGTATGTCGGTTTCTCTTAACTAATCCAATTTTGTATTTCGTTGTGGTAAAAAGTAATCCTTGTTTGAATTGATCTAGTTCCATGCCCAGAAAGAATTTCAAAGTATCGAAGTTCTTAATGTCAAATTCATTCCTAATGAGCTTTGTAAGTCTTGCAATTTCAATTTCATTGTCGTCGGTCATGATGATGTCATCAACGTATTATTTTCCTATGATGTTTTCAAAAATATAGTATGATCAACTTGACATTGTGAGTATCCGTGCTCAAGCACACGGATGAGGTGAATTTTTGAAACCACATTCTGAGCCCTTATAGATATTTGTGAAGTCAACGTACTTCATTAGTTTGAGCATCAATGCTCGATAGTGTTTATACTTCTTTCAGATCACCATTAAGGAAAACGTTCTTCATACCATGTTGACGAAGTGGCCAATCTCTATTGGTGGCCAGGGATAAAAGAATTATGGTGATGTTCAACTTTGCAACAACGGAAAACGTTTCTTGATAATCAATCCTGTAAGATAAGATTGGGAGAAACCTTTAGCAACAAGATGAACTTTGAATCTCTCGACAATTTGGCCTTCTTTATGTTTTTAAGATCCACTTTCATTCGATGGCACTTTTATCTTTGAGAAGTTTGTACATGGACCAAGTGCGATTTTTCAAAGAGCCTCCATTTTCTCATTGACAATCTTCTTCCATTCGGGGTGTGTAAGAGCCTCATGAATAAAATTTAGCATACTTGTAAAAAATCAGTAATACATGCACGGTGATTTTCTGGTTGTACGAGACCGTGAGAGATGGAACCAGTAACACAATGAACCAAGAAGGAGATAAGAAGCAAAATAAAAGACAAGGATGGGATAAAGGAAGAGTATGTGAGAATAGAGTTAAAAGGAGATGGGATTACAGAGGTTCATCAGAATATCATAAACCCTCACCTACCTACCTCCCCAACGTTAAATAAAATAAAAACCCTAGAGCTAGAAGCCACATACGGCTCAATCCGGTACCAACAAAAGGGAAAGTATCCAATACAAAAGAGCCACAGGTCCACATGGACTTGGAGGACATAAAGCAAAAAGTAAATAAAAGCAGCTAAAGGAGATCTCCTTTATGTGCGGTTCCACCTATTAACTGTGACAGAGACAAAGTTAGATATAAAATGCATTGTGCATGATCTGACTCCTTTGCTGAAAGCAATTGAGATGTCAAGAGTTTCATCCAAAGGAATTTCACAATTTGGTGTCATACCTAATGAAATTTATGTTGGACTCAGATCTAGTTTGAATTCATGAGCAGGTGCTAAATGTTTACTTCGTCATGTGGAAACATGAAGTTCATTTTCAACCGGTGGAGGCAATGGATGAATGGTGGTTCAGATAGTGATGGTATTGAGAAGGGATGAATGAAGCTTTAGGAGGCTGGTGATTGAGAAGGGATGAATGGTGGTTCAGATAGTGATGGTATTGAGATGTTGAGGAAATGATGTGAGGTTTAGGATGAATACCATGATATTGATACACTCAAATTCTTCCCTTGAATATTATGATAGAGTTGAGCTTCAAAGAATGAGACGTCCATGGTATTGAAGTCGTTTTTTATTTGGGGGTAATAACAATTATACCCCTTTTGAAATGAAGAATAGCCAAAACAAATATACTTGATAGAACTAGGATCAAGTTTGCTATGTTTTTTTGTCGTGGGTGCGAACAATTGATGTGCAACCAAAAATTTTGGATTCAATGTTTTGGGAGATGACTTTGATATAAGGATTGTAATGGAGGAGAAGTTGAACCGGACTTTGTAAATCGAGGACATGTGATGGGAGGCGGTTGATTAAGTTGATGGCAATGTAAACATCTTCACCCAAATATATTTTTGGAGCATTGGATGAGAATAGGAGGGAACGAGTTACCTTGAGAAGGTGTATGTTTTTGAGTTAGAACTGAGAAAGTTTCCAAGGCTGAAGGTCAAATATTCCTTTGCATTATTTGTTACGAATGCTTAATGAACGTTTGAAATTTATTTTGAATCATTGTATAGAATTATTGGAAGATCTGGCAAATCGTAGATTTTATCAGCTACCTCCATATGAGACGCGTGTGATCATCAATAAAAAGGGAAATGGAATTGGGCATTATCATGACAAGGGACCTAATTGTGGAGTAATGATAAGTATTCAGTCATGTGATCAGATGCACCTGAATTTACAATCCATCTCTTGATAGTCTCTCTTTCTTATTTTGATAACACGATTTGGACGAATTATGAAATGCTTTGAGATTTGCAACTGCCTAATCAAAGGAACCCAACCCAATTAAAAGAATAAAGGTCGAATAGATGACGCAACATATGACGAATTGATGAGCGACGTAACAAAGTTTCTGATAGCAAGAACCCTTGGATCTGGAAATGTGATATGAATTGACAAGAGCTTGAAGTTTTAGATGATTCAACTGGGGCGTGACTGGCTTAGTGTGCTGAAGGTGAGTAAAATATGATAGAGTTTCAACCTGCAGATTTTAGTGAAACAGAGAGAAAGCGTAAGATGATTTTTTTTATTGTAGGAAACTAGCATGACCCTCCACAATGTAGGAAGATGTATTTTATTATTGTCGTGATTTATTTAATATACATTTATCATAATGTATATCTAGTTATCTACATTACCTTCTATTTATAATTACGGAATGAGAATTATAATAATTAAAGTAAAGTCAAATAAATAAAATGTCCTCTTAATTGGTAACATATCTCTTGATTAACAGATATTTTAAAGATTTAATCTTTGACAGATATATCCAATTATCTTGATTTCTAATGAATTCACGATTTGACACATTCCTTATGAGATCATTTGACTTTAATTCTTCACTTTATTGTTGTTTCGCTTCTAGGGATGCTCGGTCTCTTACCTTAGAAGAAAGTCTTCGCAAATTGGGTGTTGAAAAGTTGGGCAAGGATGATGTTCAAAGAATGCAATGGGAAGTTTTAGAGGCTAAGATTGGAAATTGGATTCATTTCATGAGAATAGCTGTAAGTCTACACTGGTTGACATACACATGTCTATACACATGTTCTTAAACATCTTTTCCGCAAAAACAGGTCAAGCTACTGTTTGCTGGGGAACGAAAAATCTGCGATCAATTATTTGAGGGGTTAGGTACTCTTGACGATCAGTGCTTTTCTGATGTCACTTCAAGTAGCGTTGCTGTCCTCCTTAGTTTTGGCGATGCAATTGCCAAAAGCAAGAGATCGCCAGAAAAATTATTTGTCCTTTTAGACATGTATGAGATAATGAGAGAACTTCATTCAGAGGTATTATAATCTATACTTCAATAATTACACACTGAAAAACATGACTTTTTTTATATCAGAATATGGTTAATCATTTTATGTGTTTTAGCCAATTAAAATAGAAATGTAAACCCTTTATTTATATATCATAACAAACTCTAGAAAACCTGAAACACATCCATAGTTTTGTGGGCAGTTTCTTTCCATCGGGCTACTATTCATCTTATGCGTAATGTTTGGCAGATTGAAACACTCTTCAAAGGGAAATATTGCAATGATATTAGACTTTCTGCAACTGGATTGGCAAAGCAACTTGCCCAAACTGCGCAAGAGACTTTTGGGGATTTTGAGGAAGCAGTCGAGAAAGATGCAACAAAAACTACAGTTGCAGATGGAACTGTCCATCCTCTCACTAGCTACGTCATTAACTATGTGAAATTCCTGTTTGAGTAAGTATATTTGCTGTCCTTTCTGTATTATACTATTTGGGAAAAAACTTTCCTATGATGATATATATATATATATAAACATGTGGTGGATAAACATGAAAACAAATGTCTTTTTGATATCTTCAGCTATCAATCAACGTTGAAACAACTTTTTCAAGAATTTGAAAATGGAGGTAAAGCAGATTCTCAGTTGGCTGCTGTAACAATGCGAATAATGCAGGCTCTCCAAAATAATCTTGATGCAAAATCAAAGCAATACAGAGAGCCCTCTCTCACTCACTTGTTCCTCATGAACAACATTCACTATATGGTCAGATCTGTGCGAAAGTAAGTCCTATCTCAATGTTAAGCATACCTAGTTTCCAGCTAATATCAGGGCATGAATTCAGGTCTGAGGCTAAGGATCTACTGGGAGATGATTGGATCCAAAGACACAGGAGGATTGTGCAACAGCATGCAAATCAGTACAAGAGAATTGCTTGGGCAAAGGTTTGCTATGTTCAATATCCAACTGTTTATCTAGGCTGAAAGAAAAAACCAGACTATTTTCTTTAAGATAAAGAAAACATCATCAATAGGTGTTGTTTTTAATCTATTTTTCCTATTTTACCCCTCTTATTCTTTTCTCTCTCTAGCATGCCATTTTCTTATTTTTTAAATTTCAATAATATTAAGAGCAACTTTGGAATAAAATGGATTTTGCTTAAAAGTCCCATTTTTGCCAAGAAAGATTGTGGTTAGAATTCATTAACCTTAAGTAGATTTCAAACAAGATCTTATTTAAATTAGAATTTTCATTTTCTGTCAGAAAGAAATATCAGTAATTAATAACAGTTTAGTTGTAACTGTACTAGATACTGGTAAAGTAGAATTTCTCCTTCTTATCTTACATAATTGTTATATTTTCCCATTTTATTTGACACCTTTTCCATATACACAACATTTTTCTATAAAAGGTCCGAGAAGAGCCCATTTTTTGTCAACTTATATTTTTTTCTGATGGATCTTGTATCCTGAAGATGGTCTATTTTCTGTGCTAAAATGAATGAGAAGTACAGTCATTTTATTCAACACAGAACTTAGTCTAGTCATTGGAGACTTTATTCTTAAGTGAGAGCTTAAGGGTTCAAACTCACCTTTTCTTTTAGAAAAAGAAGAAGAGAGATATAAGTCCATGCAGAATGTAATGGATATAGTTGTTTAGAACCTTATTTCTGCTCCTTCAGGGTTTTCATGTATATTATATTCAGCAGAGTGAAATAGATAATGTATGATATATATGTAAATAGTAAACTTGTAGAACTAAATATTTTTTATGGTGAGCTTGAATGGGATTTTGGTTTCTTGATTTTGCAGATTCTGCAGTGTCTATCAGTCCAAGGGCTGACCTCTTCTGGTGGGGGTAGTGGAGTTGGTGTGGATGGACCGAATAGTAGTGGAGTTTCAAGAACGATAGTGAAAGACAAGTAAGTGGAGTTCAATTTGTGAATTCCTTTGATCTATTATAATAATTATTTTATTTTCTAAAGAGAGAGTTGATTAAATTATTAAGAGAGAAGTAAATACAATTTTGGTATGGGTATCAGGTTGAAGACATTTAATATCCAATTTGAGGAGCTTCATCAACGACAGTCCCAATGGACAGTTCCAGACTCAGAATTGCGAGAATCTCTTAGACTTGCAGTTGCGGAAGTCCTATTGCCAGCATATAGATCTTTCATTAGACGGTTTGGGTGAGTATTCTTGTTTGATTAACTTTTTTGTGGGAAGTGAAAGAATGGTGGTAACTATAGTTTTGTATGTATGCTAGGCCACTGGTTGAGAATGGTAAGAATCCGCAAAAGTATATAAGGTACTCACCAGAGGATCTTGATCACATGTTGGGGGAGTTTTTTGAGGGGAAGACCTTGTCTGAACCTAGACGATAGAACCAAGACCTTGCCTTGAGTGTGTTGGTCAATCAAACTCTTTGGAGCTTCAAATGCTCTGCAGCTGTTTACGCGTATCATTGTCTTGGTCTTATGGCGTCGAATCCTGCTGTATCCATTTTCATCGTTGAAGGGAGGTACTACAGCCAGACAGACATTCAACAAGGTGTGGTGGTTTAGCAAAAAAAAAATTAAAGTGTGGTGTGGTGTGGTGTGGTGTGGTGCTCTTTATTTCATTTTCTCTTTCTATTTTTTTCTTCTTCTTCTGCTGGTGCCATTTTCATTCATATGTTTTCTTGTGCTTTCCTGCAAGTCTGTACAAAATACACCTGTTTTTACCAACTTTTGTTGCAATTTTAGTATGTAAATAATGTACCATGAGCAATTCAATAATGAACACAAGACATCTCAATAATCTGAACAAGGAGGAAAATGTAAGGCGACAATGACGGCGATGATATAGTGATATCGATGGCAGCTTGAAGCAAGGGACAGCACGGAAATGTGATGGAGTGCAACTGTGTGTCTGTCTGTTGATAATGTGGCTAACTCTTATAGGGAGATTATAACAACAATAGCTATATAAAATAATCAGGTTATTTTAAGCCCAGTACCATAACTGGTTGGTCCTTTGTAGTCGTATGGGCCACCCGGTTTCTCAAATAAAAAATCCTCACTGTTATGCAAGACCTTTAAATGCCTTGAAGGGACAAATTGTAGAAAGTAGTATGTGAAATTGTTCAATTCGTGCCCGTCTTTGGTATGTCTATTGCTAGTAAAGCAACGAAATTTGAATTTTTCAAAAACAATTCTTCATTCTTTCATTATCTATTAAAATTATTATTTTATCTTTATTATATAAAAGTTTAGGTTGTTTATTTTAATATGGATAGAGGATAGAGGATTATTTTAATATCTTGAACTTCTTAGATTTTTTTTTTTATATTAAACAAATAAGGTGTAATAATTCAAGAGTTGTGATGAATGTGAAATCTCTTTTTGGATTATAGGTTTTCATCTTCTTTGTTCTTGAGTAAAAATATTTATATTCTTCTATCTCAATCAAGGAGATAGTGGACTTAAATTTATGATAGGATATTAGAGCTCGACAAAGAATGAAATCAAAAATCGGAAAAGCGTGAAAAGGCGCAAGAAAAAGGAATAATTAGAAATGACGTAAAAAGTTAAATATGAAGATAAATATCATTATCAAGTTTATATTTTAATAATACTAATGATACTTATTTATTTTACAAATAGTTATATTTTATTTTAAAATTAGTTATTTTATTTTAATAAGTTAGATGATGATTTTAAATATTATAAGATAGTTTAAGGGCTAAAGTGATATTTATATATCAAATTTCGTATATAAGGTGATAATTTCTTTTAACTATTTTTGTTTTATCTAATAAGAATCAATGAGATCTTATATGAGAGTCCCTTATATGAGAGTACCAGATCTCTATATGGTATTAGAGAACTTTAACATTAAAGGAGACATTACTTAAAGACACAAAATAGGAGAACAAAGGCACATATTAAGTAATCTTACAGAATTTGAGAAAAACTTTCTTGAAAACCCTAATCGCGGAGAAACTTATTTTTCTACCGATTCATCAAGAATGATAACTAAGAAGAGACACTGAATAGATCCACTCTACATTACATAGTGAAGAGATTTCAGGTGCAACTAGGACGAACTATTTTGAATGAAGCAAAAGTAATGAACTGTCATTGATGGAAAAGATGAAGATGAACTTCGTTGATGGTCTTGCACTAAACTTGAAGATCCACTAGATGCAATACTTTAGAAGATGATTGATGCCATTGTCAGATCTTGGATCATGCATACAATTGAAAAGAAAGCAAGAATTCATTTCAAAAGTGCAACCACATCAAATGAGTTATGGGTTGAAATCAAGTCTAGTTATGAGACATATAACTGACCAACTCAATACAAGTTAAATGACATCTATATAACTAAACAAGGTAATCTTGATCTTGAAGATTATTTTTCTAAAGTTAGATTGTCTTGGGATGAGCAGTTATATTTACGACCATACCAAAGATGTACATTGATAGAAGTCAACAAGATTGTGTAGGCTGTAAACTAGAAAAAGAAGTTATAAAGGATTATGAGAAGAGCAATCTGCTCATTTTCTTTATGAGAATTTGTTAAATTCAATACTGGCCATGGATAGGGGTATGGAAATGGGTAAACCCAACCCATATTCATCCCAATATTCAACCAATATTAACGAATAATATGGGTTGGATAACCCAAATTAAATCCCACCCCGCCCCGGCATAACGTTTCGCTTCTAGTTTTTCAGAAATAATCAACTTACTTCTCCCTTCTTCATTGATCGTTTTAGTTTGTAACACATTTATTATGTTTTTGACTCGTTTAATATTTAACATATTTTTGTTCTAGTTAACACATTTTAATCTGTTTAACAATGATTTGATTGGTTTTACCTAATTTAATACGTTTTTAACTTATTCAACACATTTTTAACTCGTTTAACTTATATTTGATTCATTTGACCTATTTTAACTCGTTTAATACATTTTTAGTTTTAACAAGTATGTAACTTATTTTAATTCGTTTAACATGTTTTGGCATGTTTAACACGTTTTTGCACGTTTAACACGTTTTGACACGTTTAACACGTTTAACACACTTGTGACATATTTAATATTTTCGGTCCGTTTAATTTGTTTTTTGCCCCGTCTAATATGTCTTTGACATTATTATACATTCTTTTGATCCGTTTAACATATTTTTGATTTGTTTGAAATTATTTTAATATTTTAATAACTAAATTAGTTGAAGAAATAATATGTGAGATTAATATGAATTATTTAAATAGTATATAATTCATACTAAATAAAGTCTTGAATATGGTAAACTCTATTTATTTTTAGAAATAAATTATTTCATTAAAGAGTTTTAAAACAATATTGATATTTAGTTTTGTATGGCTAGACTATAATTAATTAATATATTATTAATGAGTTCTAAAAATTTCAATTATTTTTCATTTAACTGTAATTGAGATCATCATAGTAAAAATCAAGAGAATATATGGAAGTTGAAAGATGGTTGATTTATATTGGATTGATAAGAGATAATTAAATTAAATTAATTTAATTTGGGTAAGTAACCCTAACTCAATCTAAATTCAATCCAACCCAAATTCAACCCAACCTAAACCAAATTAATTTACCCAAATTAATATTTTGGGCTATGTTGGGGGGTTTGGGTCAACCCAAACTATGCTCACCCCTAGCTATGGAATCAAAATCAAATGTATACAAGACATTTATAATGTTTCTTAATGTTGAGAAGAAGAGAAACATCAATATGTGAAAGAAAATTTCTACAACAATTCTACAAGAAATAGAACTGAAGATGTGAGCCAAAGAAATAAAACACATATGTGTACACATTGCAACATGAATGACCATCTTAAGAAAGGATGCTACAAGATCGTGGGTTACCCTAAATGGTGGACAAACAAGAGAAAGAAGAAGACATATTCATCATAGCTAATGCAACATATTTTGATGAATAAAATGAATTAGTATAGATTTCAAAGTCTCAATATAAGGAAATTCAGAATTTTATGAAGGTTGTCAAGGAAGGAAGTGGAAAAACAACAAGTTCATCTAAAGGAAAAGGAAGTTGCATTGATCTTGACTTCGCTGCAGGTATGTCTTCGAACTAAAAGTTTTTCATATCAACTATTTACGAATTAAACATGAATTTAAATGATCTGAAAAATAAAAAGCATGTTTGACTAATTGATTTAGGGGAAGTAGTCATATATGTAACAACAAGAACTTTCTAACTGAAAAATAATTTTTTTTATCTAGCATATGGTTCAAATAAGATTGTAAATGAAATTGGTAATTTGGTATTAAGTGACAAAATTACTTTAAAGGATGTACTATATTCACCTTATTTTAAATACAATTTAATATCTCTTGTTAAATTGATTAGAGATGAAAAAATGAATTGTATTTTTTCTAAAAATATTTGTGTATTGCAAGACCTTAATAAGAACATATTGTTTGAATTTGAAAAAAGGATTGAGAATCTGTTTTTTGGTTCTTCTGCAAATGAATTTTATGTAAAAAAATAGTTTCTAGTACTCTTAATGTTTTTCTATTAATGATTATTACAGGATACACCTAAGATGTGGGCATCCTTCAAATAAATTACTGAATTTTATTTTTTCAAATTATGCAAATAAAGTTCTTCATTGTGAGACATGCTTACTTTCAAAATGTCATCGCTTAAATTTTCTCTCTTGCACAACTATGACAAAAGATGTTTTTGATTTAATTCATATAGATCTTTGGGGTCCCCACAAAAAAAAATCTTTAAAAAAAAACCTTATATGTTAATTATTGTTGATGATTATTCAAGATGCATTTAGATTTTTTTTTATAACAAAACTATTGTTTTTAACAAAATTTCAAAATTTCTTTTTTCTAGTAAAAATTAGTAAAAAACTATTAAGAAAGTTAGAAGTGATATAAAATTGAGTTTGTAAATTTGAAATACAATTTTCTTCGAGCAAATGGGAACAAATCATCAAACAACATGTGTTTATAGACCACGCCAATAAAATGTTGTAAAGTAAAAACATAGACAACTTCTTGAAATAGTTAGATCATCAATGAGTTATTCCAGTTTGCCTATAAAGTTTTGCCCCTTTTCACTTTTTACAGCTACTTATTTGATAAATAGAATTCCCACATCAACATTGAATTGGAAAACATGTGTTACATGAAACAAAAATTGTTTACACCATGTTGAATTTTTTTGGATGTCTATGATATATGACTAATACATGTCCACACAAATCAAATTTATCTTGTATAAAAGAGGGATTAAGTGTGTTTTAATCAAATATCCTTCAAATAATTTTTTTTTATCTTTTATATAACTTTGATTTAGATAAAATAGTTACATCCAGAAATATTGTTTTCTATGAACAAATATTTCATTTTAAATAAATCAGAACCATCACAAATCAATACACAAATTATGATCACATTAATTTGTCTTTTGATTAGAATAATATTTCTAATGAAGAAACATCACAAACAATTGATAAATCTACTTGTGATGTATTCAATTTAGAAAACTCTAGATTCATAGACATTAAGAATAACAGAGTCAATCTTAACTCTATTGGAACAAATATATGTCCAAATGAGAAAAGTACATATAACATTGATTTAAAAAATATTTGTAAAAGTGATTCTAGTATCAAATCTGCTTTGGAAAATATTTATCTAAACTGCAACCGATTTATTCGAAATCCAAAGCATGAAAAAAAAATTTGCAAATTGAGAGAAGGCCTTTATAGTTTAAATTTTTTTTCTCAACAATGGTATATATAATTATATGTATTTTTTTTATAGAATCTAGTTTCAATAGATCTGAACATGTCTAGAACCGGACCGAACCGCTCAAAACCGAACCGGTCAACCAAGAAATCGAAGATCTGAAAAATCTTGAACTGAAGCTTTCCATTTCGGTGCATCGATTCATTGATTGCTAAACCGGACCACCGACCGACCAGACCGTTTTATTATAATTTTAGGTTTATAATTATATGAGAGAGAGAAGCAGGGAATATAAGTAGTAGGCAGGCTAGTAGAATAATATTGATAGTAGGCTAGTAGTAGAATAATGTTGATAGTAGGCTAGTAGCAGAATGATGTTAACATACTAGCAGTAGCAAACTAGCTAGATTAGTAGTCTAGAGGGTCTCTTCGTCTTCATTTCATTTCATGGATAAACTTTTCTAAACTGATAAAGACAATCTTCACCTCCTTCTTCACGGATCGCGCTATTAAGGAAGAAAATGATATGTTGCAGGTGTTCTACACTTTTATTACAGATCGATTTAATAAACACATTCAAGTTATTCAACCGATTTCAATAGAGATTAGAGACTTCGATAGTTTGACAGCTCGACCTAATATCTACAAGCACAGGCGCAATAGAAAATCTTCAAAGATTGATGTCGACCTATTATGTTTAAGCCTGGTATATTTTGAACTTTTGATAAGTTGAACTTCTATTTACTCTTTATGTTATATGATGAAATTTTGTATTCATTTGGTGAACTATTGTTTCAGTTATTGTTTGGTAAGTAGGTATACTTTGTAGCTTTAACTTATCTTCACTGTGTTTTTGCATTTTTGTTTCTTTCTTATTGTTACTGGTGTGTTGCCTACAATAAGATGATTATTATATATTTTGATAGACATAGTATATGAATGAAGATCTTCTTTATATTCAAAGTGATTATTTACATAACAATGAGCAATGGTTTATACATAAAAACCATACATAAAAGTGATTGTTTGGTCGGTAAAGTGATTATGTTTAACTTTAAAGTTGCCCGAAAGACAGGAACAATGAAGTTACATCATCTTTTATAAATAGAAGCAACATTATTGGACATTGAAGACACTTTTAGATTTAAATTTTTATTTTTGCTGAGAAGTTAATAATATGGTGCATGTGTTCTACATTTTCAATATTTGATAGTTCAACCGATTTCAATAGAGATTAGAGACTTTGATAGTTCGACAAATCGACATAAATTTTAACATTTGTAATTAGTTTGGCAAGTCTGTATGTTTTATTAAGTTGAACTTTTATTACTTTTAGTGTCCTATGATGTTATTTTGTATTCATTTGGTGAACATTTGGTGAACTATTATGTATGTTTTATTAGGCATGTTTAATCATCTTATATAATCTATAATTTATTAACGGTTATAAACAAGATTATGTTGATTAGTTTATAATCAATATTAGTTCATATTTTAAAATTTACTACACTCAATACAATAACCGTTTTATCATTTATTAATTAATAGCAGGTTGATAATTTGATAATCAATATTCAATATTCAATCTTATTTTAAGTTTTAACTATATTGTATATTTATAATGTAGATTGATATTAAATGAATAACCAAGAACTTCAGTTTCTATCTCAACATAATACTCAAGTTTCTAATGAAGTTAGGAATACTCAAGTTACTAATGGATCTAGTAATGGAGAAAGTGATACTCAAGTTACTATTGAAGCTAATGAAGTTACTATTGGTAAAAGAAAAAAAACAAGAATCTGATACTATCAATATTCCTAAATATAATATGAAAGATCTCAAGTTTGGGATCACTTTACAAAGCTAGTAGATTCAAATGCACCTAAGTCACTTTGCAACTATTGTGGAAAGGATTATGCATGTGCCTCCAAAACTAATGGGACAAGTAATATGTGGAACCATTTAAGGACACAATGTAAAATTCTCCCATTAGAAATTCATTGACAAAACAAAATGTTTTGTGTTTTCATACCAAAAAAGGTGTTGGAGGTGATCATTTGAAAGTTACTCACTACAATTATGAATCTTCTAAAAAGTCTTTGGCAAAATTGTTTTTATGGAAGAATTAACTTTTTGTGCAGTCGAGGGTGAAGGGTTTAGAGAATTCGCTCAATCCTTAGAATCAAGATTTGTTGTTCCTTCATGTGTTACAATCGCTAAAGACTGTATGAAGTTATATCTTGAAGAAAAGGAGAAGCTAAAAAAGATGTTGAAACAAGAACGTCTATGTTTTACCACTAATACATGGACATCAATCCAAAATATAAATTATATGTGTTTGATTGAACATTGGATTGATGAAAATTGGACTTTGAATAAGAAGTTCTTAAATTTTTGTCATATTCCTAATCATGAAGGCTTGACAATAGGAAATGCAATAAAGACTTGCTTGGTAGATTGGGGAATAAAAAAGATTTTATGTGTAACGCTTGATAATGCTAGTGCGAATGACGTTGCAATGAGTCATTTAAATCGAGTGACAAAGAATGGGGAATCCACGATATTAGAAAACAAATATCTTCTTGCTCGTTGTACTGCACATATTATAAATTTAATTGTGAAAGACGGGTTGAAGGAGCAAAACCAATCAATTGTGAAGATCTGTAATGCGATACGTTTTGTAAGATCATCACCTTATAGGTTAGAGTTGTTTAAGAATGTAGAGGAAAAATTGAAATTTTCCACCAAAAAATGATGCATCAAGATATCCCCACAAGGTGGAATTCTACTTACTTGATGCTTGAAGCAATTGAGAAATTTGAAAAAATTTTTGATCACTTAACGGAAGATCAAAAGTTTTTGACATATTTTATGGAAGAAGAAGATTAATTGATGAAAATGGCAAGGCAAAAGGAAAGAGGAAAAAGTATTTGGGTCCTCCGTCGACGATTGATTGGGAAAATGCTAGACATTTCTTACCATTTTTGAAACTCTTATATGATTCTACTAATAATGTTTCAGCGACTTTGTATGTCACATCTAGCTCATTTTTTAATGAGCTTATGGGAATTCAATTGAAGTTGAGCAATATGTGTAAGAGTGGAGATCCTTTACTTAGTCGGATGTCCAAGATGATGTATTTAAAATTCAACAAGTACTGGAGAAATTTACAGAAAAACAATATGTTATTATTAGTTGCAGTTATATTGGATCCCAAATTTAAGTTTAGATATGTCAACCTTTTCTTTCGGAATATGTATAATGTATGTGATGCAAATGAAAAAAACAACTTAGTTAGAGATTGTTTGTTTAAATTGTACGAATTTTATGAGCAAAAGATGAAGTTGATGAATGCTGATAGTTCTATCAGTGCAAATAATATGGATGAAAATATTGTGGAGGATTTCTCACTTGCTTATCAATTCATGCAACATGTAATGGAAGAGGATTCATTTGAAATTAAATATGAGATTGAAATATATTTATCCGATAGTATTGTAGTTTTGAGTCTGGATTACAAATTTGATTTGTTGAAGTGGTGGAAAGAGAACAGATACAAGTATCCAATACTTTCTTCAATTGATAAAGACGTCTTAGCTGTACAAGTTTCTTCAGTTGCATCAGAACCGACTTTTAGCACGGGAGGAAGAATTCTTGATCCCTCTCCTAGCTCGATGACTCCCACAGCAGTTGAAGCGCACCCAAAACTAGTTACTTTATAAGCCTATTGTATCGGAAATAGACAAAAATGGACTGATTTGGACAATATTGAAGCTATTGAAGAAGGTATCATATTTTTTTTTAAATCTTAGTATTTGTTTAATTATTTGTTATAACTTTTTATTATAGAATTGTCGATTAAGTTGGTGCTGAATGATGAATTGTAAAGTTTGGTTAAGTTGTTTTGAAGACTTCGATTGGTAAGTTTTATGTTTTTAACTATGCTTAATTTTTTATTGGTATTTTATTTTATATAATCAAAGTTAACATATTTAATTTTTAATTTTGTTACTTTTATGCAGATATTTGGAGGTTGAAGGTTGGAAGTTGAAAGTGATAAATTCTATGTTGGTATTTGTTTTAATTTTAATATTTCTATTTTTGAGTTTAATTGTTGTTTGTTAACTAAATTTTTGTTCAATTATTGAAAACTTAAAACTGGTATGGTTACTTTTTGACTTGTTGAAGTGGGTACTTGAATTTTTGTTCAATTGTTGGTCATTGTTATAGTTTCTTTTTGACTTGTTGAACTTAGTAATGGGTACAGATTCTGAAAAAATATATTTTTGCTAATTTATTAATTTTAAAATTTTGTTATTTTATTAAAAACCGATCTAACCGAATAACCAACCGAGTCGATCATCAAACCGATCAAACCGAACCAATCAATAAACTAAAATCGATGGTTTATAATTTAGGCAAACCGACCTAACGGTTTGATTGTAAATTTTGGTCTATAAACCGACCAAACCGAACCGCTTACAGGCCGAGTTTGTATTTCAATCGAAATGATTATAGTGTAAGAGGTCTATTACTATATGTTGATGATATCTTAATTTCAGGAGATAATCTTGAAGGGATTTCAAACACAAAGAAACTTATTGATTATAAATTTCCAATTAAGGATTTAGGAAATGCAAAATTCTTTCTTGGACTGGAAATCAGAAAAGACAAAAATGGTATGTATAAATCAAAATAAATACATTCTCGATTTAATAGATGATACAAGAATGATGGGATGCAAAATTGTTAAAACGTCGATGGTAAAGGGTACAAAATTTGAGAATGAATCTCAAAATCATTTAGAGGATCCATCTCAATATCAAAGACTAATTGGTAAGTTTTTTTTATTTAAACTACACACGTTCAAATATTTCATAAGTAGTACAACAACTTTCTCAATATATGCATAAATCACTTATGTGTCATTGAAATTCTACTCTTTACTTGGTAAGATATCTAAAAGGAACTCTTTCAATCAACTTTTTTTTTATCCTTTTCAAAACAAGATATATCTTGAAGCATTTTTAGATTCAGATTGGGTTCTTGTATAGAAACTAATAATACTAATGATACTTATCTATTTGCATATAGTTATATTTTATTTTAGAATTAGTTATTTCATTTTAATAAGTTAGATGGTGATTTTAAATATTATAAGATAGTTTAAGAGATAAATGATAAGAGATTTTAATTTGTATATCAAAATTTGCTTATCGGGTATATCACCTCTTGTAACCTCTGTTGTTTTTGATAGAATGTTTATCATTATCCTAATCATGAATATAGACTATAATTATAACGCAGCGGAAGCGTACCTGAAGATGATCCCATTGTAGATCCGGATTGATCTATTCTTGAAAAAACGACTAGGTCTTCCAAGACTAAGTATTATCCGTTCTCCTCTGTTATTGACGGGGGAAATCATAGGACAAGAAAACGGAGGAGAGTTGAGAGAGAGAAGGCATGAGATTTCTTCTTTGAATCTCCCTATCCTATTTCTTAAATAATACTTGTCTTAGGGACCTAACCCTAGTTGAAGCCCATATATTGTTAAAGCCCATAATATAAGAAGGCCCACCATATTATTAATACTTATTTTGTCACGTCACCAGATAAACAAATACTAAACGGGTATCTACAATTATTCATTTCATAATCATTAAGCCCATGACTTTAATCTAATAATATGTTCTACATATATATTTAAATCCAAAATCCAACAATCTCCCACTGGAATTAATATGTATCCGAATGAACACATTATTCTTCAAGAGCTCAATTTATCAGTCAATAAAAATAAAGGGCTTATAACAATCCGGTCCATCAATCATAGCAATATAGACTAAAGAAGCATTCGTCATATTTATGGATAAACTAACAATAATCACTGATACTACTACAATCAAACGACATAGATCAATTATGAAACATGTAGAGAGAAAATCACATTAATGTGACCTGAATATGTCTATTTTCTCTGGTCCAAACTTAATGAGATCGTTATCTTTGAATATAATGTACAAAAGTGTCAAAAATAAACTTTATTTCTGATCAGAAAAGTGCTTTAGAAAATATCGCGCAATTGACAAAAAATTACTTGTAGCATACTCTCCCACTATAATGAAGCTTTCTTAAATTGTAACACACCCATACGTGCAGTATGCCCGTAAAATACCATAGGTGTTACACCTTTAGTTAGGGGGTCTACTAACATAGATTTTGTTCCTAAATGCTCGATGCAAATCTGACCACTTTGTACCATTTCATTCACACGTAGAAACTTAATGTCAATATGCTTTGACTTCGACGAGCTCCTATTGTTATTGGAATACAAAACATCTGAATTATTGTCACAAAAAATCTTAATAGGTCTTTCGACCCCCGGAATAATGCGCAGCCTTGTGACAAAATTCTTTAACCAAATTCCCTGATGTGATGCTTCAAAACATGCCACAAATTCAGCCTCCATAGTAGAGTTGGTAACAAGTGTCTGTTTGGCACTACGTCAAGAAATGGCTCCTCCAACCAATGTATAAACGCAGCTAGATGTAGATCTCCCACTATCTGGGCAACCTGCAAAATCGGAGTCAGAATACCCAACGATCTTCAAATGGTCTGACCTCCTATATGTGAGCATATAATTCTTTATTTTCTTTAGGTATTTCATCACCCTTTTAGCTGCTTTCCAGTGATCCATTCCAGGATTATTGAGATATCTACCTAACACACCAACTATGAACGCAATATCTGGACGCGTACATACTTGTGCATACATAAGACTTCCAACTACAGAAGCATATGGAATCTTTTGCATTTCTTGGATGTCTAAACTTGATTTTGGACATTGATTTAAACTGAATTTGTCTCCTTTGGTAACTGGGGTATTTCCTGGTTTGCAATTCTACATGCCAAATCATTCCAGCACTTTATCGATATAACTCATTTGAGATAACCCAAGAATATACTGAGATATTTCACGGTATATTTGGATCCCTAATACAAAAGATGCTTGACCAAGATCTTTTATTTCAAAGTTATTCGAAAGAAATTTCTTAGTTTCGTGCAAGAAGCTCATATCGTTTGTGGCAAGCAGAATGTCATCCACATACAAAACCAAAAAAATAAATTTACTCCCACTAAACTTTTGATAAACACAATCATCAACTACATTCATTTCAAAACCGTATGAAAGAATTATTTGATGAAATTTGTGATACCACTGGCGAGACGCTTGTTTTAGTCCATAGATAGATTTTCTTAATTTACAAACCATTTGTTTCGGGTCATCGACCTCAAAACTTTCAGGTTGTACCATATAGATTGTTTCATCAATGTCACCATTCAAAAACGCTGTCTTTACATCCATCTGATGAAGCTCCAAATCAAAATGTGCCACTAGAGCCATGATTGTCCTAAAAGAGTCTTTCGAAGAAACCAGAGAGAAAGTCTCTTTATAGTCAATTCCATTTTTCTGAGTATAACTTTTAACTACAAGACGTGCTTTATACCTCTCCATATTTCCATTAGCATCCCGTTTGGTTTTAAAAATCCATTTACAACCTACGGGTTTTGCATCTTCTAGCAATATGACAAGTTCCCAAACCTTATTGTCTTGCATTGATTTATACTCATCACGCATTGCTTCGATCCATTTATCCGAATTAGGACCCTTCATGGCATGACAAAAGTTGATAGGATCATCCTCAGTCATGCCACCATTGTCCTCATTTTCTTGAAGAAATGTCACATAATCATTTGGAATGACATTTCTCCGTTCTTTAGTGGATATACGTAATAACGTTGGCTCTTGAACAATATGTTCTTGAGTTTCTTGAGTTTGCTCTTCAGCTACAACTTGGTGTTCCCGTTCAATTTGAATGGGTTCATCAATTGTATCTTGAAACTGTATGGGAGTTAGAATGACTAATCCTTCTTGAGGTGTCAGGTCAATCATTTTGGTGATTTCTTGATCCTCTAAAGAAAAGTCTAAAACTGTATTTCTTCCCCAAACTCAACATTTTCAAAGAACGTGGCAGTACCCGTCTCAAAAATGTTTCTTGATGTGGGATCATAAAACTTATACCCCTTTGACCGTTCTGAGTAACCAATAAAGTGATTACTCACCGTACGAGATGTTAGCTTTGGTTCATTTGGCATATAATTCCTTGCTTTAGCTGGACATCCCCACACCCTAAAATGACGTAAGTTGGGTTTATGCCCAGTCCAGAGTTCATAAGGTATTTTGATTGTCGCCTTAGTCGGTACTCGATTAAGAATGTAGACTACAGTTTTCAATGCTCCCCCCAATTTTTTTTTGGCAAAGTAGTTTCACATATCATACTTCGAACCATATCTTTTAATGTACGATTACGTCTCTCTACAACACCATTCATGCTAGGAGAACCCGGCATGGTGTATTGAGGGACTATTCCACACTCTTTAAGGAAGTCAGCAAAAGGGCCTGGACGTTGTTCACCCGATCCATCATTTCTACTGTAATATTCACCTCCACGGTCAGATATGATGATCTTAATGCGTTTGTTGAGTTTATTTTCAACTTCAACCTTAAATGCTTTGAACATGTCCACTGCCTCAGATTTTTCCCTTATGAGGTAAAGATAGCCATATCGAGAATAATCATATGTGAATGATACAAAGTATTGTTGACCATACCACGAAGGTGTGGAAAATGGTCCACAAATGTCTGTATGTATCAACTCTAAGACTTCTGTAGCTCGATAAGCACTTGTCCTCTTCACTTTCGTCTGTTTACCTTTAATGCAGTTAACACAAACCTCAATATCCGAAAAATCTATGGAATCAAGGATTCCATCCTTAATGAGTCTTTCAACTCGATTTTTCGAAATATGACCTAAACGTTTGTGCCATAATAAACTTGAATTATTTAATTTTCGTTTAGTATCTTTCGTTTGCACATTTAGGGTTTCATGATATGAAGTTAAAGTGTCAAGCATGTATAAATTGTCATTCAACATAAAAGTACCAAAACCAACCAAATTTGAATTCAAAGACAATGTAACTTCATTGTTTCCAAACGAACAATAATAACCGAATTTGTCCAAATAAGAAACAGAAACCAAATTCCGTCTAAATGACGGTATAATAAAAGTGTCTTTTAATTCAAGAAAATGCACATTACTTAGGAACAATTTAAAATTGCCAACTGCTTCCACTTCGACCGATTCCCCATTTCCAAAGTAAATGCGTCTTTCAGCATCAATTGGGCTTCGGTGGCTTAGGCAACCCTACATTGAAACACTGATGTTAGTAGTTGAACCAAAGTCTAACCACCAAGTGTTTCGAGGCACTGAAGCTAGATTAACTTCAGAATAAACCAAAGTAAGAACAGTACCTTTCTTCACACACCAATTATGATAGCTGGCACAATCCTTCTTTTCATGTCCAGTCTTCTTGCAAAAGAAGCAAGATTTCTCCATAGGACGAGCCTAAGGAGCTGGGACTAGAGCCTTAGCAGTCTCAATCTTCACGGCCTTAAACTTTCTTTTATTGCCGTCGACATTTTTCGAGGTTCCAATCATATGTACCTCCTTAGTCCTTTTGTGCTTCATTCTTTCTTCCTCTTCAACATAGTGAGAAATGACTTCATTAAGAGTCCATTTCTCCTTTTGACAGTTATAACTAACTTTGAACTAATCGTATTGAGCAGGAAGTGAGAGTAGCACCAATAGGACTAACATATCCTCTGAAAGGTCTAACTTGAGTGCTCTCAGTTTTGAAGCGACATTGGACATATTAAGGATGTACTCCCTTATGTTCCCCTTCCCGAGATACCTCATGGTAATGAGTGACTTAAGAAAAGTACTCATTTCCGCCTTATCGCTTTTAGTAAAGCGTTTTTCTATCTCGATGATAAATTCTTCAGCCTTAGTGATATCATCAGATATTGTACCCCAAAATATTTCTGAAATGCTTTTCTTTATGATCATCAGACTTAAACGATTAGACCTTTTCTACTTCTCAAACATCTGCCTTTGATCAGCAGTGCTTACATCCGTAAGGGGAGCGGATTGGTCTATCCTTAATGCTAAGTCCAGATCCATACAGCCCAAATGAATCAAAATGGATTCTTTCCAGTTCTTAAAGTTATCCCCCGATAAAATGGGGACTGGATAGTTAGCAGATATCAAAAAACCAGATCCTGAAGTTAACAAAAAATATAAACACTAACATTATTACAAATATTTAAATAATAAACAAATTATGGTTAACCCCATCGCAAGATACCAAACACAACATTAAAACCAAATCTTTGGATAATAATTTTAATTGTAAGCGGTACTCTTGTTGCAATAATAAAATCTTGACAATAAATTCTGTAAAACTAATAAATTTATCTTTAGATAAAAATATAATCCACATGAAAACTTTATAACTATCACAAATTTATTACCACGAGTATTTTTATATTTTGCCAAGTATTGATTAACCTTTGGGTTAATCAATAAACGCATGAAATAAAAAAAATATACAACCATCCTTAAGAATTTAAATAAAATGATTACGAAATAGAGGCCACTTTGGTGACATCTGAAGATGAAATTATTTTATTTAAATGGAATAAATATTAGATTATTAATATTATTATCTAATTTAATAAAACAGATTCTAATAATTCATTTCTTAGTCGTTAATATTATTTAATATAATATAAATTATTTATTAATGATGATAAAAAATAAATATTATATTATCAATTCCTTATTTATTTAATGATAATAAAAACTATTATATTATTAATTCCTTATTTATTTAATAATAATAAAAAATATTATATTATCAATTCCTTATTTATTTAATAATAATAATAAATATTATATTAGCAATCCCTTATTTATTTTATTTTCTTAATAGAGAATATTATTTCCTTATTTATCTTGTAGTTTAATAGTAATGACAATAAAAATAAAATAATATATTTTATTTATTATTAATTAAAAAAATAAATAAATAAATAAACCAATATAGATTCAAATACGATCATTATAAAAATTATCGATTCATAAATAGGATAGCTCTGATACCAACTGATTGAATGTTTATCATTATCCTAATCATGAATATAGACTATAATTATAACGTAGCGGAAGTGTACCTGAAGATGATCCCATTGTAGATCCGGATTGATCTGTTCTTG
Organism: Impatiens glandulifera; assembly: GCF_907164915.1. Lineage (NCBI taxonomy): Eukaryota > Viridiplantae > Streptophyta > Magnoliopsida > Ericales > Balsaminaceae > Impatiens > Impatiens glandulifera. Next base: position 24,341,926 of record NC_061868.1, read on the forward strand.
AAAGGAACGGTTAGGTCTTCCAAGACTAAGTATTATCCGTTCTCCTCTGATATTGACGGGAGAAATCAAAGGACATTAAAACGGAGGAGAGTTGAGAGAGAGAAGGCATGAGAGTTCTTCTTTGTATCTCCCTTTCCTGTTTCTTAAATAATACTTGTCTCGGGGACCTAACCCTAGTTGAAGCCCATATATTGTTAAAGCCCACAATATAAGAAGGCCCACCATATTATTAATACTTGTTTTGTCACGTCACCAAATAAACAAATACTAAACGAGTATCTACAATTATTTATTTCATAGTCATTAAGTCCATGACTTTAATCTAATAATATGTTCTACATATATATTTAAATCCAAAATCTAACAGTTTTAGCTAAACAGCATCAATAATAATAATAAAAAAAGTCCAATTTTTCTTTTTGTTCTTGAAGTTATTGGGGATTTTATTCATATTTCTAAGAGATCTTATATGAGAGTACCATATCTCTATAAGTTGAAATTACAATCATAAGGATCGATGAAGAATCAATGACGATTCAAACTATGGATAATCCATGAACATCGTTAGTTACGATTTCACTTATAGGTGATAACTATATAAGTTGGAAGTTATCTATCTGAACTGCGTTATAGGTAAAATCAAAGGATAAATTTATCGAAGAGAGATACCCATGTCCAGTTGAAGAAAAACTTCAGGATAAATGGGTGAAAGCATACGTGTTAGTGTGACCGTGGGTATGGAATTCTATGACTAAAGTGCTGGAATTATTTCCAATATTTGGGTACATATATTATTTAATAATTGTATATTAGTTGTTATCATAATAAAGATTAAAACCCAATTAAAGTGATCTATTAAAGTATAAAGATTATGGGCTTGTTGAGACATCTATAATAAATGTAGGGATTATTTGTGTAAAAACAGAAATACCATTTATTATTTTGTTGATGGGCCGAATAATAAATGAGTATATTAGGGCTAGGTCCCCAACTCATATAGATAGTGTACCTAATTTGTTTTTCTCATCAGACAAAAAGTTTATGCTCATCTGTCAAGAACACTCAAGAAGGCTATTGATAAAGAGTTAGAAGACTAAAACTCACCCACATCAGACATTCCAATCAAGGTATAGATCCAGAACAAGAAGATCCACATTCTGATCCAGGTCCAGATCCAGAACAAGAAGATTCAAGATCAAGAAAAGATCCAAGATCAAGAAGAAAAGAATAACGAAGAACAACTTAATGAACCGTTCTTCATTCCAGATTCAGGTATGTTTCTGCAACTTATGTTTATCTCAATTTATCGACATAGAGTATTAAGATTATAGAACTAAAGAATAAAGATTCTAACATAAAGAGCTTTAATTTAAATAATTTTTTTCCATGCGACTACAACATAAGAACTTTGGAAGGAAATAACGACCAGATACGGAGTGAGGAATGTTCCATTAAATTATCAACAGAGAGAAATAAAACAATGAGCAATGAAATTAGAGAGTATTATTCTGCAATGAATAAATTATGGGATGATTTACAGTCTATATGTTTCACGGTGTATTATTATTGTTCAGCATTTGGTATATGCACCGACAAAATCAAGAAGATACTACAAGAAAATAATAAATTCAACAACATGATTCAATTTTTAAAAGGACTAAATAACTATTATGAGTATACCATAACTCATATTCTAATAATGAATCATCCACCAACAGTAGTGGAACCATATATATTGCTTATAAATGTTGAAAAAATAAAATAAAGATAAAACTCAAGATTTGAACAATAATATTTCGATGATGGCTAAAGAGATAAAATAATTGAACAAAAATACAGCATAAAAGGGGGCACAAAGAAATGTTGCAACATATGTCATATAAAAAAGGAAAAGAATTGTAGTCAACAAAGATAAAAAAAATAGTTATTTCCATAATTATCGAATTAAAGGACACCTGCAAGATTTATGCTTCACAATAATTGGGTATCCCGACTAGTTCAAAGGAAAAAAAAAGACAAGAATGCAATAAATATTATTATGAGCAATAATCCACTATGAATGAAAGACAGAGGAAATGGTAGCACTACAGTTCAAAAAGATTCAAATGTGGAAATTGATGTCTTAAGAAAATTAGTGACACTATTTGGTAATGGAAACAATCCAGTGTACTTGAATTTAGTAGGTAAGTCCGCTGAACCTAACTCTAAACATTATAATAAAGTTGAAAATGCTAGTTTTAGCCTTAACATGTTTAGAGCTTTTATGCATGATGATTGTAAAATTGAATCAAATCACTATGCTTATGCTAGTATAGAAAAGAAAAACATGTGGATCATTGATTCAAGTGATAGTTCACATATATGTTTTGATAAAATCTTTTTTAAATAAGTATAAAATAGAAAAATATACAATATTAAGTAGTGTTAATTTAAATCAAAAAATTAAACTTGCAAATATTTTATATGTACCTAATTCTGAATACAAATTAATCTCAATTTCAAAATAATTTGATTATGAGAACATAAGATACATTTTTTTGATAAAAATTTTGTTTTGTAAGACCTTAAAAGTAATGAAAAACTTGGAACATGGAACCAAGTTGACTATTCTGTATTTTTTAATTTTTTTTAATGATCCACTTCAAAGATATTTTTCAGTTTATAGTAGTAAATGACATAATAGATTAGGGCATGCTTCTGAATTTGTAATAAGACATATTCAACCAGGTTTAAAGAATGATATGTAAGTTTGTGAACATTGTGTTAAAGTTAAGCAACATAGAATAACTTTTTCTTTGCACGAGTCAAAGTTAAGCCCTGAGATTTTGGGAGCCCTATGCAAATTTAAATTTTGGGCCCCTAAAATAGTAAAAAAAATATATTGTTTTTAATTTTAATTAATAAAATAAAATATAAATAATTAATATATTATAATACGAGACTAAAAAGAAGATAAAAAAGTTATTTATATAATATATATTTAATATTAAAGGAGAAAAAAGAGGAAAAAATAATATTATTAAATATAAAAAAATAGGGCCCTATAAAAGTGGAGGGACCTATGCAAGTGCATTAGTTGCCTTACCCCAGGGCCGGCTCTGGGCTCATATAGTGAAAATTGCATAACAAATACCCCACATGTTAACAATGGTCGATGATTTTTCAAGATATACATGGACACATATGTTTTAGTTTAAGCGGGGAGTCTTGGCTGTGGGGTGTCATGCTAGCTCTCTTTTATTTAAAAAAATAACATATGATGTCACATAAATTTGATGTTTTAAACACGTTGATGATTTTATTTACAGCAAATGAGACCCAATTTGAGAAAAAGATCAAAATAGTGAGAACCAATAGTGGATCAAAATTCACAAGTAGAGTTTGTCAATCATTTTTTAATTTAAGAGAGTAACTAATAAAAAAAATGTGTGCTTATACGACTCAACAGAATGACATTGTTACAAGAAAGCCTAGACTTCTTTTATATGTAGTTAGAGTACTCATGTATCATTATAAACCGTCTTTAAAATTTTGGCCTTATTCTATTTAGTATTAACTCGCCTCATCATTCGGAGAACATAAATTCTAGGATGGGAAACACCATATTCCAAGTTGTATAAAGTTAAACCATACTATGAATGTCTTAAAACTTTTGGCTGTTTATGTTTTGCTTCGAATAATTGGTCTCAAAAATCAAAATTTGAACCAAGAGTATTAAGTGTGTTACATTAGGTTATTTAGTAGGGCAAAAGGGATATAAATTGTATGACTTAAATAATAACAAAGTCATAGTGCCAAAAGATGTTATTTTTCATAACAGTTTTTCCCTTTAAGACAAATGAAATAAATTTAAAACAAAATGAAGAAACACACAGGCATATTGACATTGAATGATCATTTTCTCGAAAAGTATTGAGAGGCCATAACTTACTTATTACGCTCATAAGTAAAGAACCTAACAAAATATTGCCTCGATTCTAGAAACTATTGAAATATCAGAAATAGAAAATGTGACAAAATTAGAAACATTATAAATACATCAAATAAAGAATGAAAAAACAAGTGATGAAGTTAGGAGAAGTACAAGAGAGAAAACAAAACCATCACCGGATGAATGACTTTGTCACAAATATTTTTTCAAGTGAAAAAGAATAGAAAATGACTTCCAAATACAATCTTTTAACTTTTTCTTTGGAGACAATATGCACAGATTGTGTACACAATGTTTTTTTTTTGTCAAATGCTAATTTGATATAGGAACCGTAATTATATAAAAAAGGCATCAAATGATAAGTAATGAAAAACAAATGAATGAAGAGTTAAAGACTAAATGAAAATAAAACTTGGATTTTGGAGACTCTAGAAAAGAAGACGATTGGAACAAAATATGTATTCAAAACAAAATTTAAAGCAGATGAACCATAGAGAAAAGAAATGTGAGACTTGTTACAAAGGGTTACAACCAAATGGAATGTATTGACTTCACTAATAGTTTTTCACCAATTGCAAAAATAGTCACGATTATTTTATTATCTTTAGTTGCTTCTAATAAATGGTATTTTTACAAACTTGATGTAAATAATAATACATTTTCGCATGGTAAATTAGATGAAGAAATTTACATGTTACCTCTTAATCATTTCGATGAAGCCAAGCCTAGACAATTTTGAATTAAAAAATATTTATATGGCTTAAAACAAGCGTCCATATAATGGACAAAGAGAGATTTCTAAATGTCTTATTGATTATGGTTTTAAACAATCAATGCATGATAATAGCCTTTTCATTAGAAAATAATCATCTAGTTTTATAGATTTATTAGTTTATGTAGATGATGTTTTAATTACTGGAGATAATATTGATAAAATCAAGAAAGTTAGAATAAATCTAGATGAACTATTTTTCAGTAAAAGATATAGGGTGAAGCTAGATATTTTTTAGGTTTTGAAATGTATTCATATCATAGTAGGATATTCATAAATAAATAAAAAAAAGTACATTCTAGATATTCTAAATGAAACTAGATTAACAGGGGCTAAAGAAACTAAGACGCAATGATTAAATGTTTGGATTTAGAAGACTTCAAAAGTGTAAGACTACTAGATCTAGAACAATAAAGGCGTTTGACTAGAAAGCTGATTTATTTGAAGTTTACTCATCACGATATTGCTTATAGTGTGCAACAATTAAGCCAATTTATTCCTAGGCCAAATATGCCACATTGGAAAGCGACTTTACATGTTACGAAATATTTAAAAGGACACCATATTTGGGATTTTTTACTCTTCAAGCCATAAAGTTTAATTTGAAGGTTAGTAAGTTGTGTATTGATAGTAGCTGGAAACTTATACATAATTTAAATGACAAAACAGACAGAATCTGGGTTATCTGGGTCAACAAGGTTCCTGAGGTCAAACCTCTCTTCTCCAATGGTCAAACCATTCTGGTAGAGGTCAGAGACAATCTCTAGAATCGAGTTTCATCTTGCTATTGTATATTATATCAACTCGAGCACAAACAAGAGGTTTCTCTAGAATTATCTTAGGAGTTGGATTGGTGGTGATAAGCCTTGGGCCGCACTCGGTGACTACAATGTAATTAGAAATGAAACCGTTCGTAGTCTAGAATCTGAAATCATTCAGGATATGATCGATTTCAATTACTACATCAAAGATATGGGATGCATTGAGCCTACTAATTCTGGGAACTTCTTCACCTGGTCTTCTACGCGAGGGGATGAGCACATCAGGAAGAGCAGGATTGACAAATGTCTGGTCAACGAGAAATGGATCAGCCAATTTACAAAAAGTCAACTTCATGCTCTGAACCCAGGAATCTCTGACCATTGTTTGATAAAACTGTTATGGGAGAAGAAGGAAAGGTTCAAATTCTTCAACTTCTGGATGAAAAATTACAAATTCAAGGATATTTTTGAAAGTGTGGTCTGAACAAATCCCATGGCTCGCTTTTTGGGAAAGACTCAGCACTCGAGACCGCATTAGTAAGTATATGAGCATCCCGGACGTGAATTGTCTACTATGCAATGGAAACGAGGAAACCACTGATCACTTGTTTAGAAGCTATAGTATCGTTATGGAGCTTTGGGATCGTTTTGCAAAGAGTCTAGAGCTGATCAGTTTCCCAAAAGAATGGAAATAAATCAAGTAGATAACAGTACTCAAATCCAAAGGAAACAGATTAGCAACAAACGTATTCAAATGTGGCTTTGAAGTAGTGGTCTATAACATATGGTAGAAGAGAAACACAAGAGTTTATGGCAGAACAAGAAGGAGCTTTGAAGAGCTATGGAGAGAAATCATCTTGGATTGTGGCACCCTCGCGGGAACATGGAGGAGAATTCCAAGCACAGAGCAAAACTAGAATATATGTAGAAATTATAATCTACCTTTTACATAAATCACTAGAATTGAATACATTGTAATGAGATAATATGTTTTCATTTTTAGCTTTTTAGAGTTTATTCAGAAATTGTTACGAACTCAAAATCGTTCTAGGCCTGTCTAGAATGATCCTGTAAAACTCGTGTTTTTTTTCCTTTTTTGAGAATTTGTAATGAAATGACGATAACTCGTTTTTCCTAAAAAAAATAGTTCAATTTGAAGGATATTGAGATGCAAATTGGAAAACATGTAAAGTGAGTAGAAGATCTATTATGGGTATAGCGTGAAGCTAGGAACACCTTTCAATGACTTTACCTCCTATATTTATTTCAAAAAACCCTTTGACTGAGTGACGTGTATTTCTACAGTGCTCATTTTTTCAACTATGAAGCATTCTTAAGCGATCCTACTCACATTGGTGTTGATATAGTCACCACCGGATTCATAAAAGACTGTGTTAAAATCCTCTAAGCTACAAGCCCCATCCCGTATCCACTAGATCTTCTCCCGGTAAGGGCATCATCTTCTAGGAGCCTAAACTATGTGATTGAATAAATCATTTTCTATTTGTTGCGAGACAAAGGGATCATTCTCCTTCTTCGAACTATGATTCATATTTTTCATAGATAAATCTCACTTGTAAATTGGAAAACAAACCACCGTATAGATCTTCGACGGATGCTGAAACCAGAAGCTTGCGACAACGGTCTGCAAGATCCAATAGATATCCTATATTTTGAAGGACTTGATGCATGAGACATCACTACCTATTCTATTTTGGTTCAACAATAAGGCCATTATTCATATAACACAAAATACAAATTTTCAAGAAAGGACATAACATTAGAATATTGATTATCATATTATTTGAGATCAATTCAAAGTGGGTTTTATTCTTTCAAATTATGTATATTCAGAAGACCATTCGTCAAACTTCTATACAAAAGCATTAAATATTTTAAGAAATCAAAAATTACTTAAATGGTTAAATTTGAGAGATTTTCACAAGATTGCAACTTGAGGAGGAGATATTAAAATTATTAATTTATATTTGTTCTATAAAAGTTTAGGGTATTTATTTTAATATGTATATAATATAGATGATTATTTTAATATCTTATACTTTCTAGACATATTTTATATTAAACAAATAAGATGTAATAACTCAAGCTGTGATAAATGTGAAATCTCTTTCCCGATTACAGAGTTTTTATCTTCTTTGTTCTTGAGTAAAAATATGCATCTTCTTCCATATGAAACAAGTCCTCAATCAAGCATATAGTGAACTTGCAATGACATAGTAGGAAGTGGATGTGAAGTTACTCAATTTCGTCTCTACGTGTGGCTAGTAAAGCACAAAATTTTGAAATTTTCATAAACCATTTGAGTCTTCATGGTCCCCGACCAAAGTACATGAAAAAATGCTCACATTAGTAGAGAGAAACATAACTTATTAAATCTTGTCGAATTAGATTAAGACCATATTTGAATGTCTTTACATATTCTTAAAAAACAAAATTTATTAACCTAAATTTCAATAGATCTATAAAGAAAAGGCTCCGATACCACTTGTTAGATTATTTAATCTAGATCTTTATTCCTTAAATTTATAATTTTAACACTCTATATCGTTAAATTGAGGTAAATATTAGTTGCAAAAACTTACCTGAATCTTTAATGAAGAACCGTTCATTAAATCGTTTTTTTTATCTTCTCTTGATCTTGGATCTTCCAACTATTGATGTGGACATTGATCAAATTGTGTGATGTGTGTGAGTTTAGGCCTTCCAACCTTCTATTGATAGCCCCTTAAGTGTTCTTGAGAGTGAACAATACCTCTAGTTTTTTGTTTATAGTTTGTGGAACTAGCCATAATATACTCATTTACTGTTCGGTTCATCAACAAAATTGTAAATGGTATTTTTCTTCTACACAAATATGTCCTCATATTTGTTATAGATGTCTAAATAAGCTCATAACATTTATATTTAATAAATAAAATTAATTAGGATTTAATCTTTATATGATAACAACTAATATACAATTACTCTATAATATATACCTGAAATATTGGAATTAATTTCAATATGATGATCATTAAAAGAGGAATTCCAGAATCATTTAGGGGTTATTTCTCTAAAGTTATTATTGCTAAGGATTTCATTAAGGAAAATTGAGAAACATTTTTCAAAAAATTATAAAGCTGAAACTAGCATGCTTATTGAGAGCTTAACCTCAATGAAATAAAAAAATGAAATATATGGGAGTATATTATGTAAATGTCTCACCTTGAATCAAAATTAATTGTACTACAGTTAATGATTTCTAATGAACTACTCGTGAATTTTGATCTCTTTTCCTGTACAATTTAACCATTTAAGATAAATTATAACTATCAGAAAGAGAAATGAGCTCTTAATGAGCTCATTTCTTATTGTGTACAAGAGGAAAAAAAATTGAAGCAAGATCAGACTGAAAGTGCTCACTTGACTTTGGAAAATAGCTTCAGGGATAAATAAACAAAATAAATAACCCTAAATAAGTTGTGAGTGATCCCGCACGAAATAACAAACTAAAGAAAATGAGGAATTCAGTTGTTTCTTTTGTCGACAAACCATACACAAGAAGAGGGACTACACCAAATATCATGTGTGGCATGCAAAGAAATGTGAACTTCTTACTTTAGTTTACTATGAGGTTAATTTAACTTAGTACCGAGTCGCGCTTGGTGGGTAGATTCTGGTGCTACTACTCACATTAGTATTTTTATGCAGGGTTGTTAGAGCTGCCAAAAGCCAGTAATGATGAAAGATTCATTTTCGTGACCGATAGAAAATCGGTTTATATTTAGGCTATTGAATATTTTAGATTATTATTAACAACTGATTTTTAATTGGATTTAAAGACACTTTTGTTGTACCGTCTTTTAGACGATTTTTTATTTATTTTGTTTTGGATAAATTTGATATTTGTTGTTCATTTGGTAATAGTTAGTTTATTATTTTTTTAAATTCAAGTATTATTGTAACGAGTTTTTTTTATCGGTTTATGATATATTTACTTGATACGGTTTCCTCATATAATGAAACTTTGCATATAAGTACACGCGATACTAAAATAAAATTAACAAATGAGAAATTTGCATCAATTTGGCACAAATATTTATGTCATGTATCGAAATACATATTTGAAAGACTTGTAAGTGATGGAATTTTTTATTCCCATGATTTTTCAAATTTTGAGATTTATGTTGGATGTACTAAGGGAAAGCAAATAACATAAAAAATTCGGTACCAATAGAACTACAAATGTCTTAGAACTCATACATACTAATGTATATGGGTCATTATTCCCTACGGCCTCTTTGAATGGTCAACAATATTTTATTTTGTTCATAGATTATTCAAGATATGGTTATATATACCTCATCAATGAAAAGTCTCAAACATTGGACGTTTTAAGGAATACAAAGTTGAAGTAAAAAATAAGCTTGGTAAAAGAATTAAGGCCATCAGATCTGACCATGATGTTGAATACTATGGTCCATATGATGGATCAGGAGAACAACGTCCATGAACATTTGCTAAATTCCTATAGGATTGTGTAATTATACCTCAATACACTATGCTAGGTTCTCTAAGTATGAATGGTGTATCTGAGACACAAAATAACTCTTAAGGATATGGTAAGAAGCATAATTTCTCATTTTACCTTACCTGAATATCTCTAGGGAGAAGCAATAAAGACTACAACTTATATTCTTAATAAAATTCCAACTAAAACAACAACTAGATTTTATAGAAAATCTTGATTTCAATAGGGCCAGTTAAATTGTGACATGATGGATCACATTGGATGTTATTTTTATGCTACACATTCGTATTATGATCTATGTCATTTAATTATATTAATTTTTGTGATCATTGATGGATTCAATTACAAACTAATGTAATTAAAATCACTTTGGTTCAATGTTGATATAATTGATGGACAAGATTGATTTGGAGTGACTTAATTTATAATAGCTATATTATTTGCACATAGAGATGAACTCATATAGTTACATATATTTCCCTAGTATGAGATTTTGATTTATTGGGCTAATATATGTAAATAATATGTGTTTGAGTTATTGTTTATTCATAACTTAATTAATAAAGTGATCATTAAAGTATTTGAATTATTGGACTAAGTCGCGTCTGGTTGTTGGTATGGTATAGTTTATTATGTGTAAAAACCATATATTTATTTATTATTTATGATGGATTAAATAATAAATAAAAGATAATATAAATAGAGTTGTAGTCCCCCAATTCATAGGCGATAGTTTCATTTCTCATAATCTCCATCGTTATAGAGAAATAAGAGAGACGGTGTATTGAATTGGAATAGTCAACTTTTGATAATTCAATTTTTTTTGTCAATGAATTTATGTACTCTTACACTTAGTTAATAATCTCAACTTATGGACATAGAGATTTATGATTCTGTTATGATTCATGATCGAACCTAGATATTATCAATAAAATTATAGATTCGGGACTAAAGAAAATTCTAACCAATTGTTTAGGATCATAGTCCAAGACTAACAAAAATAATAACATCTACTTCTTGATGAGACGACGAGTGTGCTGGAAGTAGAGTTTGTACAAGATACCTTGAGACGAACTAGTGTGCTAAAATGTTAACTTTAGAAAATCCACAATTGTGGTTACCCATATACTAATGACAATTAAAAATGTGAATGTCATTAAAATTATAGATGAAGACAATATATTGGAAGAAGGATTTCATTCTCAATTATTAAAAATTATTATGAAGAATTTATGCTCCAATAATATTATAACTATTATGGGTTAATACATGTTCGCCTATCAAAATTTAAATATTTTGATCATTTCGGCCAAAATTTAATTTTTCAATTTTTTAAAAATTATGAACACAAAAAAATACAAATATTATTTAAATGTTCAAATACATGAAGGAGATATAATGTGGACTGGACGAACATGAAAATATATATTGATCCTTTTTCTGTCACCCATCACCGTGCAAACTAATAACATGTAAGTTTGCGTTTATCACTTTCTTTTCTCTCTTTTTCAAATAAAATTGAACGATGACTTTATAATTAAAATTGTGCATCTAAACATACCTTTTCCGAAAGAGTTTGAAATTGCGCAAAAGAATGGGGAATTAGATTGTGAAACTTGTGTATCTAACTTTTGTTGAAGATATAAGATGTAACACCCTAAAATCCATATCTGACCGAATATCTTTGGTCCTGACCAAGGAAATCTGAGTAGGACCGAGAGATTTGACCGATATTCTTAAGTTATGACCGACAGATCAGACCGAGAGGTTTGACCGATATTCTGAGTTAGGACTCAGAGATCCGACCAAGAGGTTTGACCGAGACTTCTGCTCATGCTTAACCCACCTCATGCGACACCCACCTCATGCTTCACCCACCTCATGCTTCACCCATATCATGCTTCACACACCTCATGCTATGACAACCTCATGCTGGGATCTACCCATGCCTTGTTATCTTAAGTATTAAGTTATCTGCCTCATGTTATGAATAACCCATGTTATGATCAACTATCTTAAGTAGTAAGTTTACCCACCTCATGCTAAGACCTGCCAATGCCTTTCCATATTAAGTAGTAAGTTTACCCACCTCATACTAAGACATGCCCATACCTTGCTATCTTAAGTAGTAAGTTTACCCACCCCATGCTATGACAAGCAATCTTAAGTAGTAAGATACCACCTCATTCTATCTCAACCGACCTTGAATGCAACTATATATATATATATTGTTGGGTCAAATTATTTTGACTAAGTGTTGAAATAATTTACCCACTGCAATTTTGATGATGAAATAATCTATGTGTTTTGATACAGGTGTATTAAGACAACATATCTTTAGACTTGGATCTAATGAGAATCATAAGACCGATTTTGATCTCCATTCGCATTAAGTTAGACGCAAGTCTAATGAAATTAGACGCTTAGTCTAACTCAACGGAGTTAGACGAAGCAGTCTAATAGACGCATGAATTAGACGTGAGTCTAATAGAATTAGACATACTGTCTAACTCATCGGAGTTAGACGTGTAAGTCTAATAGACGTGTAAAGAATTAGACGGGTAGTCTAATGAATACACGGAATTAGACGTGAGTCTAATAGAATTAGACATACAGTCTAACTCATCGGAGTTAGACGTGTAAGTCTAATAGACGTGTAAAGAATTAGACGGGTAGTCTAATGAATAAACGGAATTAGACGTGAGTCTAATAGAATTAGATGTACAGTCTAACTCATCGGAGTTAGACGTGTAAGTCTAATAGACGTAAAGAATTAGACGGGTAGTCTAATGAATACACGGAATTAGATGTGAGTCTAATAGAATTAGACATATAGTCTAACTCATCGGAGTTAGACGTGTAAGTCTAATAGACGTGTAAAGAATTAGACGGGTAGTCTAATGAATACACGGAATTAGACGCGAGTCTAATAGAATTAGACATACAGTCTAACTCATCGGAGTTAGACGTGTAAGTCTAATAGACGTAAAGAATTAGACGGGTAGTCTAATGAATACGCGGAATTAGATGGGTTGTCTAATTAATTGAAAGTTAAACGTGGGTCTAACTCCTTCAAATAAGTCTGAGGTAGAACCGGAATTAGATGTGGTAGTCTAACTCAGTGGAGTTAGACGTACCGGTCTAATGGTTATTATAATTAGACGGGTTGTCTAATTAATTGAAAGTTAGACGTGAGTCTAACTCCTTCAGACAAGTCTGAGGTAGAACTGGAATTAGAGGTGGTAGTCTAACTCAGTAGAGTTAGACGTACCGGTCTAATGGTTATTATAATTAGACGGGTTGTCTAATTATTGAAAGTTAGACGTGAGTCTAACTCCTTCAGACAAGTCTGAGGTAGAACCGAAATTAGACGTGGTAGTCTAACTCAGTGGAGTTAGACGTACCCGTCTAATGGTTATTGATAATAGACGCGAGTCTAAGTACATTAGACCAGGCGGTCTAATAGACGTTTTTCATCAGAAGGAGTTGACTTATTTCATTAGACTGATCCGTCTAACTGAAATACGTTTAATGCTCTAATTCAAGTAGTATGCTTGAATCTAGCATTTCTCCCACCCACGTGCTATAGCTGTACCTTATTTCTGCTCCACTTTCCTGTGAAGATTAGTACAATAGTTATATGCATCCAATCAAGGAATGCCACATAAGAGAATTTTCCTCACATTACCCGTTTTGCAGGTACATCCCTGATGGAATATTCGGCGCACTACAAGTTCGGTACGGCCACGATCGTTGTGCTCAGAACATGCTGTGTACAATGGAGGCTTTCCAATGGAAGAGCGCCACGTTTAATTATTGAAGATTCAACCGTTAGCTCTTGATAAGTATTTAACCAATCCTTAGAGCAACGGACGAAGCACTGAAAAAACGATCTACCGAAGTATCATACAACGAACAAGCATTCTAATTTTGCAGAGAGAGACTACTCAATCATCTTGCTTGCTGAACTTACTTTCTTGAAGCTTCTTTCTGATTGTACTGTGTGTGAATCGAGAGAGAGAGCTAGAATCAAAACACCATTAGTTGAGTGATATTCTTCATCTTCTTGTAATTGAACAGAAAATGTTCTGTTCAATAGTGAGCTAAGTGTGTGTGTAAACTGTATTTGATTCTCATCATATAATGAATCCTTCCGGTGGTTGGAAGAAGGGGTGACGTAGGAGAGTTTCTCTGAATATCCATAAACAAACTGTTGTGTTCTTCATTTTCTGTCATCTTTTCATTTTTCATCTTGTGCTTCAAACCCATGTAAACAATTCCGCTTTGAATCCGTTTCAAGTGTTTACACAAGTTTGCGTAGAATAGAAAGCGAATTAAATCCTTAACAGGATTTCTTTCAAACTGTTTTTCATAAGCCTTCATCCTTAGCCAGACCCCCGTCTCTATCGATAAAGCCGATCCTATCATATATATTCTTCACCCTGAATTCATTCCATTAAGATAATATATTTTCTCTTCAACAAAAAACAAAAACCAACCTTTAGAAGCCATTGAAGACTAGTTATTCTTAACAACTTTGAAATATAAGGCAAGCAAACTTCTCTAAAAAAGTCTTTAAAAACCTACACAGGTCTATATAATTCATGTATATTCTATAAATAATGCATGTTGTCTTTAAATCATGATTTCATTGCATACTCGGGGTTTTAATGATGAACAAAGATTAAACTATGTTTTTCTAGAGTATGATATGTTTTCTAAAGTATGATCTGTTTTCTAAAGTGTGATTTGTTTTCCAAAATATGATATGTTTACTAAAAAGAATTATGGATTCAAAGTATCGATGAAGAATTGACGGATATGGGAGAAGTGCTATTCAAGATGAGCTCTTGTAGTCTAATTCCAAAATATAGGATGGGTTCTATAGGACTAGACTTCTAAGATGAGCTCTGGAATATCTTACCCATACAGAAAAATTTCTAAACAAGTTGTGGACTTTAGAGATTGACTCTGAAGAGTGTCCTTCCAAATATGTGCTCAAAACAAATTCTTCATTTTCAGGATCAACTCTGAAGGTCTAGGGCCAAATATGTGCTCAAGATGTTATTGTACCTTCACTAATGATGATATACTTTGTAAACCCACACATTGATTCAAAGAAGCTTTTAAATACCTTTTATATGAACTTTTTATGCATAAGTAAATCATCACATCCTGGTTTTGAAATATTAAATATTTGCTGATCTTTATAT
Organism: Impatiens glandulifera; assembly: GCF_907164915.1. NCBI lineage: Eukaryota > Viridiplantae > Streptophyta > Magnoliopsida > Ericales > Balsaminaceae > Impatiens > Impatiens glandulifera. The sequence continues at coordinate 24,357,134 of NC_061868.1, forward strand.
TCACAATGCTTGTGTGGTGTAGGTACACAACAATATTTTTTAATTGACAGGTGAATGAAGATTTGGAGCGGGACAAGGTGCATGGGATGTGTGTGGAAGGAGGGATCGATACTGAATGACCGTATTTTGTAAAGACCGAGTAATTGTTGATACATAGTCTGAAAGACCATATTTTTGTAGTAAATGACCGTATTTTGTTATAAAAGATCGAAATTTGTAGCGCCACTTCATTATAAAGTATAAAACGCTTCCGCATATGTTACTGTTTTCCGTTTAAGTATAGTAAAATTTTCCATCTCTATCTTAGTCCAGAAAATTAGGATTAGGAATGTTTCATAAGATTTTTCACTTGAAATAAGTTTTAGCCAATTAATATTTATATTTTTCAAAATTTTAACAATAAATTTAGTCTATCCTTTTACGCCACTTCATAATGGATTAATGACATATTTTAAGTATTGTGATGTCACAAGCTCCGGCCGAAGGGCAATGCAACCAATGCAGTTGCATAGGGCCCTCCACGTTTTAGGGCCCCCCAAATCTTTCAAATTTTTAGTATATAATATAATATTCTCTTATTTTTATTTAAATTTTTTATATTTATTTCCTTATAATTATAATTAGTTAACTTTTTCTTTCTCAATATTATATATAATAATGTATATATATTTTTTCCTCTCCATATTATATAATAATATATATTACTTATTTCTCTCTATTATATGTAATATAATAATTTTTCTCTCTCCATATTATATCTAAATATTTCATTATTTTTTATCCTTAATATTAGTCAATGTTAAGCTCATTTTCTATTTATTCTTATTATATCACTTTTATATATTAACCTTAATTATATTGTTTATATTTTAGTTGTTTTCCATCTTTAATAATTTAATTTTTTTTATCATAAATCCAACCTTAATTGTGAAAATCATCTTTGAGGTTAATTTTAATGCTCTTAAATTAAATTTTTTTTTTATTGTTCTTCTTGTTATATTTATCTTCATTATCTCTTCTAATTTAAAAATGTCTATTATATTTTTTTCATTATAGAGATATAATACACAATATATCACAAATGGATTGACTATGGTATTAACTGAAAAAGAGTGTTTAGCGTATAATGACTTAATTGAAAATTGGGCCTCAAAATATGCAAGGAGGAGTATTTTTGTTGAATGAATACTAGTTAATTGATAAATTATTATGGTATATTTTATCTTTTATAACTTATTATATTAATAATTTTGATATATCCTTTGAAATATTTTTTTTATACTAGTTAATATTGTTATATATTTAATTTATATAGTTAATTATTTTTTTTTATAAAATATATAATTATAAATTTTTTTTTAATTTTATAAGTTCACAAAATTTGAATTTACATTAGGCCTCCCAACTCTTTGACAATTTATTTTCATGAATAATGTTGAAACATAAACAATATATTTTATTATTTTACGTTGGAAATTTGTTATGCTCAGACAAATATTAAAAGAGCTCAAAGCGGCATAACATAGTTTAAGCAAACTTGCAATTGAAAGAGAGTTGCTTTGACTCTTATCTCAAAAAACCTAAATATATTTATTTTGTTTAGTTTCTCTCCATATTTGTGTTGTAGATAGAAAAATATATTTTTTTTTTCACAAAAATACATTGATTAAGATTTATTTTATTTAAAGATACTTTATAATTTTTTTACCTAACTTTGTATTAATTTTAATATTATTTCTTAAAATACATAATTAGATGACTCTCCCAATACTCATAAAAAGTTTAAATTATATTAAAAACTAATTTTAAAAGTTAAGATAATTAGATAAATGTATATTTTTTATATTTAATTTTTTTATTATTCTGTCTTTCATTTTTTAGTTCTTCTAATTTTACTTTATTAAAAAATATTTTAATATTTTTATTCAATATTAAATTTAAATATATATATATATATTTTATGAAATAATAATATAAAATAATAATTATTTATTAACTTTTTAAAACATAACAAAATATCATAAATTATTTAAATTATATTAAGTATATTTTTAAATAATAATTTTAAACTATTTTTAATTATGATTAATTTTGTTAACTTGATAAGATATTTAATAATAAATATTAAATATGTATAATGATATTTTAAATTTATTATTTAATAAATATGTAAAATAAAAAATTAATATATATATATATATATATATATATATCACTGATATTTTATTTTGACTTTTTATTAATATTTTAATATTATTTATTTTCTATAAATACATATTAAAATGAATCTATAAATAATAATAAATATGTAATATATTATTATTAATCTGATTTTTTTAATATTATATATATATATATAAATATAAAGTATTTATTTTATTTTATAGATTTATTTTTTATTTATATAAAAAAATTTAAAACATGAGAAAAAAATTATTTTGTTAAATATATAAGTCTTTTATTTTAATACGGTTAGGATTGGGTGCAACAATAGAGACGAGGTCGGACTATATTGAACGCTTATACACTTTACTTTGATATTAACTCTCTATTTGAAGTTAATATCGGTTTCTATTTTTCACAAGTTTTCACAAACTCTTGAACAGAATCAAGTGCGCAACTGTTTGTTTGGATTTGAAGCGACAAATAAAGGGGTTGGAAGATTAGGAAAGTATAGAACACAAGATACAAAGTTTGTTTATGAATGTTCGGAGTAAAGGTTCTTACGTCACCCCTTCTTCTCAACCTTGAGAAGGATATTCAATAGAAGATTTGGTTTGAGTACAATGCTTACACAAACCCAGTCGGACAACCAGGACTTAGAAACTGCCTGTTTTCGAATTCCTAGAACACAAAACTATATTGAATAGAACATATTCTATCAACTTACAATGCTATAATCTCACACACAAAGAGTAGTATGTAATAAAACGTAATAAACTAGTAAACTTTACAAGCTTTAAGAACTTGAGAGCTTGAGCGCTTGAGAGATTGATTCAGAAAGGCTTAAAACTCGTTAGAAATCGTAATCACAAACTCATGTAAAAAGGTTGAAAACCGGTGAAACAAATTGTCCTCCAGCTTCTTCTTAAATAGGCAATATGCAACGAACATCAAAGAATATGCGCTTTTGATCGTGTCTATACTGGATGTAGTGCACATAATATTCATTAATTGGATGTGGTGTACTGGGAACGTACAACGCATGAGATTTGAATTATATTGGTACGTGGCAGTCTTCTATATGTTTAGCTCTACTGTTGTGCCAGACTGCCAATAACGAATTGATGCTGCGCTGAAAATGTATTTCGGATGCTTGATCAAATACCGAATTTGATCAAGTACTGGAAACTCTTCATAAAAACAGAACTTGATTAAATACCGAATTTAATCAGTATTGGAAGCGCCTTGATATAAAACCGGACTAGTTAAATACCTGAAGGCCTTGTATAAAACCGAAGAGAATATAAAACCATAAGCGTTTATCCAAAAATCGATTTAGATAAACTACCAGGCGCGCTTATATAAAACTGAAGTTAACAAAATACCGAACGCGTTGATATAATACAGTATAATACCGAAGTTAACAAAATACCGAACGCGATTCTATGAAATACCGAACTCGATATAAACCGGAAGCTGACAAAATACCGGACGCGCTTCTATAAAATAACTAACTTAATATAAACCGGAAGCTAACAAAATATCGGACGCGCTTTTGTAAAATACCGAACTTAATATAAAACCGGAAGCTAACAAAATACCGGAGCGCTTCTCTAAATAACGATTTAGAAAGAATACCGAATTTGAGATAAAACTGGAAGCGTTTATCTAGAAACAATCTAGATAAACTACTAGACATGCTTCTTCATAATACCGAAGTTAACATAAAACCGAAAGCGTCTCTCTAAAACCGATCTGAACAAAATACCGAATTGGAGAAATACCAAATTGGAGATAAAACCGGAAGCGCCTAATGTAGAAACCGAAGTTGATCAAATAACAAATTTGATCAACTACCAGATATCTTTCCTTTCCAGTTTTCTTCAATCTGCACATAGTTAATTTAACACAACTCTATTTTTATTTATACACTTATAATTAATAATTTAATTTAACAATTTCTCCCTTTTAGATTATTTAAACTAAATTATCAAAACCCGGTAATTTTATAACGTTGACTAATTATCCTAAGTTAATTAGATACTTTAATCTAATAATTTCTCCATCTTTGATTGTTTAGAATAAAGTATCAAAGCCAGTGATGTATCTTTAGTAATTTCTCCCTTTTTGATTGTTTATCCTAAAAAAATAATTAAAACTAGCAATTGACTAAGTTTTTAAACATGCATCACTCAATTTTCCCTGTTTGATAACCCAAACAAGAAATGCAATTAGTCAAGAGCAAGGATTCAACAAAATTAATTCAATGAGTTCACAAATAAGAAGCAAGGAAAGACAGAAATTAAAGAAGTTTTAGTGTCCCTCCCTTGAAGTTCTTTCATCAATGTCTTTCATAAATTTAGTCACAAAGTTGTCACTGGTATGACCGCCAGAATCACGTCCACGACCTCTTCCTCGTGGAGCTTGAGAGCCACCGCCTCGTGAAGCGAGGGGATCAAGTGAAGGATACGTAAAATCTCCTTGAGATGACCTACGTCTAGAACGAGAGCTATGAGAAAGAAGATTCCCTTAATTTTCCTATTCTGTTAAAGTCAAATTGTCTTCTTCATCAGCTACCTAAGATTGTTTAGCAGCCTTAGTAACTGCATTTTCTTTGTCTTAAAATTTGCGTGCAACTGCATCAGCTTCTTCCATTGTTTCCGCATCGGCAACATTGAGAGATTTGACCATCTCCATCATTTGAGAAGCAATAATATCAATTGAAGACTTAGTCTCGCCATGAAGATTGAGAGTCTTGTTGAAAAGAGGTTCCATCTTGTTTCTTTTTTATCTCATCTTATAAAGCTCTTGAGTATTTTTCAAAACATTTCCATCTGATGACGCAGACGAGCTCTCTATCCGATCAAACCTTGAGGTGAAGAATTAAAAAGCTTCTCGCCTCGGAGCCATAACCTCCATGATGATTTTTAGGATATACATTGTTTTAGGAAACTCCTCCTCGGAATGAGACTGAGTAGAGAGGTGGAAGCCAACAGGGACAGATCGAATGGGATCAGGACAAGAACTAACATGAAGAGATAACTCTGGTTCTACATTTTGGAGTGGAGGTTGAGGTGCAGAGATTATAGCTTGATGACCGACCTCTTCTTCAAGAATCTCATGGGCCGATATTTCTTTAGATTTGATAGATTTTCCAGAAAGAGAATGGGCAGGAGTCGGCTGTCTGGACCATTGAGCTTCGTTTCTTTCTCTTTAGCCGACTGCTCTTCTTGATGAGTTGATTCAACTTTCGGAGAGGAAGATGGATCTTTGTCAATTACGGACGATAGTTTTGAGCAAGCTTGATCTTCTCCATCTTCCTTCTTACTTTCTTCAGACTCAGAAAGGGTAACACCCGTTGATACATTCTCACCAGAGAAAGGCTCCTCTACTTGCAAAGCTTCTCGAATACGCTCAAAGTCTTCCTTAGGAACATGATACTTCTCTTTATAATACATGGCCCCTTTAGATCATAAATGTGAAACATTTGATGATGACGTTCCTCTGTAGAAGTCCTCTCCTACTCAATTAAGTATTTCTTTGATGTTTCATCTTCTCCTTCGAAAATCTATTCGGATCTGTAGATAAAACGAACCTTTCCCTTAGGGGTAGCATATTTTCAAAGGAGTCCATTGGTTCATCCTCATCATAGTACATTATATCTTTCCGAGGAGTAGAATCCCGAGATTCATCAAAACTCGATGATTATGTGCCATGCATGAATTGAAGAGTAGTTGAGCAATACTCCTCCATTAACCCGCTAAGATGCTTTACTACCTCCACATCTGTTTTTGTAGTATTAGCAAGCGGATAGTATTCTTTCTACAGCTGGTATAGTAAGGAAAAGAGGTACGGCCTTTCGAATAGGCTGCCATAAATACTCTTTAGACACATCTTTTGTTTAGGTCAATTAAAAGATAGTATTTTCCAATTTCAACAGTTGAGACCATTTCTCATATTCCTCAATGTCTGGAAGCACATTGCTGAATCTTGTGAAAAGTCTTGCGCGGTGCCACATGTTGAATAGGTCGATCTTGACACATGCAGCAGCTTTAACCTCTTCAATTATCAGATTAATATAGGCTTGTACTTAAGAATTAGCAACAAGAGGGGAGTTAGGCGTTGGTTCATCAAGGCCTTTCCCATTCCCTACAACTTCGGCATGTATAGGAACCGCTACATGTTCTCTAATCTCAATTCCTCTGACTCGACTCATCTGATCAAAAGAGGAAAATCTCTTTGAGGAAACACCTGTAATCTCTAAATTGTTTGTGACATCTTCCACTTCCACATTGAAAGCAGCAAAAGATAGCATCACCTCTTGCTGAGTGGAGGGAATATGAACTAATTCCTTATCAATGACTACCTCAACCACCTTATCAGCATCCTTACTTGTTGAGGGAACCTCAAACGCATGTAGGACTTCCTGTTGGATAATAGGAATAGTATTAGGCTAACCGGTTTCCACGTTTTCTGACCGGTCGGTTTGAAGAGCATTCGACTGGTCGGTTTGAAGAGAATCTGACCAATTGGTTTGAAAATTGTCGAGCACGTCGATTTGAATAGAATCAGCTACCGTTTGAACCTCTAAAACCACAGGTTCAAACGGAGTGACAGTAGGCGCTGCAACCTTTGCTTGGGCTGATTTTGATATAGAGTCTTCTATTGGCAAAGAAGAAACATCAAAGAGAGAAGGAACATGAATATTTACCTCAAACCGAGTTTTCTTACGGGATGAGTTTATTTCACCATATTCTCCAGGACTAGTTTTGGTAATACTATTTGAGCTCGCAATAGATTCGACTCCAGAAGATTTGAGTTTCTTTGCAAACGTTACTCGGTCAGAAATATTAATACATTTAGAACTTGTCGATTTACCACCACTCGATTGTTGTCCGGAGACCTCGGAGTTAGACTCCTTTCCCTTCTTTGTTCTGGTGATATATCGTACAATCAATTTGGAAGACACAACCTTATTGTATTAAGGGGAGTAACTAGACTGGTGAGCATGTTCAAATGCTTCAAGATCCAGCCAATCTGGACTGAAAAGCCAGACTCCTTTTGGTGTGAGGAGACACTTTTAGCAGAGAAGGTTAAATAATATGGATCCCCAGTTAACCTCTTCATCCCTTACTATCGCAGCCATCATTTCGAACTTAGATTGAATTATCGAGTCAAAGGCTCCTCCCCTTCCTTGGAGTGCTTTGGCAGCGATATCGCAAAGAATGCGATACTCGCACTTTAGATCATTCTTCTTCCCGTTGCAGCTGGCAGGAACATCAATATCGGAAAAGTGGGTTTTCATTTTGAATAATATATTGTCGGGAATCGCCTTAGAAAAGTCCAAGTCAATCGTTGGAAGCTTCAGAATCTTAGAAAAATTGGCTTTAGAAAGAATAATATCAGTTCCCTTTCCCTTCGCTAATATAGAATCTTCGATAATCTTCGCAGAATTAAAGAAAGCATGTACGTCTTCATCGTAACTGATAAATGGACCCCTAAGAACTTTCTGAGGTCGGAACCCTCAATAGATCGGAAAACTGTCACCATCTCCAGTATCCCAGATTCGTAGATGGATTCAAAATCCACCTGCATCACATTGTTAGAAAACACAGTTTCTTAAGCCATAGTAGGAGTTTAGAAGAAGTGAAGAAGATGAAGAAGATTTTTCTAGAGATAAGGCAAAACAATCTGAAATTTAGGATTTCAGAAAATCTTAATGAAAACGTAAAGCGAAATGTTTGGCATACCCTATATTTTTAATGGACAAGACAAGCGTGTTTCAAACCGCACTCAATGCTAAATGAACTGTCACATTAATGACGCATATTTCCCAAACGCTTTGATTGAAAATAAAAGGCTCCATTTTAAAAACCCATTATATCAATCATAATAATCCTGTGACATTTATATTACGAAAATTAAAAATTAAACATTACTCCGCATTTCTACCAAAATTATAAAAAAAGAAATTAATTATATGCAGAAATTCAATAATATCAGTTCATAGGAGTTCATAATTAAAAAGAGACCGAAGACATTTAGGATCTCCCCACACTTGATATCATCGGAAATATTAAAATTCTAATTCCTTTGGGACCCTAAAAGTCTTCTTTTCTTGATCTTAGCTTTTTCTACTCTATGGATATAGTTATAGACTTCGTCATCGTTGAAAACATAGGAAGGCTTTATGCGGACTCCGGGTCTAACATGAACTCGAAGATAGAAGAAGAACATGCTAAGCTGAGCAATATATCCAGTTGGATTTCTTGGAGAGGAGATCATCTTTACCAAGTTATCGAAGAGAACTTTTGACCAGTTGATGGGTATATCCCTGGTAATAGCCACCATCATTTCAAAAATCTTTTTGGAGTAGACATTAGTGGCTTCTTTAGCCAATAGAGATTTAGAAATGATGCCGTGGAGAAGAGAAATCTCAAGTTTTAGGGAAGACTTAATTCCATGAGTTTTGACAGGAATGGAGGTATCTAAGAAGAACAACTTCATCTCGAATAGAATTTCGTTTGGATAAGTGGGAAAATCTGAAAACCCCTCCGATGGAAGTTCAAAGAATAGAGAAAATGTTTCTTCAGAGAAGGAGACTTCTTCTCCTTTTAATGTTGTCAGGATAATCCTATCTCCTATTATCCTTGCAGACTCAAAGAACTCAAGAACAACTTGTTCGTAAATGACAGGGAATCCCCCGAGGAACTTCTTTAAGCCTGAAGCTTCGATGGATTCGAACATTTTGACCATCAGTCCAATCATCGCAGAAGAGACACGTTCGAAATTTATGAGCAGAGTTTTTCGAGCAAAAGAGACAATTTTTGATTTTAAATGAGGAAGATGAATTTTGGTTGACAGCAGATCTAAACTTAAGGAGATTTCTAGAGTGAGGAAAGATAAGATTTCAAGGATAGTGAATCAATAAAAAAATGTATTCCCAATAAAGTCATCATTTAATAGGGAAAACATCATTTAAGAACCGTCATAAAGTCTATTAGACAAAGAGAAATAGAGGAAAAATGATCGTCAAATATATTATTCATCAGATATGTTAGTCATATTTTTAACTTTGAGAGACACGTGTCTTCAAGTTATTCAAAATATGACTATTCAATTTCTAAGAGGGAAGGATACATGGACAGATAATGACAAAATATGACAGCTGTCCCATTTTGATCCGAAGATGAGACTACCGAAACTTTCATGTAAATAGCTGAAATAGCTGTCTACATATCCTGTATTTAAGAGATCGGTTATTTATTTGAGAAATACCGCTTTCTCTTATATTGAGTACAAACCGAGCGGTATTTATTGAAATTGTAAATAACTGACCAGCTTAAGTTCCAAGTTACTTAAGCGGTTCAGTTTGATCTACAATTGTTTCGGTCGAATGATCTGGCCGGTTTCAAAAAGAGAAAATCCTCCGGTTATTTCTGTCTTAACTTATTTCCCTCTAAGTTTATGCAAGAAATATTTTATAAAATCATGTAGTAAAATCAGTTTTATAGAGACATCTTTTCCCTAAATTCATGCATGGTATTTTTATAAGCACAAATGCAATAAAAACAGTTTTAAGAGAAGAAGGTTCTCCCTAAGTGCATTCTGTGTTTTTAGAAAATTTAGTTAAGGTCTAGAAGACCCAAAATATTTCTAAAGTAAGAAAACTTAGTCTCTTGGAGTTGCTTGGGTAAAGATATTAGCCACTTGTTGATCTGTTGATACATATTCAAGTTGAATATGCTTCTAGGCAACGTGATCTCGGATGAAGTAGTGCTTGATTTCAATGTGCTTGTTCCTCAAATGCAATACCGGATTGTAGGTTATGGTAATGGTGCTGGTGTTGTCACAAAAGATAGGAGACTCATTAGCCTGAATACCGAAATCCCTTAATTATTGTTGAACCCATAGTAATTGAGTACAACAATAGCCCACGGCAAGATACTCTACTTCAGTTGTAGAAGTGGCTATGTAAGTCTGTTTCTTGTTATACCAGGAGACAAGTCAATCACCAAGGAATTTGCATGTTCCACTAGTGCTCTTCATGTCCACCTTACAACCTGTATATTCTGCATCAGAGTAGCTAATCAAATATAAACTGGAATCCTTCGAACACCACAGTCCCACATTTTGAGTACCCTTAAGATATTTTAAAATTCTTTTAGCATCTACATAATGAGATTGTTTAGGTTAGATTGAAATCTCCCACAAACGCCAACAGCAAAGAGGATATTTGGCATGCTTGTTGTTAGATAGAGTAGGGAGCCGATGATCCCACGATAGGTAGTAATGTCGATTGAATAACCCTCTTCATCCTTGTCAAGCTTAATTGGTGAGCTCATTAGAGTAGATTCGGTAGAGCAGTTCTCCATGCCAAACTTCTTCAGCAACTCCTTTGTATATTTAGCCTGGTTTATGAAGGTGCCTCCTTCAAGTTGACAACTTGAAGTCCTAAGAAGAAACTTAGCTCCCCATCATGCTCATCTCGAATTTATCTGTCATCATCTTAGAAAACTTCTCATATAGCTTGGGGTTAATTGACCTAAAAACAATTTCATCAACATATATTTGAACAAGTAAAATATGAGAATCTTTGACAAATTTTAAAAATGTTTTATCAATAGAACCTATGGTAAAGTCATGATAAAATAAGAATTTAGTGAGAGTGTCATACTAGGCTCTAAGAGTCTATTTAAGACCATACAATGCTTTATCTAGTCGAAAAACATGGTTCATCAATATGGGGTTTTTGAATCCGAGAGGCTTCTCAACATAGACCTCCTCATTAATTATTCCGTTAAGAAAGGCACTCTTAACGTCCATTTGAAAACCTTGAAGTTTTTAAAAGTAGCAAATGCTAGAAAAATTCGAATGGCCTCATGTCTGGCGATAGGAGCAAATGACTCCTCGAAGTCAATGCCTTCCTCTTATCTATATCCTTGGGCCACTAATCTAGCATTGTTCCTCGTAACTAAACCATCTTCATTAAATTTGTTGCAAAAGACCCATCTGGTTCCAATGACAAATTGATTAATTAGTCTTGGAACTAAATGCAATACTTTATTTCTTTCGAACTGGTTTAGCTACTCTTGCATTGCAAGGATTCAATCTGGATCAAGCAATGTTTCGTCAATCTTCTTAGGTTCAATTTGAGAAATGAAAGCAGAGATCGCATACTCATTTAACAATTGATGTCTGGTCCTAAGATGCGTAGAAAGGTTACCTATTATTATCTCAGGAGGATAATTTATGTTCCTTTTGAAGTTTGGTCCCAAAATTATCTTTTGACTGACCGGTTGGCTCTAAGAGATCTGACCGATCAGTTGGTTCAGCATTATCTAGACTATCAGCTTCCTGCTGAGAAACAGTCTGGTCTTGTTGAGCTTCAACCATTTCAGTAGTCCGGTCATAAGTAGAATTTTGATTGACCTGAACTTCATCTTCGCTATCAGATTGGAGAGTAACATCCTCCATTCTGTTAGACAAATCAATGGATATGTTGGTGTTACTTTCGACAGACTCATCAAACACAACATGGGATGATTCTTCAACAGTTAGAGTTTTGTTATTATATACTTTATAGGCTTTATTGACTGAGGAATATTCTAACATAATACTAGTATCGGATTTAGCATCAAAATCGGTCAAATAATTCTTGTCATTGTTATGAATTTAACATTTACAGCCAAAGATCCTAAAGTAGAGAACATTTAGAATTTTTCCATGGTATATTTCATAAGGCATTTTATTAAATCTTTTTTTAATTATTGACCGATTTTGAGTATGACATGATGTGTTGATATCCTTTGCCCAAAATTTTTGAGCCACTCCGGAGTCAGCTATCAGTGATCTAGCCGCCTCCTTAAAGGCTTTGTTTCTCCTTTCAGCCAAGCCATTTTGCTGTGGAGTTCTGGAACTAGACAATTCATGTCTAATACCGGACTCCTTAATGTAAGAAGATAGAGTCATGTTAGTGTACCCAATACCCATATCACTTCTAATTTTATTTATGCTTACCGATTTTTCATTTTGCACTCTTTTAAGCATTTTAATCAAGTTAGGAGTAGTTTGATCTTTAGAAGATAGGAAAATAACCCAATTAAACTTAGAGTAGTCATCAATAATTACTAGTGTGTACCTCATGCCTCCTAAGCTAGTTACTTTAATTGGAACGAAAAGGTCCATATGAAAAAATTCTAAACATCTTTCAGATTGTATGTTAACCTTAACTATTAAAGTTGATTTGATCTGTTTGCCCATCTAGCAAGTAGAAAAAACTTTATCTTTAGAAACTTCAATTTTGGAATGCCTACAACTAATTCCTTAGAGAAGATAGAGTTAATAGTCTTAAAATTTAGATGGTTAAGTCTCTTATACCAAAGACAATGTTAGGATCTAGGTCGCGGCTGGCGGACCGGGGTCTGGCCGGTTAGCGCGTTTCACTCAAAGGTTGATGATTAATCCGGTTAGATATTAACACCGGAGTTTCAATACTACACAAACTGTCACAAACCCTTGAACCGAGTTCAAGTGCGGAAGTGGTTTGTTTCAGGTTGAAGCAGCACACACTGGATGGACAGAACCGGATTTAGGTGAGGTCGGTTTGGTGTATAGTTGGTCGGTTTGAGATTCAGTAAGTCAGGTTAGGTAGAATCAGTTAGAATGCAAGGCCGGCAGAAAGTAAATGACAAGACAGGTTTTTATGGATGTTCGGAGATAAACTCCTACGTCACCCCTTCCTCTCGAAACCGCGAGAAGGATATTCACTAAAGAATACACAAACACAATCCGATCGAGACTTATTTTCTGCTCGATAAACACTCGTACAATTCTCACCGAAATTGTAATCACACTTCAAATAAATACTTAAGCTCTAAATCTTGTAGAGAGATAAACTTGTAATTAATCTTAGAGCTTGTAGTTGGTAGGACTGGTAACCGCATTTACTCCTCTTGAGCTCCTTCTTTTATAGGTGAAATGTGCCAACGGTCACATTTCATTTCCTTGAATCTAATTGGTTGAGCAGAGGTTCAGTGATTCAGACCTGGCGGTCTAGACTTCAAGTGTATAGGTCAAATCGGCTAGGTTTGTCTTTTACTTAGTATGTAAACTGTCGGTTGGACAGTTGCCTGTACCTGGAGGATTGCGTCTCTGATTTATCCTAGAGTGAAAAGATCTTGTCGGACGATCTTCTGCAGCCTGCAGATTGTCTTCAGACTTGTATGAATATGGCAATACTAAAGTCTGTCCCTTCGGTATCATCCTCAACAAATACTCGAAGTATCTATTTGTATCGGTCGGTTGTTTGGGTTAACCAGATGGCTTCCGGTTTTTCATATCTTCAGATTGACCGAATGCCCAATGATTTTGGCCTTCTTATCTGACCGGTCTTATCTTCTTGATCGGTTAGGTTCTTGGTCGGTTGAGTTGTTTGACCGGTTGAGTTACTTGACCGATTGGATTCTTTAACTGTTCCTGCATAGGAAGTTTGTTTTTGTTAAGTTCTATTTAACCGGTCTAATTTTATCTAACAGACAGTTTCGATCATTCTTAGTTATCATGCAAATAGGATTAGATGATTTGTTTTTCCAGTTACTTTATAGACGTTACATGTCCTATGCCCTGTCAATAGGGTACTTCCCTGTCGATCCTCGACTATGCACGCTTGTTTATGAAATTCAACAAGATATCCTATATTACACATTCGACTTATACTAAGCAAGTTGTAGCACAGATTTTCAACAAGTAGCACATTGTTTATGGTGAGGTTACCATGGAAAATCTTACCATTGTCCACGGTCTTACCCTTGGAGTTGTCACCAAATGTGATTCTTGATCTAGATTCCTTTACAACATTGGTTAGAAGCTTTCTATTTCCGGTCATATGCCTTGAGCATCCACTATCCAAGTACCATTTTGAATCCTCAAGGCAGTGACTTGTTTAACCTGCAAATAAAACTATTTAAAACCTTTGGTACCCACATTTAATTGGGTCCACGGTTAATCAGTCCTTTGGGGACCCACACTTGTGTTATTTTGATGGATCTCCTTGTGTTAGTCTTTATAATTTTGCTTGCATTATGCTTGACATCTATCTGTCTACCTTTAGATTAGTCATAATGTTTTGAGGATGAGTTTTGATGAGACCCCTTCGGCCTCTTGTCATGTTTATGTCCAGCCGACCAGCTGACTTTCCTTCTCCCAAGATTAATCCACCGTGACTTGTTAGTTGGCTCAACATATTTTAGTTCCTTTTTAGTTACTAACTCATCTGCATTATGACTCGCTTGAGTGTCAGTTGAGGTACCCTTGACAAAACTTATAGGAGGAAGTTTTCCTTTCATGGGTTTCAACTTCTTACATAACTTGTTTGGGTTACTGTTGTCATATCATAGACGAAACTTAAAGTTTGCAGGCCTCGGTTGACTCTCCATCTAGTTGACCGCATCCCCATACTTTGTCCAAGCAACAATCACATAATTGGTTCTCTCGTTTTCTTTGGTTAACAATTAAATTGTCTTCTTGAGCTTCTCATCTTCATAGGATAGTTCATTTATTTCACCAGTTATGTTGTCAGGTTGAGTTGAAACGAGGTCAAACAATTTTATGTACTCAATGACCACGTCGTTGAGTGTAGTAATCAGGTCCTCTTGAGTGAACTCTTCAGAGGCAAAGTCGAAAACGCAACTTGAGAGAGAAATGTTCTCAAGAGATTTTTTTTCTCACATCGGGCATGACCGGCACATCAACGCCGCCGAAGCTTATGACGTCGGAATGATCTCAAATTTCTCCAGCATGTGCGTCTCTTTCCCCTCTACAATCTGAACGAAGGAATTTCAATTTGAACGGATGAATCAGGAGAAATCACGATTATAGTTTATGAATCGGATATTTAGGTCGTTGTCGGCACGATCGGCACAATCGGCATGATCTGCACATTCGGCACGATCAGCACGAACAACACAAATGACACAGATTCTCGTCGCGACCGCGCTTCTACATCGGAAGTCGGCCAACATCCTCCATCACTTTCGATCGGTTGTCGTGTGCCTTTTGGAACGTGTTATGTTGTGCAAGGAACGGTCGTGGTCATCTTCTCTTACCGTTGATCGGAGCATTTCGTCAAACCCCCTTCTGTAGAGACTTGACATCAAATCGGCGTCGGTCGCCCTCCTCTTCTCACTTTTCGTTTACAAGTTAGTTCGGACCTCGGTCAGGACATCAAACCACACCGCGAGGCGCGGGTAGGTCTCCATTGAACTTCTTTCTCGCCGTTTGAATCAAGTGTTCGGTTTGGAGGAAGCTTTCGTAGCTACAGACCGTTCCAAAATTGCTTAAACCCTTTCTTGTTTGAGCAATTATCTTCAAGCCCCTGTTCCTGTGCGATTGGTTTCCAATCGTGTTGTTTGTGCCCACCATTTGTTGCAGAATTCCAACCTTTGTGGCTCCTTTGAAGATTAAGCAGTTTGCGCTTGATCTTTCCAATGACTGGTACGCGCCCGTCCAGTGTAGTTACTCGGGCAAGGGGCGTCCTTCAAGTCCGCCCTGATGATCCTAAAAAGGTGCTAAAGGGGCCGTCGACAAGCAGCAAGGCTAGGTTTGATAGACGAACTCGCAGGTCTCTTAACAATCCCAGGAAGTAGAATCCAGAAATCATGGATGAAGTCCTAAACATTGGAGAAGATACGCCTATTGATTTTATGCCAAATACATCATTGGGTATGAGTTCTTTTCCACATGCTGATGAATTATATGAGAATAGTTCTATTGGGGATTCATACTGTAACGTTATGCATGTTCATAATAGAAATGATAGGAAAAGATAGTATTGCATATAAAATAAAAGGACTTTAATTCCAAAAAATTCTGTTGTTACTGGACTTGTTGCATAGAATGGACCATTAGGGTCGCTGGTTGGTACCCTAGACCTGACTGGTCATTCAATTGGGAAATTGGATTTGAAATATTGTTTTCTGAAATTGATGACAATCGGGTCGCTTGTGCTGAAAATTCGGTCCCAATGCTGGAGATAATTTATCAAAAAAGCTCTAAGGTAATGCAGGAAAATGGCATAAATTGTACAAATTTATTGGGTCCTATTGAAAACTCAAAATTGGGGTCTGTTTCTGAATCGGGTGAAAACATTATGCTGAGATTTATATCTCTTTTGAATGATTCTACTAAAGTTGATACTGAGATTCCTATTGAGGTAAGTATGACAGGGCTAAATAAGATTGTTGGTCGAGAATTAATAGGTTCAAAGAATATTACAAGGTCGGGGTCAGTTTCAAAAGCAGGAAAACATGACAGTTTGAGTAATTCAGGTGGAGAGAACGATCAGAAAACAAATTTTACCGGTCCTGCTAGACGGACAAAATGGGTCATTTTGAAATTTCATCTACACGGTTGGAGATATATGCTGCTCAGAGTCCATTAGGTCCAAAGAAGGATATAATTTCAGAGTCTTGTTCTGCAATAGGAAATCTTGCATATCTAAAAGTCTCGGGTTCCATTAATGATCTGAATGCTAAGTCTACCTGTCCTGTTAAGGATCAAATTGAAAGTCAGATATCCAGACTATGTACTAGGCTTTAAAAAGGTTGGACAAAAGACACTAAATGTGCCCAAGATTCTGAAACTGAAGCAAAAATTGCAAGATCATCTAAACAGCCTGTACATCTAGCTGAAACTGTTAAAGGACATAGTCTAATAGAATCTGGAAACACTGAAGAAATTGGATCTGAGTTGGAGCTATTCATGGAAATAAATTCAGCTAAATCAGAAAAGCCTAATAATACATATCTAAAAGATGATGAACTGAACTTGATTGGTATAGCCAATGGTGAAAGCTTGGCTGGAAATTATATTGATTCGTTGATTGATGGCATCATGAATGAAAATCTGTTTGAAAATCTGGGTCTGGGTATGGATCTCATGGAAGCTACAAATAAATTGGGTCAGAATATAAGTCAGGGTATAAGAGATGAAGATTGTATGAAACTGGAAGAATTAGCCAACGATTTTCGCTTGGTCGAGTCTGATGAGGGGTTAGCCAACGGTTTTCGCTTGGTCGGGTCTAATATGGGGTTAGCCAACGGTTTTCGCTTGGCTGGGTCTGAAAAAGATAATTTGGTTGCTAAAAAGTTGGGTCTAACAAGGGTGGATAACTTGAATATTCAAGTCATTGATCCTGAACACGCCGGTCCTGGACACACTATAACTACTCATGGTATTGGTCTTATCTCTTCAAATATCGGTCCTAGATCTTTAAATGCCGGTCCTAGCTCTTCAAACGTCGTTCATAGCTCTTGAAATGCTGGTCCTAGCTCTTCTAATGACGGTCCTTGCTCTTCTAATGTCGGTCCTATCTCTTTAAATGTCGGTCCTATCTCTTTAAATGTCGGTCCTGACATCACATATCCACCTTCAACCAGTCCTAATCGCCAAGATAATAAATCTACTATCGCCAAGAAAAATTAAGTAAGTTAATTTTAAACGGCCAGAAACTAAATTAATCTTAACTCTCATGTGCAGGAACAGACCAAGTCGTATAAACCGGTTGGAGACCGCATAAACCGGCTAGAGAATACACCAAAGTAATCCGGCTCCATATGATCAAGTCATGATCAAGAGGAATCAACTTCAACATTTCAAACAGACCGACTAGCAAAGAAAAGTTCCCATTCCAGCCAGACCACATTACGAGAAGATTAACCGGAAACTCTGAATTACAAGATGACGTAATATGACGAAATAGATGATTCTTGGGAAAATGAAAGAAGATAAGATCCGGATCAGAAACATGCGATAAAAACAATGATGATCTGCTTATCCAAAAATCCGAATCAAACAACCGGAAGGTGAATGTTTGACACGTGTCTAAAACTGCAAGCCGGTTGCGTCATCAATACCTGACCGGTATATGCATGCTCGCCAAGTGTCAGAAAGATGAAACGTGCACGCAACATCTCTGAACCGGCGTGCTTTCAAACTGACCAATTCCACGGTGAGAGAAGAAGATGACCGTTGGGATGTCATTTACAATAAATGGAAGACGAAGTGACTTCATTTATTACGGTTCTGAAATATTTAAGAGAGAAAGAAATCTCACGCGCGATCAAAAATTGTTGTTTCATTTACCGAAAGCATTGTTGCTATATTGTGTTATTGTATTACATCAGAGTGAAATAGTGTAACCGGCGAGTAGCGAGTTAGGCTCGTCCGGAATTGTGTGAGTGTTGTAACATTCAAAGTTAGTGGAGATCCTTCTCACAAACTGAGAAGAAGGGGTGACGTAGGAGGGTTTGCTCCGAACATCCATAAAACATCTTTTCTCGTGTCTTTTTCTTATTTCCTGCTTACTCACTTAAAACGAACCAATACTAACCGAAATATAATCCTATTCCTTAATCAAAATTGGTCTATTCATACTCCTTAAACCGATTCCTGATAAACATCATCCAAGTCGTGTGTGTTGCTTCAAGCTGAAATAGACATTTCCTCCCTTGAACTCGGTTCAAGAGTCTGTGACAGCTTGCGTAGTGTTAAGAACGGTTGTAGTCTCTAACCGGATTATCACCAATCAGAGTGTGTTGTTGTAAGCGGTCAACCCTTTCAAAACCTGAACCCCGGTACTCCAAGGGCGACCCCGATCCTAACAAGTGGTATCAGAGCGAGGTTTTAACACTCAAGCAACCGAAGAAGATGGGAAGCATGACCCACATCAACAAACCACCGATGCTAAACAGTGAAGCATTTAGTAGTGGAAGAAACAGATGTATCTTCATCTAATTACGCCGGATGATGAGATGAGCAGGGTTCTGAAGGAAGGACCGATAAAGATCAACAAGGAAATAGATGCTTGAACAACTGAAGATCGAAGAAGAAGTAACCTAGACAACCATTGCATGAGACACATCTACAAAGCCATAGACGATAACACAGTGAACAAAATATGAGATTGTGAAAATACAAAGAAAGCCTGGGAAATGATCATTCAGATCCATGAAGGAAACTAAAGAACAAAAGAAAACAAAATCTTGGAGGCTAATCAAAAATACGAGAGGATGAAACCAGGAGAAAACATGAAGGAGTTCAACAACCGGTTCACCAGTGTGGTCAACGAGCTGCAAACACTCGGAAAAAAGATACGATAACAGGGAGATAATCATCAAAGCATTGAGATCACTACCGAGCACATGGGATATCAAGACCATGGTGATGAGGGAGTCAAGCAATCTTGGGCAGATGAAGCTGCATGATGTGTTTGAAGATCTAAAAGCATACGAGTTCGAGATAAAGTCTCGGATCGAAGATGAGGCATCTACGTCAACCGCAATCAGAGCTCTAGTTACATCGGTGGAACCAGCGGTTCATGTATCAACCGCTCCGGCTCCAGTCAAAAACGCTGATCAGATCAGTGAAGACGTGATGGCGATGCTAGCACAAAAATTCGGGAGATTTATGAAGAAGAACCAACCACCATCTAACAAAAGTTTTAATTATAATTATGTTGATAAGTCAAATAAACGATGTTATAACTGTGATGGTTTTGGACATTTCAGGTCGGAGTGTAGGAAACCGAGAAGAGACGATCGAAAACTGGAAAACAATACCAAGGCAACAACTATCAAGGTAACCGGTATCAGGGTAACAACTATCAAGGGAACGATTACCGGAGGAATGACAACCAAAGAAACGATTACCGAAGGAACGATAACCCGCACACATATGAAGGAAAAGGAAAAGGGGGGATCATCTAACCTTTAGCTTGTTTTCTTATGTACTTATTTATACTACTTATCAATGTTTTGTTTCAGAACTCAGTTATTTTTGTTACGATCTCAAACTTGTGATTATACTAAACATCTTTTGAAAATCCAATTTATTTTAAAATTTTTCTTTGATAAATATCAAAAAGGGAGAAATCGTTAAAAATATTTTCAAAACCGGCCACACATTATAATTTTTGAATATTTATTCTAAATAATCAAAAAGGGAGAAATTGTTAGAAAAATTAAGTAAGTTAATTTTAAAATCGGCCACACATTACAATTTTTGAATATTTATTCTAAATAATCAAAAAGGGAGAAATTGTTAGAAAAATTAAGTAAGTTAATTTTAAACGGCCAGAAACTAAATTAATCTTAACTCTCATGTGCAGGAACAGACCAAGTCGTATAAACCGGCTGGAGACCGCATAAACCGGCTGGAGAATACACCAAAGTAATCCGGCTCCAGATGATCAAGTCATAATCAAGAGAAATCGGCTTCAACATTTCAAACAATCCGGCTAGCAAAGAAAAGTTCCCATTCCAGTCGGACCATATTACGAGAAGATCAAGCGGAAACTTTGAATTACAAGATGACGTAATATGACGAAATAGATGATTCTTGAGAAAATGAAAGAAGATAAGATCCGGATCAAAAGAATGCGATAAAAACAATGATGATCTGTTTATCCGAAAATCCGAATCAGACAGCCGGAAGGTGCATGTTTGACACGTGTCTAAAACTGCAAGCCGGTTGCGTCATCAATACCTGACCGGTATATGCATGCTCGCCAAGTGTCAGAAAGATGAAACGTGCACGCAACATCTCTGAACCGGCGTGCTTTCAAACTGACCAATTCCACGGTGAGAGAAGAAGATGACCGTTGGGATGTCATTTACAATAAATGGAAGACGAAACGACTTCATTTATTACGGTTCTGAAATATTTAAGAGAGAGAAAGAAATCTCACGTGCAATCCAAATTTGTTGTTTCATTTACCGAAAGCATCGTTGCTATATTGTGTTATTGTATTACATCAGAGTGAAATGGTGTAACCGGCGAGTAGCGAGTTAGGCTCGTCCGGAATTGTGTGAGTGTTGTAACATTCAAAGTTAGTGGAGATCCTTCTCACAAACTGAGAAGAAGGGGTGACGTAGGAGGGTTTGCTCCGAACATCCATAAAACATCTTTTCTCGTGTCTTTTTCTTATTTCCTGCTTACTCACTTAAAACCGAACCAATACTAACCGAAATATAATCCTATTCCTTAATCAAAATCGGTCTATTCATACTCCTTAAACCGATTCTTGATAAACATCATCCAAGTCGTGTGTGTTGCTTCAAGCTGAAATAGACATTTCCTCCCTTGAACTCGGTTCAAGAGTCTGTGACAGCTTGCGTAGTGTTAAGAACGGTTATAGTCTCTAACCGGATTATCACCAATCAGAGTGTGTTGTTGTAAGCGGTCAACCCTTTCAAAACCTGAACCCCGGTCCTCCAAGGGCGACCCCGATCCTAACAAGTGGTATCAGAGCGAGGTTTTAACACTCAAGCAACCGAAGAAGATGGGAAGCATGACCCACATCGACAAACCACCGATGCTAAATAGTGAAGCATTTAGCAGTGGAAGAAACAGATGTATCTTCATCTAATTACGCCGGATGATGAGATGAGCAGGGTTCTGAAGGAAGGACCGATAAAGATCAACAATGAAATAGATGCATGGACAACTGAAGATCGAAGAAGAAGTAACCTAGACAACCATTGCATGAGACACATCTACAAAGCCATAGACGATAACACACTGAATAAAATATCAGATTGTGAAAATACAAAGGAAGCCTGGGAAATGATCATTCAGATCCATGAAGGAAACTAAAGAACAAAAGAAAATAAAATCTTGGAGGCTACTCAAAAATACGAGAACATCAGGATGAAACCAGGAGAAAACATGAAGGAGTTCAACAACCGGTTCACCAATGTGGTCAACGAGCTGCAAACACTCGGAAAAAAGATACGATAACAGGGAGATAATCATCAAAGCATTGAGATCACTACCGAGCACATGGGATATCAAGACCATGGTGATGAGGGAGTCAAGCAATCTTGGGCAGATGAAGCTGCATGATGTGTTTGAAGATCTAAAAGCATACGTGTTCGAGATAAAGTCTCGGATCGAAGATGAGGCATCTACATCAACCGCAACCAGAGCTCTGGGTACATCGGTGGAACCAGCGGTCCATGTATCAACCGCTCCGGCTCCAGTCAAAAATGCTGATCAGATCAGTGAAGACGTAATGTCGATGCTAGCACAAAAATTCGGGAGATTTATGAAGAAGAACCAACCACCATCTAACAAAAGTTTTAATTATAATTATGTTGATAAGTCAAATAAACGATGTTATAACTGTGATGGTTTGGGACATTTCAGGTCGGAGTGAAGGAAACCGAGAAGAGACGATCGAAAACCGGAAAACAACTACCAAGGCAACAACTATCAAGGTAACCGGTATCAGGGTAACAACTATCAAGGGAACGATTACCGGAGGAATGACAACCAAAGAAACGATTACCGAAGGAACGATAACCCGCACACATATGAAGGAAAAGGAAAAGGGGGGATCATCTAACCTTTAGCTTGTTTTCTTATGAACTTATTTATACTACTTATCAATGTTTTGTTTCAGAACTCAGTTATTTTTGTTAAGATCTCAAACTTATGATTATACTAAACATCTTTTGACAATCCAATTTATTTTAAAATTTTTCTTTGAAAAATATCAAAAAGGGAGAAATCGTTAAAAATATTTTCAAAATCGGCCACACATTACAATTTTTGAATATTTATTCTAAATAATCAAAAAGGGAGAAATTGTTAGAAAAATTAAGTAAGTTAATTTTAAAACCGGCCACACATTACAATTTTTGAATATTTATTCTAAATAATAAAAAAGGGAGAAATTGTTAGAAAAATTAAGTAAGTTAATTTTAAACGGCCAGAAACTAAATTAATCTTAACTCTCATGTGCAGGAACAGACCAAGTCGTATAAACCGGCTGGAGACCGCATAAACCGGCTGGAGAATACACCAAAGTAATCCGGCTCCAGATGATCAAGTCATAATCAAGAGGAATCAGCTTCAACATTTCAAACAATCCGGCTAGCAAAGAAAAGTTCCCATTCCAGTCGGACCATATTACGAGAAGATCAAGCGGAAACTTTGAATTAGAAGATGACGTAATATGACGAAATAGATGATTCTTTAGAAAATGAAAGAAGATAAGATCCGGATCAAAAGCATGCGATAAAAACAATGATGATCTGCTTATCCGAAAATCCGAATCAGACAGCCGGAAGGTGCATGTTTGACACGTGTCTAAAACTGCAAGCCGGTTGCGTCATCAATACCTGACCGGTATATGCATGCTCGCCAAGTGTCAGAAAGATGAAACGTGCACGCAACATCTCTGAACCGGCGTGCTTTCAAACTGACCAATTCCACGGTGAGAGAAGAAGATGACCGTTGGGATGTCATTTACAATAAATGGAAGACGAAACGACTTCATTTATTACGGTTCTGAAATATTTAAGAGAGAGAAAGAAATCTCACGTGCAATCCAAAATTGTTGTTTCATTTACCGAAAGCATCGTTGCTATATTGTGTTATTGTATTACATCAGAGTGAAATGGTGTAACCGGCGAGTAGCGAGTTAGGCTCGTCCGGAATTGTGTGAGTGTTGTAACATTCAAAGTTAGTGGAGATCCTTCTCACAAACTGAGAAGAAGGGGTGACGTAGGAGGGTTTGCTCCGAACATCCATAAAACATCTTTTCTCGTGTCTTTTTCTTATTTCCTGCTTACTCACTTAAAACCGAACCAATACTAACCGAAATATAATCCTATTCCTTAATCAAAATCGGTCTATTCATACTCCTTAAACCGATTCTTGATAAACATCATCCAAGTCGTGTGTGTTGCTTCAAGCTGAAATAGACATTTCCTCCCTTGAACTCGGTTCAAGAGTCTGTGACAGCTTGCGTAGTGTTAAGAACGGTTATAGTCTCTAACCGGATTATCACCAATCAGAGTGTGTTGTTGTAAGCGGTCAACCCTTTCAAAACCTGAACCCCGGTCCTCCAAGGGCGACCCCGATCCTAACAAGTGGTATCAGAGCGAGGTTTTAACACTCAAGCAACCGAAGAAGATGGGAAGCATGACCCACATCGACAAACCACCGATGCTAAATAGTGAAGCATTTAGCAGTGGAAGAAACAGATGTATCTTCATCTAATTACGCCGGATGATGAGATGAGCAGGGTTCTGAAGGAAGGACCGATAAAGATCAACAATGAAATAGATGCATGGACAACTGAAGATCGAAGAAGAAGTAACCTAGACAACCATTGCATGAGACACATCTATAAAGCCATAGACGATAACACACTGAATAAAATATCAGATTGTGAAAATACAAAGGAAGCCTGGGAAATGATCATTCAGATCCATGAAGGAAACTAAAGAACAAAAGAAAATAAAATCTTGGAGGCTACTCAAAAATACGAGAACATCAGGATGAAACCAGGAGAAAACATGAAGGAGTTCAACAACCGGTTCACCAATGTGGTCAACGAGCTGCAAACACTCGGAAAAAAGATACGATAACAGGGAGATAATCATCAAAGCATTGAGATCACTACCGAGCACATGGGATATCAAGACCATGGTGATGAGGGAGTCAAGCAATCTTGGGCAGATGAAGCTGCATGATGTGTTTGAAGATCTAAAAGCATACGTGTTCAAGATAAAGTCTCGGATCGAAGATGAGGCATCTACGTCAACCGCAACCAGAGCTCTGGTTACATCGGTGGAACCAGCGGTCCATGTATCAACCGCTCCGGCTCCAGTCAAAAATGCTGATCAGATCAGTGAAGACGTAATGGCGATGCTAGCACAAAAATTCGGGAGATTTATGAAGAAGAACCAACCACCATCTAACAAAAGTTTTAATTATAATTATGTTGATAAGTCAAATAAACGATGTTATAACTGTGATGGTTTTGGACATTTCAGGTCGGAGTGAAGGAAACCGAGAAGAGACGATCGAAAACCGGAAAACAACTACCAAGGCAACAACTATCAAGGTAACCGGTATCAGGGTAACAACTATCAAGGGAACGATTACCGGAGGAATGACAACCAAAGAAACGATTACCGAAGGAACGATAACCCGCACACATATGAAGGAAAAGGAAAAGGGGGGATCATCTAACCTTTAGCTTGTTTTCTTATGAACTTATTTATACTACTTATCAATGTTTTGTTTCAGAACTCAGTTATTTTTGTTAAGATCTCAAACTTATGATTATACTAAACATCTTTTGACAATCCAATTTATTTTAAAATTTTTCTTTGAAAAATATCAAAAAGGGAGAAATCGTTAAAAATATTTTCAAAATCGGCCACACATTACAATTTTTGAATATTTATTCTAAATAATCAAAAAGGGAGAAATAGTTAGAAAAATTAAGTAAGTTAATTTTAAAACCGGCCACACATTACAATTTTTGAATATTTATTCTAATAATAAAAAAGGGAGAAATTGTTAGAAAAATTAAGTAAGTTAATTTTAAACGGCCAGAAACTAAATTAATCTTAACTCTCATGTGCAGGAACAGACCAAGTCGTATAAACCGGCTGGAGACCGCATAAACCGGCTGGAGAATACACCAAAGTAATCCGGCTCCAGATGATCAAGTCATGATCAAGAGGAATCGGCTTCAACATTTCAAACAATCCGGCTAGCAAAGAAAAGTTCCCATTCCAGTCGGACCATATGACGAGAAGATCAAGCGGAAACTTTGAATTACAAGATGACGTAATATGACGAAATAGATGATTCTTGGGAAAATGAAAGAAGATAAGATCCGGATCAAAAGCATGCGATAAAAACAATGATGATCTGCTTATCTGAAAATCCGAATCAGACAGCCGGAAGGTGCATGTTTGACACGTGTCTAAAACTGCAAGCCAGTTGCCTCATCAATACCTGACCGGTATATGCATGCTCGCCAAGTGTCAGAAAGATGAAACGTGCACGCAACATCTCTGAACCGACATGATTTCAAACTGACCAATCCTACGGTGAGAGAAGAAGATGACCGTGTTGATGTCATTTACAATAAAAGGAAGAAGAAGCGACTTCATTTATTACGGTTCTGAAATATTTAAGAGAGAGAAAGAAATCTCACACGCGATCCAAAATTGTTGTTTCATTTACCGAAAGCATTGTTGCTATATTGTGTTATTGTATTAAATTAGAGTGAAGTGGTGTAACCGGCGAATAGCGAGTTAGGCTCGTCCGGCATTGTGTGAGTGTTGTAACATTCAAAGTTAGTGGAGATCCTTCTCACAAACTGAGAAAAAGGGGTGACGTAGAAGGGTTTGCTCCGAACATCCATAAAAAATCTTGTCTCGTGTCTTTTTCTTATTTCCTACTTACTCACTTAAAACTGAACCAATACTAACCGAAATATAATCATATTCCTTAATCAAAACCGGTTTATTCATACTCCTTAAACCGATTCCTCATAAATATCATCCAAGTCGTGTGTGTTGCTTCAAGCTGAAATAGACATTTCCGCCCTTGAACTCGGTTCAAGAGTCTGTGACAGCTTGCGTAGTATTAAGAACGGTTGTAGTCTCTAACTGTACTATCACCAATCAGAGTGTGTTGTTGTAAGCGGTCAACCCTTTCAAAATTGGAACCCCGGTCCTCCAAGGGCGACCCCGATCCTAACAAAAGCTATGAGCCACCGGTCGAATTAAAAGAACTAGAGCATAGATGTTGATTTGGAATCAGACGATAACACTGACTATGATGAAACAATAATATGCGACCTCGAATATCATAAGTCCATGAAGAAGATGTCGGCAACAAAGATCAAACCAAAAGTAAAGAGGCATAATTCTTCCAAAAAAAGTGCTGAAATTGAAAAGATCGATCAAGAAACAGGATCGGATAATTCTAAAACAGCTAAGAAGGATAAGAATGGATCGAAAATCAAAGAAATGAAAAAAATAAAGGCAAATAACTCAAGTTCTAAGAAGAATACTGAAGTAAATCCCAAGGAAATCGTGACACTCGAGGCTAACCCTGAGTTATTGAACCTGGGTGCGTTTTCTCCACTCGTTAATCTGGATTCTGAAATGTCAATTGACAGCATTCAAAAGAGAAAAACTGATACACAAGAGAAGAGCACTGAAGCAGATATTCTAAAGAAGATCGGAACAATTGAAGGCAACGGTTTTGTGGGAAATACAAGGGTTAGATGGGCCGAAAAGAACAAACAAGTCAGGAAAGATAGCATCCCTGAAACAGTCATCTTCTCAGCTTCTCCTACTGCTGCAATTCATACTCAGGCTGATAACAAGGATCCTACTGCTGGTCCAACATGGTCAATGAGGAAAAACGAAATAGCAAATCTGGAAGGACTGAGAAACCAGATGAAGAAGCTATTTTTCCAAATTAATAAACAAGAGATTACGATGCCCTAAGAAAGAAATGATTAGTTGAATGCTCAGTTCAAAGTCACTATCTAAAGAATTGGAATCTCTTCAACAAAGACCAATATGATGAAATGATCAAGTGGACGGTTGACGCCATGAAAGAAATTTAGAAATGTAATAAAATAAATGTGTACACAATCATGAGCAACCCAAACAAAACCTGGCAAGAAGGAAATGTGTGGAATGGAAATACCATGAGTGATCCAGAAAAGGGAAAATTCTAGATAGACACCTTGTTAGGATCGGGGACGCCCTGGGAGGACCGGGGTGAACCAGTTCAGTAAGGGTAGCCACTTACAACAACACACAACACACTTTGGTGATAGTCCGGTTAGAGACTATAACCTTTCTCAGCACTACGCAAACTATCACAAACTCTTGAACCGGGTTCAAGGGCGGAAATGTTTGTTTCAGTTTGAAGCAACGCACGCGACTTGGATGACGTTTATGAGGAGTCGGTTTTAGGAATATGAGTAGACCGGTTTTGATTGAGGAGTAGGATTATGTTTTGGTTTGTATTCAAGTTTTAGAGTCAAATAAGCAAGAAATGAATAAAGGACACGAGACAAGATTTTTTATGGATGTTTGGAGCAAACCCTCCTACGTCACCCCTTCTTCTCAGGTTATGAGAAGGATCTCCACTAACTTTCAAAGTTACAACAATTACACTGCCGGTCGAGCCTAACTCGCTACTCGCCGGTTACACCAACTCACTCTTGATGTAATACACTAATGCAACACAATAAAGCTTTCGGTAAATGAAAACAACAGTTTTAGATCGCACGTGAGATTTCTTTCTCTCTTAACAATTTCCGAACGGTTATTAATGAGGTCGCTTCGTCTTCCTTTTATAGTGAAGAGAATTCTAACGGTCACTTTATTCTCTCACCGTGGGATTGGTCAGTTCAGAGACACGCCGGTTCAGAGAGGTTGCTTGCACGTTTCAACTTCTTGACACTTGGCAAGCATGCATACACCGTTCAGGAATGGATGACGTAACCGGTTTGCAAATTTGGACACGTGTCAAGCATGCACCTTCCGGTTGTCTGAGTCGGATCTTCGGATTAACAGTTCATCATTGTCTTTATCGCATGCTTCTGATCCGGATCTTATCTTCTTTTATTTTCCCAAGACACGTCTATTTCGTCATATTATGTCATCTTTGTAATTCTTAGTTTCCGGTTGACTCTTTCGTAGTGTGATCCGGCTGGAATGTAAACTTTTCTTTGCTAACCGTTCTGTTGGGAATGTTGAAGTACGTTGAAACCGGTTTCTCTTGATCATGAATTTCTCATCTGGAACCTGATTGCTTTTGATATGTTTGGCAGCCGGTTTATGCAGTTTCAGTCGGGTTATACGAGTCGATCTGTTCCTGCACAAAAGAGTTAATAATAGTTTAGTTTTCTGGCCGGTTTGAAAATTAACTTACTTAATTTTTCTATCAATTTCTCCCTTTTTGATTATTTAGAATAAATATTCAGAAATCGTAATGTATGGGCGGTTTTGGAAAAATTAACTTACTTAATTTTTCTATCAATTTCCCCCTTTTTGATTATTTAGAATAAATATTCAAAACTTGTAATGTGTGGTCAGTTTTGGAAAATATGTTTAACAGTTATTTCTCCCTATTTGATGTTTTTCTGTTTAAGAAAAATTTCAAAACATGTTTGATTTTTCAAAGGATATCTAGTAAAATAAATACTTTAAGGTATTAGGTAGAGTAGCTTAGTTCTGAAACAAAACCCAAACAACAAAAGTAAATTGTTCATAAGAAAGAAATAAGCTAAGGATTGGATGATCCCCCCTTTTCGTTTTCTTTCTCTTTCTGCTTCCTTTCCTCCTCTTCTTTCTCCTTCCATTCCCTATCTCTTCTTTCAGCGTCAATGCGCCATCCGACAAATACGCTCGATATGCCAGGTGTTCGCTGGTTGAACCCGAAGCCACCACTTACTGGTCTGGGTGGGCGAGATGATTGGGCAATGATCGGACCGGAACTTGGAAATGCAGTTGATGTTTCAATTGCCTTCTTCTTTCGCCTGTTGAGTCGTGAAGTATCCTCTTCTTCTTCTTCGTCAAGAGGTTCCTCGAATTGTCCAACATGTTGAATCTCTTCTAAACCGCTTCGTTCTGCCTGCTTCATCAATGTCGCCACCGCCTTACGTTTGTTCTTGTTCCTCGTTTTCATAGAGTGGGAGGCTTGAGCCGGTGTGGATTCTAGTAGAGTGGCCTTTTCTTCTTCATTGCATTGCTTGGCCAACTCATGATCTTTGTCTTCGATTTCCTTTCTTAACAGTTCCTTAGCCTCGTCTTCCTCTTGAATTCTCCTGGCTGTTTCGGCATCGGTACGAATCTGTTCCTGAATTTTATCCTCAATCTGAGCTGCCATAGCCTGCATCACATCGAGTAAAGGAGCGGTTGCGGTTTGAACAGATTCGTCGATCATTGACTTGATCGATGTTTGAACGGTTTCGACAATTTCTGGGTGAATGGATGCCCGGACGGTTTTGGTCAGATTGGTTTGAACGGTTGCAATCTTCTCATCTGTAGCAATGCTATACTTGTGGAGACAAGAAATAATTGTGTCAACAACCACTCCCTTCATTTGCTCAAGTCCCGGAGCCTGATCAGTCTGTGGAGGAGCACTGCTCCGGTTTTCTGCTGTCTTAGATGACTCTCCAGTAATAAAGAAGGGTTTGCTTCGAAAAAGATCGACATGCGTTAAAATATGGTTACACACGTCTCTCCATTCTGCTTCGAGCCAGTCGACATTTTGTGTGAGATTATCCCGCCCCGTGTGAAATCGCTCAAGCATCTTTAACTCCTTTGGAGTCAGTTCTATCACTTCTTCCTTCTTCATGGCGTCTTCTACTGCATGCAGCCTGGCGTACTCTTGTATCGCTATACTTTTGGAGTATGCGGCTTGAATAACGTCGGTACCCGATAACTTGAGAGCCTCTTCTTCTAAAGCCAAAAGTTTCTCCCAATACTTGTTACCGCTAAGATCGGGGATCATGTCTGATAGCTTTGTTTCACAATGTAACATGACCCATAAGTGGTACGGTGAAGCCATCTCTTCAGCTTCCCTGTTCATATCCTTGATGAACTTCTGGAACATTTCCTCCTCTTCTTTTGCTGAGATGGGAACCTCGGCTTCGGTCATAATTTCAGTTTGTAAGCCGGTTTGGGTTTCATTGTCTCCTTGCACCGGAGAATCCTCACGCATAATTTCTTTTCCCTTGTTAACCTGAGATGGACCTTCAGGTGTGATTGTTGGATTTGTTGGCCCGTCTTGAGCTAGTTGGATAGTAGAATTGGTTGGAACGGATTTACCCCCAACGGAACCGGATGGTTCTTTTTCTTCGTTGTTTCCCTCTTGAGTCGGAGGGGTGATGTTTTCTGTTGTGGCCGTTTCTTCGACCGGATGAGTTTCATTCTGACCGGTTACTTCAACCCGATCAGTTGGCTGGAGAAGACTTGTTACATCGTCTTCGGTTTCATGAGCGATCGTTTGGACGACGTCCACTATGATCTCTGAGGTTCGCAAACCCACGTTGGCCATTACTTCATCGAGGTTTTTGATTGGGGGCTTGGAGTTTTCGGAATGAACACTAACCTCTTTAGTCGAATTCTCCTTCGACTTTGACTGAGTTTCTTGGCTCCCCGAGGGTTCGGTTTGCCTTGATGATGGAGAATCGGTTGGATTTGGATGAACTGTGTTGATGAGAATGGGCTGAAAGATTTATGCGGTTCTCTTCGGTGAATTGTCCGAGGATAGCATTTTCTCGGAATCTGCCAGTTTCTTGGTGCTTTTCTTTGCCGACTTCTTCTTTCTTCCCTTTTTCTGCGGGGCTTCGGCTTGAACCGCCTTTCCCTTAGGATCAGCTTGTTTTGAACTCTCACCAGTCGGTGTAGACGAGCTGGTTCCTTTTGATGATTTGGTTCTGGATGACTTCGGCCTTGCCACTTTAGCTGTTTTCTTGCTCATCTACTTAGAGTTTAGAATATTACCGGATGGGAGTGGTTCGCCTTCACCGAGTTCAACTTGAAGGAACTACAAGATCTTCCCTATTTGCATGGCGTATGCCTAGACCCGACCGTCCTTCTTCACCACCATCTCGCAGAACTATTTGAACAGAACAGTTCCCCAGTCAATCTTGTCCCCGCGGACAATTGCCATCAGCATCTTAAGTTTCAGCTTTGTCAGGTTGTCGAAGTTGCCTCCTCTACCCTGAAGTGATCTGGAAATTATATTCACCAGCCATCAGAACTCCGGCTTGAGTTTGTTCTTCCGGCTGGAGTGAGTTACCAGATCCTTGTCATCAATTGATATAGCTAGCCGGACAGCGTTAGATTCTGCATCTGTCAAACTTGTTTTGAAGTCCAGCCCGGTATTCGGCAAACCGAGTGCTTTCGAGAAAGTTTCTTCCGTTACATTAACCGACTTGCCGTTCACATTGGCGGAGACCGTCCTCTTCGTTAGAGTCGCCGTCGTTAAGAACTCTACAACTTCCGTCGGATGCACGACGAACGGACCAGAAAGATACATTTCTAATCCAGAATCTCTCAACGATTGCAACACAGCTTTGTGTTCTTCCGCAGCGTGTTCATCGATATCGTCGAAATCGACCTGCAAAATGTATTGAAACGGTGCTTTATCTAGATCCATAGCGAAGATATGAATAAGGGAGATGAAGAACAAAGATGATCGGAAATCAAGAGAGAGTTTAAGATTTTAGAGAGAGAAGGCTTTTGCAAATAATGAACTGTTTTAGTTTTATATAGGGAGCGGTTTTGAGCGGTTAGAAATTGAACCGTCACCTGGTTTGTGTTTTGGTGCCAATTTTCCCTCCAAAAGTTACCGCAGTAACTTTAGGCGGTAATTGCGGAGAGTAACTATGGGCGGTAATTTTTTGGGCGGTAAACCGTGGGCGGTAAATTTTGAACTTTTCAGATATTTTTTGAGGTTTTGATTTTACCGGAAATTTTGTTAACCAGAAGCTTTGATTAACATGAAGTCTTTTGTTTATTCAGAGTAGAACTAGAAGCAAAACAATGTGAAAAACCGGAGACTTAAGAATATGAAGTTTTATAAATATGAAGTGGTTATCTGGTCTTACAACAAAATGACCAGATAACCGGAAGGTACAGATAGTTTAAAAAAGATCGAGTCACTCTCCCTCAATCATTCTGTCAACCCACTTGTCCACAGTGTTGTCGGTTGTCCGTTCCTCAATCCTCGGTATCCATCTGTCCAGCATGGATAGAGTCATGGTGTTGGTCGGTCCGACAGGAACACATGGCCCGAGGTTGCGACGATGAACCTCCAAGTATAAGGGTGATTTAGGGAGCGAAGCCGATCCTTCCCCTTGGAGCAGCGACAAGCTTCTTTAAGTTGTTGAAGAGGTAGGTGGCCCAGTTTATGAGCGATTTACGGATGATGGCTATCATGATGTCGAAGCCTCCCGGTTATAGTTCTGGTTAGGCATTCGGCCCATGATAGACCGCTGGACCAAGTCATGAAAGACTTGGTATTGAGGGGCAAGATCATCCTTTTCTCTGTGGTCATCGACCGGATGGATGGAGGAGAAAAAAATGAAGGCATAGTCTTCCTTAGCTGGAAAGTACGGCGTTGGGAAGTCCGAAAATCCTTCGGTTGGAAGGTCGAAGAACTGAGCAAAGTGTTCTTCGGTGATCCGAAGAAATCTCCCGTCAATGATGGTTCTTATGCTACCATCATCAAGAATGTGCCCATTGTTGAAAAATTCGTACACCTCCTCTTCGAGGATGGTGTCCGAACCTTCAAGGAATCCTTGTAACTCCGATTCTACAATCGGTGAGAATATAGTTTCGTGAAACCGGACATTTCTCATTTCGTGGAAGTCGACAATGATTGTGTTTCTCAACTCGGCATTCACTTTGGAAGAGAATAGAAGGGATGATCGAATGAAGTTCTTGAAATTTCAAACTTAGAGAGAGAGGAATATCTGAAGTGTGTTTTGATGAAGAAGGATGAGGCCCCTATTTATAGCGTGGGCAGTTGGTTGCATTTAATGAGGATATTTGAAAAGATCAGATCGTTTATGTCTGGTCATAAATGCCTTATCAGTTTTCAAGAGGATAAAGCTTGTCTAGTCTAATCGGATCAAGCATGCTTCTTGGAAAGCGAATATTGCAGTTTTTCAAGACTGGTTTGATTTGGTTTCATACGGCGCATTTAATGTTGGTTATTTCTTTAGGATTTCTTTGTTTTTGATCGAAAAGGAAAGATAAGATTTTCATTAATTAAAAGTACCAAACCGGTGGTACAACAAAATTACCAGTTTGGTGAATAAGAAAAGAGATAAAGAAGGTTAAACATTTGATGAACCGACAGCTTGATTCCTCTTGGCCTTTTCTGCTTCCCACCGGTCGATCAGCTCCTAGATTCTCTTCTTCGTGAGCACGTGCTTCGGATGAAGAGTTACGAAGGGTCCGGAGTAGATATCAAGACTGGTACAAAACCGCTTAACTGAGGAGCATAACCGGTTTTGTTTGAGAGAATCATCTTCTTCAGGTTGCTGAAGATGACCCAGGACCAGTTTACTAGAGTCCCAACCGTGACGGCAATTATCATCTCAAAGAGCCTCTGGGTATAGTAATGGCTTTTCTCTCTACCCAGAACTGACTTTCCCAGAATCTCATATAGAATCTGGTACTTGTGAGATAGTTGGCTCTTAGCACCCCAAGGCCTAACCGGGATGTTAGAGTTGGAGAACCGATGACACATTTCCTCAATGGTCACCGGGGAGTAAGTAAGATCGGTTACCCCTTCAGTGGGTAAACCGCAGTATTCAGCGAAATCCGTCTCGCTGAATAGGAAGGACTGACCATAAACTCGTGAAACGATTATATCTCGGTGCACCTCTTTTGCAGTTTCGAAGAACTCGTTGACTACCAAGTAGTCGAGGATGAATCTATTCTCCAAAAACCCTCTTAGTCCGCTTCTTTCAACGGCTAAGAACATATCCTTGACTTCATGGTCTTCGTATTGGTAAATGGAGTTGAAATCGGCCAACAGGATTTTCTTTGCGAGTGGGTCGGAGTTCATGATCTTGAGATAGTTTTGGCTCAAGAGAGTTTTGGGAATTGCTAATTTTGTGAAGTGTTGTGAAGATTAAGGTGTTGTTTATATAGCCAGGGATTCGGCTAGATCAATAGGTTAAGCATGCTTAGTGATGTCATCGATTAATTAATAGGCTTTAACTTGTTGAAGTGTATAATGTTTATTTCCAATGCAAAGGTAATTATGACTAGGATATTTACGATGACAAAAATCTGTTGACAAGATGTTATTCTCCCTCTCTTGATGATGGACACATGTCGTCATCTCGATTGACGTAAACTATTTTATTAATTACAGGCTTCATTTCTCAAGGTTTGCATGAAAACACAGTTATTTATCCTAGGTTAACCGAAGAATTCAGTTTATCTAAACTGTGATGCATTTATACTAATCGGTTTTCCGTGACCGGTTTTAGTTGGATATTTTATTCCTTTGAGAAGAAATGTTGAATCGCATCAACATTTGTTCAGCTTTGGATTAAGTTTATCCACTTCTGCCAGGTCATTTCAACCGCGTAGTAAGTATACATGTGGTTTGATATCATGAAGTAATCAGGCATAACCGGAGACTTCCTCCTGGTTAGCATCCTTGAATATTTAATGGCCTGTTTGAATATGGTTTGAGAAGAGAGAGCTTCTCCCTAAACACATATCCTGGTTTTTCATGATGATGTATGTAAACAGTATGCAAGTATGATCATGGAATAAGTTGCTTGATATTAGTAATTCCTAAAATGTTTCTGAAATGAGAAAACTTAGCTTCCTGTAGCGGTTTGGTGAAGATGTCAGCTACTTGTTGCTCAGTTGAGACATATTCCAGACGGATGTGCTTCTCTTGAACATGCTCCCGGATGAAATGATGTTTTATGTCAATGTGTTTCGTTCTTGAGTGCAACACTGGATTATATGTAATCG
This sequence comes from Impatiens glandulifera, assembly GCF_907164915.1. NCBI lineage: Eukaryota > Viridiplantae > Streptophyta > Magnoliopsida > Ericales > Balsaminaceae > Impatiens > Impatiens glandulifera. Next base: position 24,392,653 of record NC_061868.1, read on the forward strand.
ATATCGCGCTGGTGTTGTCACAAAATATTGGTGATTCTTCAGCTATTACGCCAAAGTCCCTAAGCTGTTGGATCCAGAGGAGTTGTGCACAGCAGCTTCCGCTGCTAGATACTCTGCCTCTGCGGTTGATGTTGCAACTGAGGTCTGTTCTTTGCTGCTCTATGTAACAAGCCGGTCACCTAGAAATTGGCAAGTTCCACTTGTACTCTTTCTATCGATTTTGCATCCTGCGTAATCCGCATCTGAGTAACTTATGAGGTTGAAGCTTGAGTCTTTTGGGTACAAGAGTCCCACATTTTGAGTTCCCTTCAGATATTTCAATATTCTTTTAGCCGCAGTGTAATGAGATTGCTTTGGATTTGCTTGAAATCTCCCGCATACTCCAACCGCAAAGAGTATGTCTGGTCGGCTGACTGTTAAGTAGAGCAAAGATCCAATCATTCCCCGATATGCTGTGATGTCAACGGCTTGACCATCCTCTTCTTTGTCTAATTTTACGGAAGAGCTCATTGGTGTAGCCGCCTCAGCACATGTATCCATTCCAAATTTCTTTAGTAGTTCGGCTGTGTACTTTGGCTGGCTTATGAACGTTCCAGCATCGATCTGCTTAACCTGAAGTCCTAGGAAGAAACTCAGTTCTCCCATCATACTCATTTGAAACTTGTCAGTCATCATTTTTTAGAATTTTCACATAGCTTTGGATCGGTTGATCCAAAAATAATATCATCGACATATATTTGAACAAGTAATATGTGTTCCTTTTTCTCGAATTTGAAAAGAGTTTTGTCGACTGAGCCTATTGTAAACTTGTGATTAAATAAGAATTGTGTTATACTAGGCTCTTGGAGCCTGTTTAAAACCGTAAAGGGCTTTGTTTAGCCGGTAAACGTGATTTTCATATTCTGAGTTTTTGAAACCTGGAGGTTGATTAACATACACTTCTTCATTTACTTTACCGTTTAGAAAAGCGCTTTTAACATCCATTTGAAAAACTTTGAAATTTTTGAAAGCTGTAAATGCTAAAAATATTCTAATTGCCTCAAGTCTAGTTATAGGGGCAAATGATTCTTCAAAATCAACGCCTTATTCCTGTTTGTAGACTTGAGCCACTAAGCGAGCCTTGTTCCTCGTAACTAAACCGTCTTCATTGAGTTTATTTCTGAATACCCATCGTGTTCCTATAACCGGTTTATTTTTCAATCTAGGGACTAGGTACAAGACTTTATTTCTCTCAAACTCGTTTAATTCCTCTTGCATTGCTAAGATCCAATCGGGATCTGACAATGCTTCATCCAACTTTTTCGGCTCAATTTGTGATATGAAAGCTGAGTTTTCATAGTGTTCCAATTTTTGTTGCCTAGTTCGGACGGGTGAGGATATGTTACCTATTACTAGTTCAAGAGGATGATTTTTGTTCCTTCTGAGGTTTATCCGAGACATGTCTACCAAGCTTTCGGTTGGCTGATCAAGGTTAGACTAATCAGTAGGCTGAACAAAATCAGACCGACCGATTTCTTCAGTTGAGACTGAAGAGTTAACTTTCTACGGTAAAACAGCTTGAACAGGCTGAGGTTCGGCATCAACCGCTTGATCATTGACAAAACGTCTAAAAACCGGGACCTCATCTTCATCATCAGAATAGATATTGAAATTTTCCATTCTGTTGTGAAGGTCGAAGGGTAATGCAGTGTTTCGTTCAACCGATTCATAAAAAACAACGTTAGATGTTTCTTCAACTGTTAAAGTCCTAGTATTGTATATTCTATATACCTTACTTACAGCCGAATATCCCAACATTATTCCTTCATCGGATTTAGCATCAAAAGCGGTCAAATAATTTTTGTCGTTGTTGTGAACAAAACATTTACTGCCAAAAATTCGAAAATACCGTATGTTTGGAATCCGATCATAGTATATCTCAAAAGGAGTTTTGGAAAAATGTTTAGTTACTAAAGACCGGTTTTGAGTGTAACATGATGTGTTGATAGCCTCGGCCCAAAACTTTTGAGCAATACCCGAATCGGCTATCATTGACCTTGCGGCTTCCTTGAGAGTTCGGTTTCTTCTCTCAGTCAGGCCGTTTTGTTGAGGAGTTCTGGTACTAGACAACTCGTGTCTAATACCGGAATTATTAAGAAAAGTAGTTAATCTGCTGTTTGTAAACTCAGTTCCTCTATCACTTCTGATTTTGTTTACCCGAATATATTATTCATTTTGTATTCTCAAAATCAGTTTGATCAGGTTTGTTGTTCCTTGATTTTTAGAGGCTAAAAATATTACCAAAGTAAACTTAGATTAATCATCAATAACTACCATGGTATATTGCATGCCTCCTAGACTAGTTACTCTAACCGGATCAAACAGATCCATATGCAGGAGTTCTAAGCATCGTTCAGATTGATTATTTCCTTTACTTTTGAAAGATGACTTTATTTGTTTACCCATTTGACTTTTGAAAACTTGACGTTTGGAAAACCGTAAACCATTTCTTTAGAACATATGAAGTTGATTGTTTTGAAATTCAAATGGTTTAGTCGTTTATGCTAGATCCAGTTTGGATCGTTTCCCGCTAACATGCATACATGTTTTTCAAAATTAGTTTTCCAATCAACTTTGTAGATGTTTCCCATTCGGTTACCGGTTAATAGAATGTCATTTTGTTGATTCTTAAATAAGCACGCATTCTTATGAAATTCAACTTTATATCCTACGTCGCACATCTAACTGATGCTTAACAAGTTAAAATGCAAGTTGCTTCTCCTAACTTGTAAAAGAAAAATATTTACACCTTTTTGGTACCCACATTCAGTTGGGTCCATGGTTGATTATTCCCTTTGGGATCCAGACTTGAATGAGTCGGATCACTTTCCCGGTATCTGTTCTTATGGTATTCGGCTTAACTTCTTGATCCTTGCTCAAGAATGCCTTATATCGCGGTGATGAATGTTTTTGAGATCGAGATGTGCTTGTTTTATTTTGTTTATTTTCTGTCCGGTTGACTTTTCATTCTCTCAGGATGAAGCCATTTTTCTGATTCAGTTGGGCTTACATATTTTAGTTCCGGTTTTATGACAACTTCTGCCTCATTGTTGGTTGAAGAGCTCTTGACAAATCTTATGAATGGAAGATTGTCTTTTGTGAGTTTCATCCCGTTAGATTGATTTGATTCGTTTGATTTGTTTTGTTTATATCCAATACCAAATCTACACTTGGGATGTCTTTTATAATTACACATCTGATTTACGGCTTTACGAGATCTTTCCCAAGCAGCCATAACATACAGTGGTCGTTCATCTACTTCAGTTACCGGTTGAACTGTCTCCTTATTTTCTAAGGATAGTTCAGCCGATTCATACACTATGGTTTCGCATGACTCATCAGCGATACCACTTGACTCTACGGTTTTATGTTCTACCGGAGTCGGTATGTATGCAGATATGTTTTTGAACTCAGCGACCATTTCGTTGAGTGCAGAAATCAAATCCTCCTTAGAAACTCATTAGAAGAGAAATCAAATACCTCTTCGTCGTTTTCCATGAAGCATGTTACTCTTTCCTCATCATTCTCGTTGTCGGAGTACGCCCATTCACTTCCACCTTCGGATGCAATGAGTGCCTTTTGTATTTCCTTCCCTTCATCGGCTTGCTTGTTATCGTTTCTTCGGTAATCGTTCCGTTTGTTATCATTTCTCCGATAATCATTCCCTTGGTAGTTGTTACCCTGATACTGGTTGCCTTGGTAGTTGCTTTCCGGTTTTCTGTCGTCTCTCCTTGGTTTCCTATATTCTGACCTGAAATGTCCAAAACCATCACAGTTATAGCATCTTTTATTTGATTTATCTACACAATTATAACTAAAGTTGGTGTTTGATGGCGGCTGGTTCTCTTCATAATCTCCCAAATTTCTGAGCTAGCATCGGCATCACATCTTCACTGATCTGATCAGCATTTTTGACTGGAGCCGGAACGGTTGATACTTGGACCGCCGGTTCCACCGATGTAACCAAAGCTCTGGTTGTGGTTGACGTAGATGCCTTATCTTCAATCCGAGACTTAATCTCAAACTCGTATGCTTTTAGATCCTCAAACACGTCATGCAACTTCATCTACCCGAGGTTGCTTGATTCCCTCATCACCATGGTTTTGATATCCCATGTGCTCGGCAGTGATGTTAAGGCTTTAATGATTACTTCTCGGTTGTCGTATCATTTTCCGTGTGTTTGAAGCTCGTTGACCATGCTGGTGAACCGGTTGCTGAATTCTTTCATGTTTTACCCCGGTTTCATCTTGATGTTTTCATATTTTTGTGTAGCCACCAAGATTTTGTTCTCCTTTGGTCTTTCGTTTCCTTCATGGATCTGAATGATCGTCTCTCAAGCTTCCTTTGCATTATCACATGCTGATATCTTGTTTAAGTTGTTATCGTCTATAGCCTTGTAGATGTGCCTCATGCAATGGTTGTCCAGGTTACTCCGTCTTCGATCTTTAGTTGTCCATTCTTCCGTTTCCTTGTTAATCTTGATTGGCCCTTCCTTTAGAACTCTTCTCATCTCATCATCTAGCATAATCAGATGTAGATACATCTGTTTCTTCAAGCTGCTAAACGCTTCACTGTTTAGCATTGGTGGCTTGTCGCTGTGGGTCATGATTCCCATCTTTTCGGTTGCTTAAGTGCTAAGATCCTCGCTCTGATACCACTTGTTAGGATCGGGGATGCCCTTGGAGGACTGGGGTGAACCAGTTCAGTAAGTGTAGCCGCTTACAACAACACACCACACAATTTGGTGATAGTCCGGTTAGAGACTATAACCTTTCTCAGCACTACGCAAACTGTCACAGACTCTTGAACCGGGTTCAAGGGCGGAAATGTCTGTTTCAGTTTGAAGCAACGCACGCGACTTGGATGAGGTTTATGAGGAGTCAGTTTTAGGAATATGAGTAGATCGGTTTTGATTGAGGAGTAGGATTATTTTTTGGTTTGTATTCAGGTTTTAGAGTCAAATAAGCAAGAAATGAATAAAGAACACGAGACAAGATTTTTTATGGATGTTCGGAGCAAACCCTCCTACGTCTCACCCCTTCTTCTCAGGTTATGAGAAGGATCTCCACTAACTTTCAAAGTTACAACAATTACATAGCCGGTCGAGTCTAACTCGCTACTCTCCAGTTACACCAACTCACTCTTGATGTAATACACTAATGCAACACAATAAAGCTTTCGGTAAATGAAAAAAACAGTTGTAGATCGCGCGTGAGATTTCTTTCTCTCTCTAAACTATTTCTGAACCGTTATTAATGAGGTCGCTTCGTCTTCCTTTTATAGTGAAGAACATTCCAACGGTCACTTTCTTCTCTCAATGTGGGATTGGTCAGTTTAGAGTCACGCCGGTTTAGAGAGGTTGCTTGCACGTTTCAACTTCTTGACACTTGGCAAGCATGCATACACCGTTCAGGCATGGATGACGTAACCGGTTTGCAGATTTGGACACGTGTCAAGCATGCACCTTCCGGCTGTCTAAGTCGGATCTTCGGATCAACAGTTCATCATTGTCTTTATCGCATTCTTCTGATCCGGATCTTATCTTCTTTTATTTTTCCAAGACACGTCTATTTTGTCACATTATGTCATCTTTGTAATTCTTAGTTTCCAGTTGACTCTTTCGTAGTGTGATCCGGCTGGAATGTAAACTTTTCTTTGCTAGTCGTTCTGTTGGGAATGTTGAAGTACGTTGAAACCGGTTTCTTTTGATCATGAATTGATCATCTGGAACCGGATTGCTTTTGATATGTTTGGCAGCCGGTTTATGCAGTTTCAGCCGAGTTATACGAGTCTATCTGTTCCTGCACATAAGAGTTAATAATAGTTTAGTTTTCTGGCCGGTTTGAAAATCAACTTACTTAATTTTTCTATCAATTTCTCCCTTTTCGATTATTTAGAATAAATATTAAGAAATCGTAATGTGTGGCCGGTTTGAAAATTAACTTGATCATCTGCACAGGTTTGAGCTCCCACCAGAAATTGAAGAAAAATGCGTATAGGCATGGGAGTTTGTCATAGTTGGTCATTTTATGGGAAACATGAAGGCACCATTTGTTGAGGTTAAAAGAACGTTGATGGGTCAGTGGGAATCCTCTAGTCTGGAGAGGATCATAGTCAATGATCACGGATTCTACTTTCTATACTTTAGGAATGGAAGCAAAATAAAGTCGATAGTAGAGAACGAGTATACTTTTATCAGGGGAAAAAGATTCAAGTTGTACAAGTGGAGCGAGGAACTTAATACTAATCATAGACCGCCTGAACTTGAACAAATCTGGGTGAATCTCAAGAATGTTCCACCACATCTGTGCAACCCAATGGGCTTGGCCTATATTTCAAGCATTATAGGAAACCCACTTATGTTTGACCCAACAATGGAAGTCTACGAGCGTGCATCTGTGGCCAGAGTTAGTGTAGAAATCCATCCAAGTAGCTCTCTTCCAATCAAGCTTGAACTTAAAGATGGACTGGGAAATTTATTTGACATTGGAGTACAATACGAATGGAAACTAAATCGATGTATATGGTATAACACTTTCACACACGCTACGAATAAATGTACAATCAATAATAATCTAAAATCGAAGGCCAATAACAACACTCAAGTAGGCGATATCAATGACACTAACCAGGCCCAGGTTGAAAGAAATGTGAACAGGTCTGAACTTAACAGCAATGAACGCACTGAGGATGATAAGATGGGCAACCAAAAGCAAGAACAAATAAGGGTAAGGAAGAAGATAGGAAAAAGAATGAAGTGGGTAAGGGTATAAGCTGGCCCTACTAACATTGATCATATTGGTAATGTTCGGGTCACCGGTCCTAGGGATTCTATTTTCTCAAGAATAGGTCATGTTCAAAACGTCGGTCCTGGTCAGGATATCGGTCCTGATAAAGCTGGACATACACACATCGGTCCTAGAGCTTCTCATAAAGCTATTGTTCCTAGCCATATTGACATTATTAAGTCTGGTCCTGGACTTGCTGATCATGAAACTACTTAAGCTACCGGACTTGCTACTACCGGTCCTGATGAAAAATGTGCAACCATTACTGATCCAGGCTATATTGGTCCTGATACTGGCACAAGTCCTATTATAGTGGATGATACTATTGTTGGTCCTAACTCGATCGGTCCAAATACTAATTAAAGAACTGGTCTTGATGTAACTACATGTCCTGGTTCCAAAGTTTATGGAATTCAAAAATCTATGGGACGGGGAATACTTGGCCCATATGAAATAAGCAAAATTGGGTCTGAAGGCACTCTAATAGGTCGTGAGTCCACTCTTCACAGTTCTAGGAATGCAAGTAGGAACCGAAAAAACAATATCATTAAAATTCGAAATGACCTGATCCTTGGGCTTAGAGCCATCTTTCGAGATGATGAACAGGAGAATCTTGGAACAAGTAATAAAAAAGCTCTTGGGAATGAACTGGGAAATCTTGGGATTTGTGAAATAAAAAGATCAAGTGAAGAAGAAGACAATTTGGTATTGAATAAGGCAGTGAGCTTTAGTTCTGAAGTAGGGCAAATTAAAATCGATAACAGAAATGAATCTAGTAGTGAAGAGGTTCAAAGTCAGAAAAAGACCTACTAAAGCAGAACAAGATGAAAATCGAAGATAAAGCAGAAAGATCATGGATCTAAAACCCACTAACTCTATCACGGGAGAAGATGAGATCTACATGAGACAACTCTCACTCTATGGCAATAGTATTCTATGTAATCAAACTGTAGCCATTGAGGATAGCGAGGAAAGTGATGCTTATTGTAGACACCCCATTTTTACACCCTAGATACCTAATAAAAAAAACCCGGCCCGAAATAATACTCATGTTTGTTTATTGAACCGGGAAAACAAAAATAGAAACACCTCGTGGAAAACCGACCCAGTAAAGCTTAAAAGATAATGATCCAAAGATCGAATTTCATAACGACTCTATTTTCCCAACCCGTGACACGTTCATGTTGTACGTTTTGAAAAATCTTGAATTTTGAGTATAATATTGTTGTTTGCAAATTTGTACAGGAAATGCTCAAAAAGAAGGAAAACAAGAGAACGGGTCAACCTGAGTCAACCTGCCAACCGACGAGTCAACCTTGGTCAAAGAGGGATCAAGCACGTGTTAAGAAGAAGTGGAAAAGAGTAGACTGGTCTTCTAAAGTGGGAAAACCGGATTATTTGAAAAGTGGGTTATATAAAAAGGGGATTATTGGAAAAGAGAATCAAGAATCCTCAGGTTTGAAGTCCCCATTGAGCTTCCATTGGAACCCTAGAATTTATAAATTTATCCCGGTTTCAATACTTGATGAAAATTAATGATCTTGAATGTTTTGAAAATAGAAGTTAGTCCTCTTTCACATGATGTAGCCCGATGTCCCATTGGTGCCGTATATCTAGACGAAATCCGGTCATGAGTGGAAGGTGTTCCTAAGAGGTTTAAATCAAACACCATTTCCCTTAAAAATTCGTAACTTGAAATGTGCTTGATGGTTTTGAATTATTCAAGTTGGTTTGGAAAGATAACTCGCATATCTTTCCAATGATACCATCCCCAAACCGTGATTCGAAGGTTAAAGCCATCATTCGATCTGTACAAGGGAAGCAGTACTACCGATTCAAATCCTGGGAGCTAGTTGAAACTATGCCACACTTATAAGCATCATAACTTTTGAAGCAATGATCCATTAAGAATGAATAAGATACTGTTAGAAAGATCTTTGAATCATATATCTAATGATATCAAGTATCTTTCTCAGTTCGTTGCATAACTCCTCCAAAATTGCCCGTAGTGAAGCTGGTACAAGAACCAAAAGGATAAATAGTTGAAGACTTGGAAAAATCATAACTCGAGATACGAATGACTATTTGAGCTGATTCAAAAACTAGATTCATTGTTATTATGTTGGAAATTTTTCATGAAAATTTCAGAGCCATTGGATCTATGATGCGATCGGGGTGATTCATTTAGTGTGAAGGTGCAAAGAAAGGAAAAAACTGGAAACGGAAAAACGAAAAGAAAAATATATTTATAAATATTTTCTTTATTCCGAGCGTGCCCTTGAATTTTTCTAAAAATTCCAAATAGGTCCCTGTGCAAAAGAAGAAGGAGACCCGATCAGTTTGAAGAAGGGGCAGTTTTTCAAAAAGGGGGAGGTTTCTTTTTCAGTTTGGGAGATCGGAGCAGTTTTCAGTTTTTTTTTTTGGAATTCCAATCCAGTTCTGGAGAAGAGAGCGATTTTCTGAGAGGAGAAAGGAAGAACACCATTCTTGAAGCAATAAGAACTCCATTCCGTTTGCGGATTCAATCCCCTTTTGGTCAAAGAAGAGTACAGCAGAGTCTGCGTCGCGCTGCTAAACGACGAAGAATAGCAGAAAGATTCGCTTACGAACGTCCTCAATTCTCAACCCTACTAATCGCGTGGAAGCATAAAGATACGTCGACAATACATGAGGAAGGAGGCTGCATTGGTGAACGCGAATCCGAAGAAGCAAGGAGAAACCGGGGAAGACTGTCTGCATTTTTTCCTTTAATCGATCAAAGATTTCTTCTCGCCTAGTCTACTGTTGATATTCAGGTAAACATTCAAACCGAATGATGTTCTTGAAAGGTTGATTGGAGGCATCGGTTATGAATACCGATGCCGTTTGTTGATTAGAAGTGTGATTACAGTTTGTTTCATTCAAATTTCAAGTAGGTTTCCATTGCTGCTGTAGTTAATTCCAATCGATTGAATGCTTGGCTGATAGGCGTTAGTTTAGGTTTAGTGTAAGCTTAGGGAGTGATTAAGATTCCTTTCGTCCTAAAATCACTGTTGTGTTCTGTTGAAATTGTGAGAATTGCTTTCGTCAAAGAAGGAAGAACAACAATGTGATGTCTTAGGGTTCTTCAGATGAGGCAGTTACTTTGAACGTCAAGAGGTAATCTTGGTGAGCAGACTAGTTTATGATGATTAGACGAACCTTCGAAGCGAGCGTGGTTGCGATCTGGAAGAAGGAGATGTTCGATCTGGTGTGGCAGATTTTCAATCTCTTCTCTTGAGGTTGAAATTTTCTCAAATCAACAGGATGAGCGGCGGAGGAAGAAGGCGAGAGCTAGGCGAAGAAAATGGATGGACGGAGAAGCATCTTCAAGCGGGATTCGATTGCAGACGAAGGTCGCCGGAAATCGCCATCGCCGGAAAAGTCGCCGGAGGAGAATGGAGGGCTGACTGGAGTCCTGCTGGTATTTTGTTATGTTTGGCCCCTGGGCCTCTTTTATTTTTAAATATACCTAAATACTTTAATTTCGAATTAATTATATACTTCGAAATTAAAGTAGTACTAAAAGTCTTTCCTTCCTTTCAATTGAGCCCATATGCTTTCTTTTCCTTTTATTTTGATTTAAAAATTTTAAAAAAATTTAAAAATAAAATAAACTTAAGGTCCTGTTTGTTTCTCAAATTTTACAAACGACTTTAAAATGAGGATTCTAACACCCAAACCACTTTTAAACTTTCTCAAATTTTTCCAAAAACTTCAAAATATTATTTTTTTTAGAAATAATTTTTTACGGAATTTTTAGGGCCCGTTTGGAAAAATGTCTATCTTTGTAGTGTCATATTGGGGTTTCTATAACTCTGAAAATTCCAAACTCGATTCTTATGATCTTTTAATAATATTTTTGACTATCATATGATATTTTGGGAATTTTGGGAATTATTTTTGAAAATAACTCATTTTAATGTGTTGTGTTCGGAGTTCTCTTTAACTCTGAAAATTTTAAATTGGGAAACACTCGGGACCTTAAGTTAATCCATTCTCTTCTCTCCTTTGAGCAAAAGAATAAAATTTTAGTCCTCCAATCGAATTGTTATTCTCCTCATCTATCCTCATTTGACCTTTCTCGGGAATTCTGATACTCGTTTTTCTTTGACAATGTTGCTCTATGCCTTGCAATGCTCTTTGATGCCTTTCAATGCCTTTCAATACTTTTCAATGCTTTATCCTTGTCAAAAATCCCATGAATAGGACTAGCCCCTTGAAAATGATTAAAATATCCTCACACAAGCAAAAGAGTTCTGAACTTAGAACGAAAACGTAATAATCCTTCAAACATCATATGGCCAATTACTTAGGAGTAGAGACTGTCTGTAAAGATAGGCGTATAGGACATAGCGCCGTAGGCCCTTTCCTAATACGTAACCAAACACCGAACTCTTAAAATGAATCTCTGATTTTTCTTTTCTTTAGTTTCTTTGGGAAGTAAACTAAAGTGGCGACTCTCAAGACAATTAGATCGATACATTTGCGAGTGTATTGATTTAAAACATGTACGGGCCAATTCAATTCGAAAAAAGGGAGCGTATGCGAACCAATTAAAAAAAAGGGGCACACGTGCCAAAAATGGAAAGGAACAAAAATGAACGCGTACAGAAAACAGGCGACTCTGCTGGGGATTACCTAAGTTGTTTAGCTCAAAACGTGTAGTTGGCCAAACTACCCCAAAAATTTCGAAGGATGTTACGATTATAATCTCACAACATTTGTGCTTCAGGGTGTGATAATCCATGAATAATGTGAACTCTGTGTTCACATTTGCTTGATTGCTTGCTTGCTTAAATTGCATGAGGGAGAAACCCGACAAAGCTCAACGCTTTTAATTGAAGGGGTGTGGAAACAGAAGCGTTGTCATAAACACTGTTTGCACATGAACGAGCTCAAACGCTCATTTTACTTCGAAGTCGTGTAGTCAAGGGGTATCTTAAGGATACCAACTACGCCGGCATGCTGCTCCCCCCAAAAATGTATCATTTGAAACACTGAGATACATTGATCTCTCTCATTTTATTCTTCTTGATTACAGTGTCCTCCACGCTATAAGCCAATCACATTGTTTAAAAGATGAATGTTGAGCATGTCGATGGAAACGTAGGCACTCATAGGGCTAACCTTAAAAGGAGAAGAGAAACAACCAACTACTCACACCCTTTGGTGTGAATGAGATCATGTCGCTGAGGAGCATTAAGATCAACGAACGGCTAACGACCTACATCCAGCGACATTAGTGCAAGACACGACGGATCGCTCTTAGAGCCTCGCTGGTCCGATCTTGGCTGAGACCCTCATGGGCCTCCAAGAGTTTTCCCGGGGAATCTCCTCACTATTTTCATCGCGTGTCTCCCCATCGTGCCCTGCTTGTGGTTTGTGGATAGGTCGTCATGGGATGATTCCCCTCTTTATTCATGCCCCACGATGACCCAAACGCAGTTATCAAGACTCTCTAAAGCCTTGTCGTTTGTCAGCCATCGGGCAATCACCCCACTCGTTTCGTCATCTCGTGGTACGATCCCGAAACCATACGGTACCAGATCAATGGTCCTCCATTCATCTGGGTCCTGGGAATAGAGGCGCTACATTCTACAGCATCGTCCTCTTGTTTCGTCAGTATGGGATGGCCCATATGTCTTCGTGGAGGTATGCGTCCCCCGCCGATGAGGATCTGGTCCCCCTGGAAGCCTTTAGCACTTACATTTATGTGTGGGAAACCGTCACATCCATCTCCATCCTCGCGGAGCAGGCCAATGTTATCTTCCACGCGCGCTCACTCTATCAGCTTGCCTTTGAAGGGATTATCAACATCGACTCCAACAACAAGGAATACGGGGATCCTGGTGGGCCTTGCTTGGCATTTAGATAGTCGGATGAGAGGATTTTCATTTCAGAGGACTAGTCTTTTGCTTTAAGAGTTTTCATTTGTATTTCATCCACACCCTGTTATTCTTACTACCACGTTATGTGTGCAAAGAGGTTTGTGTACATGAATGTTGTTTCATATTGTATTAAACTATCGCGTCATATTAGATGATGCATCATGGGGTTTATCTTTACTCATTTTGTGAATTATGACGTGTTTGTTATTGTGTGAGCGACGGCACGGGTCGTCGCCACAATCATGCAAACTATATTTGTCTGTTTGCTTGCTATTTATGTTCATGATAATCGAGTTATTTGGATGCATTCATTTTAGAGAATGAACGTTTGAAAAAAGGGAAGTCTAACTAACTATCTCCAAAATTATCTTTCAGATCATGGCTCTGTTTCCACGAGAGGTCTTTGACGCGTGCATGGTGGAGTACCATGCTGCGGAGAGTCTTACTCCGATCATGTGCTTAGGGATTTCTTCACACTCCCGCATATAGAGATCGACACATCGTTGATGCTCCATATGCAGTAGCGCTGGGATCGCCGTACTCGCACTTATCGTATTGGCACTCGTCACATTGCGCCTATTGTAGACGAGTTCCGCGCCATCCTGTGTAGACCTGTTGCCAACCTTCGTACTCTTCTCGCACCTAAGGAGGTCCCACCTTCTGTCGAGATCCTCGCCAACTTTTTCGGCCATGACGACCATACTTCTCGTTTCTTAGTAAGAAATGGGTGCATAAATTTACGTATGTGGCAGCATCTTAGGGTGCACGATGCTCATCTCGATGATGTTCCAATGGCCAGGCACAAACTTATGGTTATCCTCCTAGCCCAACTCCTGTTCAGGCCAGAGGAGTCCTACCATCCTTCAGCCCGCATCCTTCAGATTATCCTCGGTATAGGCGAGAGGGCTGACCTCACCGGCTGCATTCTGGCTGAGACCATGATGGGTGTGGACCGCTCCCCCTCTTCTCCCCCGTTATGTCTCAGCGTGGGTCCCCTCTAGTCCTCTACCTGTGGTTCCTTGAGAAGTTGTGTTTCCTTCCTCACCTTGACCTCGGACTGATCATCTCTCCCATCTCTAGACTAGTGCGTAGGCTGCGCTCCGCTCAGATCGCTCATTCTATTGAAGAGAACCACGTTATACGTTTTGTGTCTACAGCTTTCCATTCCCGCCGTATGATGATTGGTATGGCCTTCTCTCCCTTTGTGATGCTCGTCGGCCCCGAAGAGATCACATCGTATTGTACCCGGCTGTTGTATCTTCAGTTCGGTCAGTGGTCCTCTTTTCTGTTAGAGGACGCTCGACCCATCGACGAAGGGCCTATCACTGTCGGCCTTCTCGCCCAGTACATCCATCTCACCCACGCTGTGCACTACGAGCCATTGCCCGAGTATTGGGACCGACTCCTTAAGGAGGACATGAGGCGCACTTTGCCGTTTAGTGGCATTTCTGACAGTTCATCCTTGAGTAGCTCTGGAGCTTCAGTAGATCCAGACCTCGACGATGATGTGTTCGACAATGAAGAAGGACCTTGGATGTTTTCGCCGATTCACGAGCCCGGCGCGATGCAGGAGATAGGTGATTCATACGAGGATCCTACGAGCCCGTCGGAGCAGGAGGAGGAGCCGGAGGAAGTCCCCTTACCAGCATCAGACGAGGATCCCACGAGCCCGTCAGAGTGGGAGTGGGAGGAGGAGCCAGAGGAGTCTCCCATTGGTGATTCAGAGGAGGACCCTAGTTGCGCGGTCTGACTCGGAGCGTGAGTCAGACCCCGAGGAGGCTTCCGACTAGACTTTTATCCTTTAATTCGCATTTAGCATGTCATCGCTTAGTTTCCCGTGCGCAAGTTTCAATGTGGTTGTATGTCTTTTATGCTACTCTAAAACTCTAATGATAAGATGGTTAACCCTGGTTATAGAAACTTGTTGACTTTTTCGTAATCAAACGTTCATTCATTAGGAGCATGTTTGCATGATGTTGATATAATTAAAAAAAATGAAAAAAATGACGATTGTGTTTGTATGTAAATATGAATTTGTTTCAAAATAGGACTTCTAACATGAACAAGCAATTTAATTGAGCGCTGGTTCATTCAGGATCTTCTATTCATTCACCACGGTACCTCGAAGAGACCCTTCAACTAGACAATTCACTAAATCTACAAGCCCAATTCCCGATATGGATGAAACTCCCTATTCGGGTCCCCAACCTCTTCCTGCTGCGGAGTCGTAGGACATGTGTGATATGATGAAGAACATGATGCTGGTGGTCACCCGACTCTCTGAAAATGTGGACGTCATCAGCGCTAACTTGTTAAAAACCACAGCTGATCATACTTCAGCCACGGTAGCCCATCCCGTCGCTCCTTCACCTCTGGGTGCACGGAGAGACGTTCCTACCACGAATCCAATCCCTCTAGGGGAGCAACCCCAAGGTATGCGTCACGGAAACACACGAGCAACGATTCGTGTTCGTCATCCTTCTGTTGTAGGTTATGGTTCCCATTCCGAGGAAGAGAAAGAAGAAGGATCGTCATGGTACGGAGACACTGATGATGAAGACGCTGACAACCGTAGTCTTACCTCGCTATCCACCAACAAAGAGAGTTCCTCTTGCCGTAAAAAACCAACTCGAGTTGCTCCTGCTGTGAATCATACCGCAGCTTTTCAATACCCGCCGGAGTACCAAGCTATGATGTCTAATCTCGTCGACGCCCAGGAAAAGATGCAGGCGCAACTAAATCAGATTTCTCAAGGGGGTGCCCAAAAGATTGTTCACGACTGGGAGAAAGGTCTTCGCGAGGCCGAGAAAAGGACCGTTCCCCATGACTTACTACTGTCGGATATCGGTAAATTCACTGGAACCGAAGACCCAACCCTATTCTTCGATAATTACATCGATGCAATGTGTCCTCTACACTTAAACATGCCAACCCTACTTCGTCTATTCTCTCAATATTTAACCGGGAAGGCATTGAGGTGGTACCTGCGGAACCGAATCTCACGCTGCACGACTGTCAAAGAGATGGGGGACGCCTTTGCGGAAAAGTACAAGATGTATATTTCTCAAGTGATCACAGAAAGGGATCTAAAGTACATCAAGCAAGGCGAGAAGGACTCGTTTGAATCATTCCTCAATAGGTGGAGGGCAGCAGTGTCCGACATTGACACCCCGCCTTCGGAACAGGCCCAGATCGACCTCATGCTTGAAAACCTAAATGACGTGTACAACAGCGAGCTAGCCTCACACATCTTCACCAGCATGGTCACTCCTATAAAAACGGGCAAGAACATGGACCGATCGAAGGCTCGCTTGAAGAACAAAGCCGTCGCTTCCTACCCCCCTTCTCGATCATATCTTGTGCCTAAACCGAGGGCCCCTGCTACCCATTATGTAGTTGGCACCTGGGCTAGTTCAAAAGTGAAAATGGAAGGTCCTAAAGAGAATGTGCCTGTTGCCCCGCCTCGCTATCCCGCGAACACTTCCCGCAACGCGCCTAATCGTACCAATACCTTTCCCCCTCGCCAATATGATGATCTAGGCGTGCCTCTTAGTAAAGCTCTAGAAGTGGTGATGTCCCAGAAACTCGTCACCCCGTTGACTCCTCGGCCTAGAAGAGAAATAGCTAGAAAAAACCTGAAAGACTTTTGTGAATACCATCAGGCCCACGGTCACGAAACAAACCATTGTTATGCCCTGAGAGCTAAATTGCAAGACTTAATCGATGCAGGGATCATGGCTAAGCCTAACGTTGTCAAGAACCCCCTTCCTAATCACGGGATCAATATCATCGACACTTTTGAAGACTCATTCTCTGCAGATTTCCTTCTTTCCCTCATTCATGCTGACCCTATGGAAATTGCGATGGTGTCATCTGATGCTAAGCAAAAGAAGAAGAAGGTTAGCGCCGCAAGTGCTGTCCCATGGGATTACGCCGATGAGAAAACTACCCCGGTCATCTCTGCAACGGTAGGGCCCCGTGCATGGGAAGTGGTGCCAAAATTGTCTAATGCCCCTGATGCTATTGCTTTACCCTTGCTTCGTCTATCTGAAAAACAACCCATCCGATCTAATAAAGTCACCCGTCCTTGGGTGATTCTATCAATAAATAACAACTTGTCGAGAGAGGATGCAAGTGTCAACCTCACTAGGTCTGGCGTTGATTACAGGGCTCCTTTCATGAAAGCCATGGGTGCTAACAAACAGAAAGAAGCAGAAAAGGAAGAAGACGTCTGAAGGCCAACAAATGCGACTGCACAAGTCCCTCCTCCCAACAGCATCTTAGCTCAGCTCAAGAAAACCAATGCTAACATCTCTCTTTGGGTGTTGTTGATGTATTCTTTAGATCATCGCCAGGCGTTGTTATCCGAATTAAGCAAGAAATCTGTATCCTTCGATACCACCCATGTGGAAGTTGTTGCTATGATGTCTACGCATGCGTCATGCTGTGCTATCACTTTTGATGACTCCGATCTCCTATCTTGGGGCCCTAGTCATGCTAAAGCCCTATACATTTCCATCTATCTTGAAGGAAATGTTGTTCCTATGTCTTTGATTGATAATTGGTCGGCCCTGAATATTTGCCCATGGCGCACCCTAGCAAGGATTGGAGTCACAAAAGATCGTCTTCTTCCCTCTAACTTGTGCGTGCGAGGCTTTGATAGCTCTAAGCGTGAAGTCATGGGAAACCTCAAAACTGTCATCAAAGTAGCTAATTTCCCGTTCGAGATAGAGTTTGTGGTGCTTAATATACAACCCTCTTACAATTTGATCCTCAGAATGCCTTGGTTGCACCAGGCCAAGGCTGTTGCTTCAACGTTGCATCAAAAGCTGAAATTCATGCATCAGGGGCAAACCATTGTGGTGAATGGGGAGAACTGCACAACCGTCGGAATGACTTCGTCGCATATCACTCAAGAAGTGGAACTCAATGGGTTTCAGGTTAATGTGATCGGGGATTCAGGTACATTTTTACCAGAACCAGATTATCGCAATTTTGGGTCACCCATTTTAAATATGATGTACAAAATGAACTACTTTCCCGGTATGGGTTTAGGCCCATATGGGACGGGTAGTAAGACCCCTATTTCTTTATGGGGTCAAAATAATAAAATGGGTTTAGGGTACGTCTGTACCCAAAAGAAAAAATCTAAACATAATCATTCACTTGTTTTGTCCAAGACATCTTTGAATGGTTGCTTTGTCAAGGCAGGCGAGAATACACCGTTTTATGGGTTCCCGGAACCTTTCTTTTGCCCTGTGGCACGAAAGTGTTTTCCGGGACTCGAGATATTCTCTTATTGTGTTCTCCAACCTGATGTTTTCATTCTATCTAGTGGACAATCTAGGAGAGAAGAGTCAGACTACATGGGAGGACTCAAGGAGCTCTTCCGAGAACCAGAGATGTCCACGCAAAGTCAAGAGCGATCAAAGGGTACAACAGGGTCTTGCTCGATGGAGGCCAGTCCTGACATACTAATCTTTTCTGACTCGGATGATTCAAGCGATAATGAGGGGGTTACACCCGCATCCAAGTCGATCTCCAGGTCCACCTAGGCGCGTGTCGTTTTTTGAGAAGTTATAGTTGAGGAAGTTATATCTGAGAAGTTCACTAAGCAAGAGTCTTTTTCTGCTGCTTCATCTTCTCTTTCTACATCCCCTCCAAATTCTATTAAAACTCTAGTTGATTCTCCTTCTCTTTTCGTTTCCGAGTCGGATGTTGTTGTTGAGGATTCTAATGTCCATTTTAATACAATGCATGATGCTACTTTGAATTCAAATGTTATGTTTGTTAATAACGATTTTCCGTTTGAAATGAAACGATTTTTAGAAAATGAAAATCAAGTCTCTTCTGTAGAAGAAACTATTGAAACTAATTTGAATTTGGGAGAGGATCCACAAATTGTCTTGATAGGCCAAACCCTAGATGAAAATGAGCGTCATCATCTAATTGAGTTGTTGAAGCTTAACAAAGACGTCTTTGCATGGTCCTATAAAGACATGTTGGGCATTGACCCTAAAATTGTCCAACATCGTATTCCGTTGTACCCGAATACCAAGCCTGTCAAGAAGAAGCTCCAGCGTATGAAACCCGACATGGTCGACAAGATTAAGGAAGAGGTGCAGAAACAATTGGAAGCCGGCTTTCTAGATGTTGTCGAATATCCAAAATGGGTCGCCAATGTGGTCCCCGTGGCTAAGAAAGATGGAAAAGTCTGTGTGTGCGTGGACTACCGTGATCTCCACAAAGCTAGCCCCAAAGACAATTTTCCACTCCCACACATTGACGTGTTGGATGACCACGCGGCTGGTCATGAGCTCCTATCATTCATGGATGGTTTCTCAGGCTATAATCAAGTTTTTATGACGCTTGAGGACAAAGAAAAGACTACTTTTATCACTGAAGTTGGCACCTTCTACTACCGTGTAATGCCTTTCGGGCTGAAGAACGCTGGAGCCACGTATTAGAGGGCGGCCACCACTATTCTCCACGACATGATCCACAAGGAAGTCGAAGTCTACGTCGATGATATGATTGTCAAATCCAGGAATCGAGCGGGACACATTATAAACCTAGAGAAGTTCCTTCAAAGGATTCGAAGATATCAACTTCATTTAAATCCAAAGAAATGCATCTTCGGTGTCACTACCGGTAAGATGCTAGGGTTTCTAATTACTCAGAGAGGAATAGAAGTCGACCCTAGCAAAATTGCAGCCATCACGGACATGCCAACACCCCGGAACGAGCGAGAAGTTCGAGGATTTCTCGGGAAAATCCAGTACATTAGTCGCTTCATTAGTAAACTCACTTCCACTTGCGATCCTCTCTTCAAGCTTCTGAAGAAGGATCAAAAGTTTTCCTGGAGTGACGCTTGTCAACATGCCTTTGATAAGGTGAAAGCCTATCTGCAATCCCCTCCTATCTTCATGTCTCCGAGGCCGGGAGTTCCTTTGATTCTTTATCTCACCGTCACCGAGTCATTCATGGGGAGCATGTTGGCCCAAGAGAACGAGAACAAGGAGGAAGTAGTCATCTACTATCTCAGTAAAAGGATGACCGGTTACGAGTTGAACTATTCTTCTGTGGAAAAAGTCTGTTGGGCACTAGCCTGGGTAACGAAAAGGTTGCGCCACTACATGCAAGCCCACCCAATCAAGCTAGTGTCAAGACTCGATCCCATTCGTTTCTTGTTTCAAAGAACTCTTCTTTCTCCGCGTCTCGCTAAATGGATGATGATGATTTCAAAATATGACATCACATATACTGTGCAAAAGTCAATCAAGGGGAGTATAGTGGCTGATTTTCTAGCTGATCAATAAATCACCATTGATGACGATGATGAAGAGAAGGTCTTCCCAGATGATGAGATTATGAACGTTCAATCCGAAGCGTGGAAGTTGATGTTTGATGGCGCATCGGGAAAACAAGGTTACGGCATTAGTATCCTTTTGATCGATCCTGCTTGCACGTATAATCCTACTTCTGTTAAGTTGAGTTATAGTGTCACTAACAACGAAGCTGAGTATGAAGCATGCATTTCTGGGATCAAGTTAGCCAGCGATAAGAGGATTAACAGATTGGAGGTTATCGGAGACTCGAATCTTGTAATCTCACAAGTCAACGGAGATTGGCAGGTCAAAGGCAGTAATCTTAAACCTTATCATTCTTTCCTCATGCATTTAATCGCCAAATTCGAAAGTGTTGTTTTCATCCACGCTCCAAGGAGTCAGAATCGTTTTGTTGACGCTCTTGCAACCCTCGCGGAAATGACTCAGATTCCCAAAGGAATCAAGATCATGCCACTCAAAATCCAACAGAGGTGCAATCGCATCTATGAGAAACTAGTGGTGCTAATACTAGTATCTCTAGCAAAGCTTGGTTCGAGCCCATCCAATCATATATCGAAATGAGGGAATACCCTGCCCACTTTCAGAAGAAAGAGAGTCGCGCTCTCCGTCAGTTTGCCACTAGCTATGTGGCTGTGGCACGATGTCTCTATCGACGATCTTTTGGTGGAAAAAACATGCTTTGTGTAGATCAGGCAAAATCTACCACTATCATGGAAGAAGTGCATGTTGGGAATTGCGGTTCCCACATGAATGGCATGGCTCTTTCTAAGAAAGTTCTTCGGCTAGGCTACTTTTGGCAGAACTTGGAACAAGATTGCATTGCGTTCGTCAAGAAGTATCACTAGTGTCAAATTTATTCTAATCTAAAGCATACTCCCGCTTCTCTCCTCTATAACATGACTTTTCCATGGCCATTTTCCACACGGAGAATTGATATCATTGGGAAAATCTACCCCCACGCGTCCAATGGCCATGAATTTATATTGGTCGTTATCGATTATTTTACCAAGTGGGTTGAGGCTTCTTCATTCAAAATCCTCAAATCCTCCCACGTGGAAAAGTTCATTCGCAATAATATCATTAGTCGATACGGGATTCCCCGTTCGATTATTTCCGATAATGGACGACACTTTGAAGGTAATGTGCTCGAACTTTTAAGAAAATCAAAATCGAGCATCATAAGTCTTCACCATATCGACCGCAAACCAACAGGGCAGTCGAGGCTGCTAACAAGAACGTGATCTCAATCTTGAAGAAAACCACGCAATCATATAGGGATTGGCATGAGAAGCTACCCTATGCTCTGTGGGGTTACCGAACCACCGCTCGTACCTCTACGGGTGAAACCCCTTATTCGTTGGTATATGGTATGGAGGCAGTTCAACCCATTGAGTTGGATTTGCCTACTCTTAGCGTTCTTTTGGAGAGCCACGTCATCGAGGAAGATTGGCTGAAGTCTAGATACAATCAACTATCACTCATGGAGGATCGAAGGCTAGATGCCCTATGCAAGACACAAGCTTATCAACAACGCATGGCAAGGGCATTCAACAAGAAGGTCAAGCCTAGGCATCTTGTTGTAGGAGACCTTGTCCTTAGAAAGACCTGAGAGCTACAGGACCCTAGAGGAAAATTCCAGCCGCCGTGGGAGGGACCTTTCATCATCAAGCAGATCTTTTCAGGTGGAGTTGTTCGCCTCGCCACTCTCGATGGCGATGAGTGTTCATCACCCTTTAATCTTGACACGCTCAAGAAATACTATGTCTGAGATAGAGAAATCAACGGCATGGTTTGATTTGTCTTCAAAAAAAAAGAGGGGGTTTCTCATTTCACATTTTCCATGATTGTCAAAGATGTTCCCAAATGAGGTGAATACTTAAGCCCTTCTGCTTTCTACAAAGGGTATTTTCGGAAAATGCATATCATGAGTTCAACATCTTTTTCTGCATTTGCATACAAGCATGCATTTCATGACATTGTCTTCGAACTCCTAGTTTCTATACTAGGGGCATTTTTGCAAATGCATTTAAAAACAAAAATGAAAAAAAAATCATTCAACGTGTTTGCTAAGGTCATGTTTCTAAAAAAACATGTTGAGAACCTGTTAGCAAGAACGTTGAGGGAATTTCTTTCATCTCCCTTTCAACCCATTGCACTCAGCGTTGAAAGAAGAACCATTGAACTACCTTTGGACCTGATTCCCCATACTCAGGGGATAGGTAGGCAACCTATCAAATAGGTTCGGTCAAAAATCATTCAAAACATTTTTATCCTTAGTGTGAAGAAGACAGCGATCTCTGTTGTCATGAACCAACAAGGACATTATGAAATGAGTAAGTGTTAAGACCAATTCTTAACTGAGGACTGTTTCCAAAAGCGATTTCAAAGTCTTTCTAAAAGACTCATGTAGGGAAGTCTTGTCTGTCAACTGCCTTCAAAGATACCTTACAATTGTTGAAAAATCTTTATTTTCAAACCCTTTGAGACATAACAGAACCCGAACCTAACTTGAAAGTTGAGTGGATTAGGAGAATTGTCTGGCTTCGCGAAAAGAGACATACTCAAAAGAAAGAAATTAAGGAACAAAGTATTCATCAAAAGGTTGAGACCTTGAAATCACCGCTGAGCGATCTTGCTAGGCGTATCGATTCGGTCAGATATACCGATGAGGCTAAAAAAAATCAATGAGCAAAGTATTCATCAGAAGGTTGAGACTTTGAAATCACCGATGGGCAACCTTTCTAGGCTTATCGATTCAGTCAGATATACCGATGATACTAAAAAAAAGGAAATCGATGAGCAAAGTATTCATCAAAAGGTTGAGACTTTGAAATCACCGCTGAGCGACCTCACTAGGCGTATCGATTCGGTCAAATATACCGTTGATACTAAAAAAAATGTTGTGAGGGAAGCAGATGAAACTCTGAAACACTCGGCTTAAGGTGGTTCTAAAAAGTGAAGACCAAAGCTCTACCCCGAGCCAGAAATTCGGTCACTTGATGACCATTTCACAACAAATCGTTTGTGCAAAATGCGGGGTTTTATCAGTCAGATCTTTCTACGTTGAGAGGAAAAGAAAGAAGTCGGATTTCGTCTTGGCTGAGACAGTCCAGAACTTTCCGCAAGTCTTATTCGCTGAAAATGTTTCGGTCTAGAGCTAATCACGCGACATAGAGATCGAAGTCTTATTTCACTACTTGTGCATAATTTTAATAAAAGGCCCTAATCTTCACTAGGGCATTTTAAAAAAAACAAAAAAAAACATGCATTCACATTTTCAAAGTCCTATGCAAGCTTCTTCATTGTATTTGCATCACAGAGGTAAAATGCCCTAGTCTTCACTAGGGGCATTTTTTAAAAAAAAAACAACAACATGCATTCATATCATCAAGCCCCGTGATTGTTGTGTCCTTATCATTCACATTATGTGATCAGAATACTCTAGTCTTTGCTGGAGCATTTTCAAAGTTCCACGCTAATACTAGTCTTCCGTTTTATGTGTTTCTTTTGTAATCCTTGGTTTAGAACCTAGTCTCCGCGATTTGGATGTTCTAATTCCTTCACTCAAGAAACTCACACTTCGATTGTTCTTATGGTCATGAGACGTTGCTCTCTTTACCATTGTCCATGAACTCCATCTTTTGGGTGTTTACGCATTGTTGTCCCTGAGACTCTATCATTAATTGGAGAAGACCCAAACTCCGATCTGCTCTTGTAGTCGGAGGGGCGATTGACTTCTTCATAGTCATTTATTGGAGAAAATCCTTTCTCCGATTTGCTCTCGCAGTCGGGGAGGCGATTGTTTTCTTCATTGTCATTCAACGGAGAAAACCCCTTCTCCGATCTACTTTCGCAGTCGGGGAGGCGATTGTTTTCTTCGCCATCATTAATTGGAGAAGACCCAAACTCCGATCTGCTCTTGCAGTCGGAGGGGCGATTGACTTCTTCATAGCCGTTCATTGGAAAAAACCCCTGCTTCGATCTGCTCTCGCTGTCGGGGAGGCGATTGTTTTCTTCATTGTCGTTCAATGGAGAAAACCCCTACTTCGATCTGCTTTCGTAGTCGGGGAGGCGATTGTTTTCTTCGCTATCATTAATTGGAGAAAACCCAAACTCTGATCTTCTCTTGCGGTCGGAGGGGCGATTGACTTCTTAATAGCCGTTCATTAAAGAAAAACCCTACTCCGATCTGCTCTCGCAGTCGGGGAGGCGATTGTTTTCTTCATTGTCGTTCAACGGAGAAAACCCCTGCTCTGATATGCTTTCGCAGTCGGGGAGGCGATTTTTTTCTTCTCCATCATTAATTGGAGAAGACCCAAACTCCGATCTACTCTTGCAGTCGGAGGGGCGATTGACTTCTTCATAGCCGTTCATTGGAGAAAACCCCTGCTCCGATCTGCTCTCACAGTCGGGGAGGCGATTGTTTTCTTTATTGCCGTTCAACGGAGAAAACCCCTCCTCCGATCTGCTTTCGCGGTTGGGGGGGCGATTGTTTTCTTCGCTATCATTAATTGGAGAAGACTCAAACTCTGATCTGCTCTTGCGGTCGGAGGGGCGATTGACTTCTTCATAGTCGTTCATTGGAGAAAACTCCTACTCCGATCTGCTCTCGCAGTCAGGGAGGCGATTGTTTTCTTCATTGTCGTTCAATGGAGAAAACCCCTGCTCTGATCTGCTATCGCAGTCAGAGAGACGATTGTTTTCTTCGCTATCATTAATTGGAGAAGACCCAAATTCCGATCTACTCTTGCAGTCGGAGGGGCGATTGACTTCTTCATAGCCATTCATTGGAGAAAACCCCTGCTCCGATCTGCTCTCGCAGTCATGGAGGCGATTGTTTTCTTCATTGTCGTTCAACGGAGAAACCTATACTCCGGTATGCTCTCGCAGCCGGAATGGCGACTGTTTTCTTTGCTTCCACTCGTTGAAAAAAAAACCCTTCCCCGATCTGCTCTCGCAGTTGGGGAGGCGATTGTTTTCTCTATCGCTGATTGTCGCGAATGTCATTGTTTCAGTGTTCACGCGAAAAAAAACAAAAAATAAACGAAAAATAAAAAATTCTTATGAATGTTTGAAACCACAAGGATCCTCCACGGATTTTGGCATGTTGTCTTCTACATCGAGACTATCTAGGACTCGATGATTTCAATCTTTTGAAGACAAAGGGTTGTGTTGCTTTGTTGAAGAGTACCCTCGGAGGGGTATATGGTTCTAGAAGGTCTCAACGAATGACTATTTTGTCAATCGGTGAACCTAGGAGATTACGTTTTGAGTCGTAGGGTTCCTTGACGAGGATATACAACAGAGGCTTGTTAACTGATTCTTAAACTGACAGCCTATTGGCTTTATCATTGTGTTTCTCTTGTTTTGCAGGCTTTTACTTGTGAACTTTCACTTGACGAGAATTCACACGAGATCGGCTGTGAAAAGATAGCTCATGACAATCTATTGTTGAATCTAATCATGACAAGATGCTTTCTTCCCAAAATTCCTATGTAAGCTTTGATACGAAACTTGTTCTAATGTCTCATTCTCTCTTACAGGTACTAGGATCATTGCATGGCTCATGCCTCTAGTTTCTTCACATGTGAAAAGGGCTGAACGAGAAAAATCAATGAAGAATACTGTCAGGTTGTATCTTTCTTTTCTCTTTCATTCATTCAGCTCGGGGTAAAAATAAAAATAAAAATGCGGCGCCTATTTGTTCAGGCTTGGACACACGTTTTATGAAAACAAGAGTTTTTTTTCCTCCAAACTCAGTCCAAGAGGGCATTCTGTAGACACCCCATTTTTACACCCTAGATATCTAATAAAAAAACCCGGCCCGAAATAATACTCATGTTTGTTTATTGAACCGGGAAAACAAAAATAGAAACACCTCGTGGAAAACCGACCCAGTAAAGTTTAAAAGATAACGATCCAAAGATCGAATTTCATAACGACTCTGTTTTCCCAACCCGTGACACGTTCATGTTGTACGTGGGTTATTTGAAAAGAGGGTTATTTGAAAAGGGGATTATTGGAAAAGAGAATCAAGAATCCTTAGGTTTGAAGTCCCCATTGAGCTTCCATTGGAACCCTAGACTTCATAAATTTATCCTGGCTTCAATACTGGATGAAATTCAATGATCTTGGATGTTTTGAAAAGAAAAGTTAGTCCTATTTCAAATGGTGTAGCCCGATCTCCCATTGGTGCCGTATATCTAGACGAAATCCGGTCATGAGTGGAAGGTGTTCCTAAGAGGTTTAAATCAAACACCCTTTCCCTTAAAAATTCGTAATTGATCTGTGCTTGATAATTTTGAATAATTCAAGTTGGGTTGGAAAGATAACTAGAATATCTTTCCAATGGTACCATCCCCAAACCGAGATTCGAAGGTTAGGGCCCTCATTCGATCTGTACAAGGGAAGCAGTACTACCGATTCAAATCTTGGGAGCTAGTTGAAACTATGCCACACTTCTAAGCATCATAACTTTTGAAGAAATTATCCATTTAGAATTAATAAGATACTTTTGGAAATATCTTTGAATCATCTCTCCAATGATATCCTTTCTCAGTTTGTTGCAAAACTCCTCCCAGATCGCCCGTAGTGAAGTTGGTACAAGAACCGAAACGATAAATAGTTAAAGAATTGGAAAAATCATAACTCGAGATACAAATCACTATTTGAGTTGATTCAAAAAGGAGGTTCATCCTTATTATGTTGGGAATTTGTCATAAAAATTTCAGAGCCATTGGATCCATGATGCGATCGGGGTGATTCATTTAGTGTGAAGGTGCAAAGAAAGGAAAAAACTGGAAAAAGAAAAACGAAAAGAAAATATATATATATATATATTTTCTTTATTCCGAGCGTGCCCTTGAATTTTTCCAAAAATTCCAAATAGGTCCCTGTGCAAAAGAAGAAGGAGACCCAATCAGTTTGAAGAATGGGCAGCTTTTCAGAAAGGGGGAGGTTTCTTTTTCAGTTTGGGAGAACGTAGCAGTTTTTAGTTTGTTTTTTTTTTGGAATTCCAATCCAGTTCTGGAGAAGAGAGCGATTTTCTGAGAGGAGAAAGGAAGAACTCCATTCTTGAAGCAAGAAGAACTCTATTCCGTTTGCTGATTCAATCCCCGTTTGGTCAAAGAAGAGTACAGCAGAGTCTGCTTCCTGCTGCTAAACGACGAAGAACAACAGAAAGATTCGCTTACGGACGTCCTCGATTCTCAACCCTACTAATCGCGTGGAAGCATAAAGATACGTCGACAATACTTGAGGAAGGAGGCTGCATTGGTGAACGCGAATCCGAAGAAGCAAGGAGAAACCAGGGAAGACTGTCTGCATTTTTTTCTTTAATCGACCAAAGATTTCTTCTCGCCTAGTCTACTGTTGATATTCAGGTAAACAATCAAACCGAATGATGTTCTTGAAAGGTTGATTGGAGGCATCGGTTATGAATATCGATGTCGTTTGATGATTAGAAGTGTGATTACAGTTTGTTTCATTCAAATTTCAAGTAGGTTTCCTTTGCTGTTGTAGTTAATTCCAATCGATTGAATGCTTGGCTGATAGGCATTAGTTTAGATTTAGTGTAAGCTTAGGGAGTGATTAAGATTCCTTTCCGCCTAAAACCACTGTTGTGTTCTGTTGAAATTGTGAGAATTGCTTTCGTCAAAGAAGGAAGAACAAGAACGTGTTGTCTTAGGGTTCTTCAGATGAGGCAGTTACTTTGAACGTCAGGAGGTAATCTTTGTGAGCAGACTAGTTTCTGATGATTAGACGAACCTTCGAAGCGAGTGTGGTTGCGATCTGGAAGAAGGAGATGTTCGATCTAGTATGGCAGATTTTCAATCTCTTCTTCTTGAGGTTGAAATCTGCTCGGATCAACAGGATGAGCGGCGGAGGAAGAAGGCGAGAGCTAGGTGAAGAAAATGGATGGACGGAGAAGCATCTTCAAGCGGGATTTGATTGCAGACGAAGGTCGCCGAAAATCGCCATCGCCGGAAAAGTCGCCGGAGAAGTCGCTAGAGGAGAACGGAGGGCTGACTGGAGTTCTGCTGGTATTTTGTTATGTTTGGTTTCCTCCAACTTCTGTTGAAGTTGTAAAGAGGCCCCTGGGCCTCTTTTATTTTTAAATAAAACTAAATACTTTATTTCGAATTAATTATTTAATTCGAAATTAAAGTAGTCTTAAAACTCTTTCCTTCCTTTCAATTGAGTCCCTGGGCTTTCTTTTCCTTTTATTTTGATTTAAAACTTCTAAAAAAATTAAAAACCACTTTGTTTCTCAAATTTTACAAACGACTTTAAAATGAGGATTCGAACACCCAAACCACTTTCAAATTTTCCCAAAAACTTCAAAATATTTTTTCTTCAAAATAATTTTTTCCGAAATTTTTAGGGCTCGTTTAGAAAAATGTCTATCTTTGCAGTGTCAGATCGGGGTTTCTATAACTCCGAAAATTCCAAACTCGATTCTTTTGAGCTTTTAATGATATTTTTGACTATCATATGATATTTTGGGAATTTTGGGAATTTTTTTTGAAAATGAATCATTTTAATGTGTTGTGTTCGGAGTTCTCTTTAACTCTGAAAATTTTAAACTGGGAAACCCTCGGGACCTTAAGTTAATCCACTCTCTTCTCTCCTTTGAGCAAAAGAATAAAATT
Organism: Impatiens glandulifera; assembly: GCF_907164915.1. Taxonomy (NCBI): domain Eukaryota; kingdom Viridiplantae; phylum Streptophyta; class Magnoliopsida; order Ericales; family Balsaminaceae; genus Impatiens; species Impatiens glandulifera. Next base: position 24,421,389 of record NC_061868.1, read on the forward strand.
ATAGTCCTCCAATCGAATTGTTATTCTCCTCATCTATCATCATTTGACCTTTCTAGGGAATTCCGATTCTCGTTTTTCTTTGACAATATTGCTCTATGCCTTGCAATTCTCTTTGATGTCTTTCAATGCCTTGCAATACTTTTCAATGCTTTATCCTTGTCAAACATCCCATTAATAGGACTAGCCCCTTGCAAAATAATTAAGATATCCTCACACAAGCAAAAGAGTTCTGAACTCAGAACGAAAACGTAATAATCCTTCAAACATCATATGGCCAATTACTTAGGAGTAGAGACTGTCTGTTAAGACACGCGTATAGGACATAGCTCCGTAGGCCCTTTCCTAATACGTAACCAAACACCGAACTCTTAAAATGAATCTCTGATTTTTCTTTTCTTTAGTTTCTTTGGGAAGTAAACTAAAGTGGCGACTCTCAAGTCAATTAGATCGATACATTTGCGAGTGTATTGATTTAAAACCTGTACAGGACAATTCAATTCGAAAAAATGGGAGGGTATGCGAACCAATCAAAAAAAAGGGGCACACGCGCCAGAAAATTGAAAGGAACGAAAATGAACGCATACACTTATGATTTCTCTGATGAAGAGGTCCAGGACAGTCTGGAAAGTCAGGAACCCAACACTTATATTCATTCATGAATATAGTGACATGGAACATAAGGGGACTCAATGACTCTCTAAAATGCAAAGAAATTAGGAGGATCATTGAGAATCAGAATATCACTATTATGGGTATTCTTGAGACAAAAGTCAAAAGTTGGAACGTTGAGAAGGTTATCAAACTGTGTATTGATAGTAGCTGGGAAATCATTCACAACTCAAATGAAAAAATGTGCAAAATCTGGGTTATTTGGGATAACAAAGTTATTGAGGTCAAGGCTCACTTTTCGAATGATCAAGCAATCCTAGTGGAGGTCAAAGAGAGAATCATAAGAATCATGTTTAATCTTGCTATTGTCTATGGTAGCAACTCAATAACTGACAGAAGACTCCTCTGGAATTGTTTTAGAAACTGGATCGGTATTGATAAATCTTGGATTGTCCTCAGTGATTACAACGTAACTAGAAACGAATCTGATCGTAGCCTAGAATCTGAAATAACTCGGGATATGATTGACTTTAATGACTGCATCAGAGATATGGGTTGTATCGAGCCTACCAATTCTGGGAACTTCTTCACTTGGTCTTCTACGAGAGGGATTGAGCAAATTAGAAAAAGTAGAATTTACAGATGTCTAGTAAATGAGAACTGGATTAACCAATTTCCGAGAAGTCAACTTCATGTTCTGAATCCAGGTATATCTGATCACTGTCCGATTAAACTGTTCTGGAAAAAGGAAGAAAGGTTTAAAAGGCCCTTTAAAATTTTCAATTTTTGGATGGATAATGATAAATTTAAGGGTATTCTCGAAAGCGTATGGTCTACAGATGTTAGAGGTTCCAACATGTATAGGGTTTTTGAGAAGCTTAAGCTCTTGAAGAATCATCTCCAAAGCTTTGATAAGAAGAAGTTCAGCAATATCTCCAATAGAGTTCTAGCTACTAGAGAAGAACTGGAAGAGGTTCGGAAATAAGTTATTAAGGGATGATAGTGATGAACAACTCAATGAAACAGAAAGATATGCGCTGGAAAACTTCAGGAAGCTGAGTCTTCTTGAAGAGAATTTTGTTAGACAAAAATCAAAACAGAGCTGGTTCTCGTTGGGTGACAAAAACACAGCATTCTTCTACAGAAAATGCAAGGCTAGAAACATGAGTAACAATGTGTACAGGCTGAAGAATGATGATGGTGAATAAGTTCAGGGTCAAAAGTGTGTACAAGATCTAGCTATCGATTACTATAAACATCTTATGGGTACAAGAAAGCAACATCAAAGTCACCTAAATACCTTGTATCAGATTATTGATATGAAAATCTCTGCAGAAGATAGTCGTGAGTTGATAAGGGTGGTCACGAAGGTTGAGATTAAAGAAGCTCTGTTCGGGTCCTCATGGGTTTAATGCACAGTTCTTCAAAGACAATTGGTCGGTTGTGGGTAAAGATGTTACTGATGAGGTTCTGGAGTTTTTCAAAAACAGGAAGATGTTAAAGCAATGGAATACAGCGACTCTAACCTTGATCCCGAAAACTGCGGTACCTGAGAAAGTACAAGATTTCAGACCAATTTCCTACTGCAATGTAATTTATAAAATAATTTCAAAAATCATTTCTAAACGTTTTAAAATATAATAGGAAAAATAATAAATCTTAATCAATCGGCATTCATCCCCGGTAGGACAATCTCTCATAATATTCTTCTCATGCAGAGCCTATTAAAAGGCTACGGGAAAAAGAAAATATCCTCGAGAGTGGCTTTCAAAATAGATATCAAAAAAGCTTTCGACTCTGTTAGATGGGAAGCCATTCGAGACTTTCTGGTTGTTTCTGTTTTTCCTATGATTTTTATCGATTGGATTCTGCAATGCGTTTCATCATCCTACTTTGTTGTTGGCGTAAATGGAGTCCACGGAGGCTATTCAAGGGTGAAAACGGGGTAAGGCAAGGGGACCCCCTCTCTTCTTACCTTTTCGTAGCTATCATGGCGATCTTTGAGAGCATCTTCGCGATGTTCCGAAAGAATCGTCCATACATCTTTCACCCATTCTGTGAGGTAGAGGAGGTAACACATTTATACTTTGCTGACGATTTGTTCATTCTAGCGCACGCAGACGTTGATTCCATTAAAACTATTAGGGCTGCACTAACGTTCTTTTCTGAGGTAACATGTTTAACTATTAATGAAAACAAAAGTGTGGCATTTTTTGGAGGCGTGAAGGACGAAACAAAGCAGGACATATTCAATATCATGGGCATCAAGGAAGGCATCTTTCCCATAAGGTACTTAGGAATTCCATTAACTGCGAAGTAGATCGAGATCTCACACTGCAAGCCGCTGATTGAAAAGGTAAAAAACACAATATCAGGCTGGGCAACGAAAAACTTTCTTATGCAGGGAGGATCAAACTTATCAAAATCGTGGTTATGGGCATAGTTGGCTATTGGGCGCAGCAAATGGTCATTCCGAAGAAGGTAATGAAGGAACTCGACACACTGATGAGAAACTTTATCTGGGGTAATAGTGGAAGACGAGGAAAGAAAGTCAAATGGACCGCTCTCTGCAAACCGAAGGGCGAGGGAGGCATCGACTTGAAGAACTGTATCGAGTGGAACAAGGCTCTAACCTTCAAGCATCTGTGGGCTTTGGAGCGCAATCAGGAGTCACTATGGATCAAATGGGTGCATACGAGGTTTATGAAATACGAAACCAACATCTGGACCTGCAAAATTCACGAAGGTATGAGCTGGTATTTGAAAAAGATTCTTAAACTAAGAAACGATATTGCAGATCTTTATGACATCCGACTAGGGGACGGGAAAAGCAATCTATTCTGGCACGACCCATGGTTTGAAAACCAGCCTATCATCGATAATGAGGAGTTTCAAAATACTCGTATCATAAGGGACTACGCAAAAGCGAAAATCAGAGACATCAAAGACGGGAATTGGAACTTGCTCTTGAGAATAATTCCAGAAGGAAAGAGGATACTTGATCATATAAGTAACATACAATTACACGACATACCGGATATTCATGAATGGAAAGCTGAGGATAATGGGAAACTGGTATTGAAGAAAATATAGGAGTTAATCCGGGAAAAAGCGCAGAAAGTAGAATGGGCTCCTCTTGTATGGTCAACGAAGATTATCTCTCGACACTAGTTCATCCTATGGCTCGCCTTCTAGGAAAGACTCATCACTCGTGATCGTATCAGCAAGTATATGAGCATCCCGGACGCGAGTTGTCTTCTATGCATAGGAAATGAAGAAACGATAGATCACCTATTCGGGAGCTGCTGTATTGCTTTGGAGCTTTGGGACAGATTCTATAAAAGCCTGGAGCTGATTAGTTTCCCGATCGAATAGAATGAAATCAAAGAAGCAGCACTACTCAAAGTCAAGGGAAATAGATTTGCAACAAGCGTGTTCAAGTGCGGCTTTGGAGCAGTGGTGTATAATATTTGGCAAGAACGGAATGCAAGGGTATATGGTAGAACCCGTAGTAGCGTTGACGAATTATGGAAAGATATTGTATCGGATTGCAGCGCCTCGCGAGAACGTGGAGAGAAATTTCAAGCACGGAGCAGAACTAGAATATCTATAGGAACTGGAGTTTCCGTTTTTTAAACTCACTAGAATTGAAAGTATTGTAAACAGATAATTCATCTATGTTTTTAGCTTTTTAGCTTTTATTCAGAATGTTACGACTTCAAAATTATTCTATGTATGTTTAAAATGATCTCTTAAACTTGTGGTTTTTTTCCCGTTTTTGGGAATTTTTAATGAAATGACGCTAAGTCGTTTTCCCCCAAAAAATAAATAAATAAATAAAAATAAAAAAAATACCTCTTCATCATTAGCCATGAGGTACTTGATGTCTCCATCATCACTGTCACTTGAGGAGCTGGCGTCCGAATCACTTTGGCCCACTTGCTTTTATTCTCCTCTACCAACATCGCTTTCTAATCCTTCTTATGCTTGGATGATTTATGATCCTCCTTATGTTTTTGATCAGCATGCTTCTTGTCGTCTCTCCTTGGCTTCCGACATTCCGATTTGTAGTGACCTAAAGTGTCACAGTTAAAACAACAAATGTTATCCTTATAATCATTAGTGTTATTTTCGTTATTGAAAGATGAGTTGGATTGATTCTTCTTCATGAATTTGTCAAACTTCTTGAAAAACATTGTCATCGCATCTTCGCTGAACTGCTCATCTAACCTGATGAATGAGGGGACTACTGTCTCCATAAAGGACACCAATGCCTTAGTCACGGTCGAGGATGAGGGCTCGTCTTCATTCCTTGAGTTCATCTTGAACTCATGGGCTTTCAGATCGACAAACATATCGTGCAACTCCATCTTGTGAAGGTTTCTGGACTACCTCATCAACGTTGTCTTAATGTCCCAAGCATTGGGAAGATTCTTTAATGCCTTGACGATGATTTCTTTGTTGCCATAGACCTTTCCTATAATGAAAAGGTCAAGGACAATGTTGGTGAAGCGTTCGTCAAACTCGTTCATCGACTCACCTAGACGCATCTTGATGTTATCAAACTTCTGAGTAGCAACCATGAGCTTATTCTCTTTGGTTTGTTCGTTCCCTCAAAAAGATGGATGATCTTCTCCCATATTTCCTTGGTAGAGGAACATTCTCTAATCTTCCCAAACATGTTCTTGTGAAGATTTTTGTAGAGGATGTTCTTGGCCAAGTTATCGAGGTTATTCTTCCTTTTATCTTCAGCTGTCCATTCGCATCTTGGGTTCTCAATCTTTATTGGAACATCCTTGATAACGTACCACATATCGTCGTCTTGGTAGACCAGCTGCACCTCCATGTGAATCTTCTAATCATAATACACTTCCTTGCAGAACATGGGAAGCTTGTTGAGAGACATGATGACATCTGATTGCTTGAGAATAGAAAAAACATGCTTTGATATCACTTGTTAGGATCGGGTGCAACAATAGAGACGGGGTCTGACTATGTTGAATGCTTATACACTTCACTTTGATATTAACTCTGTTAGAAATTAATATCAGTTTTTATTCTTCACAAGTCTTCACAAACTCTTGAACAAAATCAAGTGCGGAAATGTTTGTTTGGACTTGAAGCGACAGATGAAAGGGGTTTGAAGATTATGAAAGTAAAGAACACAAGACACAAAGTTTGTTTAAGGATGTTCAGAGTAAAGGCTCCTACGTCACCCCTTCTTCTCAACCTTGAGAAGGATATTCACTAGAAGATTTGGTTTGAGTACACCGCTTACACAAACCCAGTCGGACAACCAGGACCTAGACACTGCCTATTTCCAAACTCCTAGCACACAACACTCTGTTGATCAGAACATATTTTGTCAACTCATAATACTGAAATCTCACACAAAAAGAGAAGGATGTAATACAACGTAATAAACTAGCAAACTTGTAAGCTTTTAGAACTTGAGAGCTTGAGCGCTTGAGAGATTGATTTAGAAAGGCTTAAGACTCATAAGAAATCGTAATCACAAACTTGTGTAGAAAGGTTGAAAACTGGTGAATCAAATTGTCCTCCAGCTTCTTTTTAAATAGGCAATATACAATGTACAAATTTGCTTCATAGGACACTTGTCCTAATTTGGTTGGATGACTACCAGAATTGTACATCAGAGAATATGCGCTTTTGATAGTATCTATACTGGATGATAGTGCGCCAAATATTCATTAATGAGATGTGGTGTACTGGGAACGTACAACGCATGGGATTTAAATTATCTTGGTACGTGGCAGTCTTCTATAGGTTTAGCTCTACTGCTGTGTCAGACTGTCAATAATGGATTGATGATGCGCTAAAAATGTATTTTGGATGCTTGATCAAATACCGATTTTGATCAAGTACTGGAAGATCTTCATAAAAACCGAACTTGATTAAATACTGAATTTAATCAAGTACCGAAAGCGCCTTGATATAAAATCGGACTGGTTAAATACCGGAAGACCTTGTATAAAACCGAAAGGAATATAAAACCGGAAGCGTTTATCCAAAAATCGATTTGAATAAACTACCGAGCGCGCTTATATAAAACTAAAGTTAATATAATACTGGACGCGTTTATATAACACCGAAGTTAACAAAATACCGGACGCGCTTTTGTAAAATACCTTACTCGATATAAAACCAGAAGCTAACAAAATACCGGATGCGTTTCTGTAAAATACCGAACTCGATATAAAACCAGAAGCTTACAAAATACCGAACGCGCTTTATTAAAATACCGAACTCGATATAAAACCGGAAGCGCTTCTTCAAATATCGATTTAGACAGAATACCGAATTTGAGATAAAACCGGAAGCGTTTATCCAGAAACCGATCTGGATAAACTACCGGACGCGCTTCTTCATAATACTAATGTTAACATAAAACTGGAAGCACAACTCCAAAACCGATCTGGACAAAATACTGAATTGGAGAAATATCGAATTGGAGATAAAACCAAAAGCGCCTCATGTAGAATCCAAAGTTGATGAAATACCGAATTTGATCAACTAACAGACAACTTTCCTTTCCGGTTTCTTCAATCTGTACAGAGTTAATTTCAAACAACTCAGTTTTTATTTATACACTTATAATTAAACTTTAATTTAACAATTTCTTTCTTTTGATTATTTAAACTAAATTATCAAAAACCCGGTAATTTTATAACATTGGCTAATTATCTTAAATTAATTAGTTACTTTAATCTAACAAATACTTTAAATATTTATTAAATATTTTGTTTAAAATATGATATAATAGATGTTATCATAAAATATATTATGTTATTAAAAATAATGATTAACTTAAAAATAGTTAATTAATTACTATTAAAAAAAGTATTTAAAAACTAATTTATAATATTTTAACATGTTTTAAATAATTATAAACATTTTTATTTATAATGTTATTGCTTACAAAAAGTAATTTTATTATTTAAAAAAATATTTTTAAATTTAATATTAATTAAAAAGTTTAATAAAATTAATTAAAAAGCTAAAAATTAAAACAGTAAAAAAAATTAATAAAAAAGTTATAATATATTTTAGTAAAAATACTCACTGATAATACTAGATTCAATTTGATTTAATTTTGTGTACTACATTTGTCAATTGTATTTCATATACTGTAAATATCTTGGATCAATATTATTTAAGAATACAAATTTTAAACGCCACCCTATATTGCACACCACATCTTGCACGGGTAAAAAGTAGTCTTTATTTTTTATAAATATAAAATTACAAATAAAAATTCAATTATATGAGTATTGGATTAGTCTACATCAAATTAAAAATTTTGAGAATATATCTGGTTATTTTGTTATTATTTGATCAAAGTATAAATAAATTTCTTATTTTTTTATTATCTCCCTTAAGAGTTAGTTTGGATTTAAGTTTTTTTCAAATTTTGTGGAATTACTTAGAATTTTTTTTCTCTATTATATCACTAAATTTTTTAATAATTAAATCACTTATTTCTTTAAAATAAATATTTAATCAAACAAAAAGAATTTCAATAAAATATAATAAAATAATCTCCACAGAGGTATGTCATGAAAGACCCAGTTTTGGTTCGTTTGTGGGACAAACTAAAATTTGAAAGACTAGTGATACAATGATATCAAATTGATGAATTAATGAAAATGAAACAACCATTTTAAACTCCACATTTTATCCACGATAATATTCATTGACTCAAATGTTATAGGAGAGATGATTCTGATATGACACAAATTATTCTTCCTAGATCCGAAGAATGAAATTTATTAATTTAGTCTAGCAAATTTTCTTATTTTATGTTTTTATTGATGATTTTAATTAAGGGTTATTTAGGAAATACATACGAACATCTGGTCAAATTTACTCCATTTAAAATATTAAATAGTAAAGTAAGCGTTTTATTTACTGTCCTTAAATGTTAATAAATCAGTGTACATCAATTGTTATTATTGATTCCTTTTAAATGTTTAGTGGGCCTGTCCGGGCCTATTCAGTATACAAGTCCATATATATATATTTTACAAGGACTCAGAAAACAAGAGAAAAACTTTAGAAAAATAGAGAGAGAAATATGTCGATGATGATGTCCTTTCTGCTAGAATTTACGTATCGGGTGCCGTCGTCTCTTTTGCTGAATACGATGTCAGTGTTTATCGCCGGAATTTTGGCTAACGGCGGAATCAGCGAATTAATGGGGAAGAGTTTGCCCTATTCCAAGTTCTGGGATGCTGCAGGCGGTCAGAAATCCGACCGTGAACCAAAAAAGTTTTCCGGCAGAACCGGCATGCTCATTGCCTATGTGCCGGCGTTTATGGTTTCCATTCTTTCCTTAATCATCTTTCCTGATACAACTCTCAGGATTTTGTTGATCAAGTCTATTCTTGCTGTTCATTTTTTCAAGAGGATACTCGAGGTACATATCTCTCTCCCTGTCATTAAGTTTATTCCTTAACCTAATTGTTTCCGTTTCTATAATTATAAAATATATATAACATCAATCTCACATAAATGATATTTAGTATATGTTGGAAATTTTTATTTTATTGAAAGAATCATTTACTATTTTTTTTTTGGTTTATAAATTTACATGCATTGAGCCCTTAGTCCTAGGTGATTTTGATAATCTATTTCGTATAATTAAATATATGTATATTTTGACAATTTAATAAAAATAAAAAAGAAATAGGTACTTTTTTATTTTCTTTTTACTTTTTTATTACTGCATTAATTCATTGCAATATTTTGAGTTTTCACATTCAAATTATTTAAAAGATATGCATTAATTCTTTTTTAAGAGATTTTGATAATCTATTTCTTATAATTAAATATATATATATATATTATGCATATTTTGATTATTTAATAAAAAAAAAATAAATAGTACTTTTTTATTTTCTTTTGACTGTTTTATTGCTGCATTAATTGATTGCAATATTTTGAGTTTTCACATTCAAATTATTTAAAAGATATGTATTAATTCTTTTTTAAGAGAACTGTGTTTATCTTAATAAATATATTTATTTGTTTATTTAAATTTAATATATATATTGACTGAAATTAATATTATTAATTTATTTAAATAAACATGGAACAAATACAAGATATTTAATTTTCCAAGTGTATCTTATTTAGAAGTTTCATATTTATAATTAATTCAAGTTCATTTCTAGCTACTTCAAAAATTTTATATATTGACTAATAAATTGTTTTAACCTTTCAATATATAATATTTATAAATTAGAGATATCCTTTTCTAAAGAACGAAAAAGTATAATAGACTCATTTTTTTTCTTATAATCATTTATAACAAGCAGAATTTATATTAAAATTACAGTTAATCAAGAATATATTATTAGCAAATAAGGAAAATAAAATTAGATTTGTATATTATTGTGAATGTAAGGGCATAAATGATACTCATTGTATGGTATTTTCAAATGAATGAGTAATCAAATATATACTAATGAGTTTTCATTGTTTTTTTTATGCATATAGGTCCTATTTGTCCATAAATACAGCGGACCAATGCCTCTTGAAGCTGCCATCCTTATATCTTCGTCCTATTTCAACGCAACAACATGCATGATCTATGCTCAGCACCTGACATTGGGTAGTCCCGACCCGGCCATTGACTTGAAGCTTTGCGGGTTTTTGCTATTTCCAATTGGGATATCGGGCAACTTCTACCACCACTTGTTGCTATCAAGGATGAGAAAGGATGGTGAAAAGGGTTACAAGCTTCCAGTGGGCTGTTTGTTTGACCTAATAACTTGCCCACATTACCTCTTTGAGATCATAGTGTTTTGGGGGGTCTTTTGCATAAGCCAAACCTTGCTCTCTCTTATCTTTGCGTTGGGAACTACTTTTCTGCTGATAGGAAGGAGTTGTGCTACCAGACGTTGGTATATAACCAAGTTTGATGATTTTCCCAACAATGTGAAGGCCATTATCCCATTTATTCTATAGTTTAAGCTTTGTTTGGATTTCTTTTTCATTCAAATACAATTATCATATGAAATATGCAACTTTAGATTGTAGTACTGTTGTGTCTCCTTCGTTGAATAAGTGCAACAAACCTTCGTCAATAATTGCAATTTGCAAGTACTCCTCGGATGTCAATTTATTTATCTTATAGTCATCCCGTCATATATTGATTCATTGGTTTTATTTAATGTTGTTTTGGTTTTCATACTCAGTTATTAATAGGGATGAAATTGACACCCTATATCTACTATTTTTGGGACAATTGGATTCAAATATTTTAAATTAGATTATGTGTCAAAATAAATCTTTTAAAATATTGAGTTGATTCATACAAGTTTATGATTTTAAAGGAGATTAAACTATTCAAACTTTGATGAATTTAAATTTATAATTATAAGATTTTAAAAGTTTATAAATAATTTCGATTTTATAATTTTACAGAATTTTAAAAAAATTATTCATTTTAATAAATTAAAAATATTATTATATATTAAAATAAATAAATTAATATAATTAATTTTATAAATATAATTTTCAATAATATAATTTTTAGTATATATATATATATTTAAAATGATCCATATATAAAATAAAACACTTAATTATATATATACATAATTATAAGCAATCATGTTTACCCTCAAATTTAAATTTTAAAATACACTAACCAAACAAAATAATTTTCTAAAATTTGTATATAGGGTATGTAAGTAAAATTTAAACAACAATTTATTATATTAATATAATTATTTTGAATTATTTTGAATAAATAAAATCAAAATAATTAACTCTATGGCCAAAAACTTATTTTAATCAAATTAATTAAGGGTTAATGCCAATACGGAAAATAAAATTAATTGAGATAAATGATATATCTATTTTATCTTAAAATAATTTTAGAAAAATTAAAAGGATAAAAATAAATAATTTAGAATGAATTATTCTATCAATTTCATCTAAAGCAATTATATATAACCCTAAAAATATTAAAAAATAAATAAATAAATTGGTAAATATTTGTCATATTTATTTTAATATTTTGTGTACTTAAAAATATCATAATTAAACACAAAAAAAGTGAAAGAAAAATCAATTATAAATAAACCCTTAAGGATTAAATATATATATATATATATACACTTGTGATCCTATGTGACCGAAACTAAAAAAATTAATTGCAACGCACACCATGGCCATCGAATGAACATTGAATTTTTATCTAGCGGCCAAGAAGCCTACACATAGCCGGTTGTAGCGGAGCAGCGTGTGCCCGAACCAAAACGGATCAACAAACAACCAGTTAGTTGGAACGCCAACGATGTTGGACAAATCACTAACGGAGTGCGTCCTAACATCAAAACAACACGTTTTTTGGCTCTAGTCTTCTTCCTCATCGCGACGTCGCGATAATAAGCTTCAAGATCCGTGTTGATCTTTGTTTTTTGGAACTCAATTGTTAGTCCATCTAAACGGTTGATTCCAATCCCAGAATGATCAACCTATGATGGTGATCATTCTACCTACAAACATTCTGTTACGGTTTATTTGTAACTTAGAATTTATGGGTTCTTGATTTCAAGAATCGAGTTCTTGATCTCTAGGACCGGGTTAGAAATATATAAACAAAGGGTAGTGGAAGTGTTTTGTAGTGGAGAATTTGGGATGAGGGGAAAAAATAATTAAGGGTGAGAAAAAAATAGTGTTGGTCTATACCAAACAGTCCAAAACAAAGGTTTAGAACCTAAAATAAAATAGGGGTGAAGAACTTTCACAAGAGAATTCAAATATTCATTATTCCATGGTTGAGTCCTTGGGAAAGAGGGATCAGCCTTATATAGGTATTGTCTTGCCCCAAAATATTAAAAGATTATTGTTGTAACAACATAACATAATTCAGTTTGTAAAAAATAACAGAAAAGGAAAACAAAACGAAATATTAAAACCAAAACAAAAATTTAGCCCAAGGGCACACTAGTACCGTGAAGGGTGCTGGAATTATTTTAGGACTGCAACCTTTATTTCTGGACTGTAGCATTATCCCCCCTTCAAAATTTGTCTCCCTCGACGAAAAGACCGTGGCCTGGTCAACCTCTAATTCGCATCCTGCCAACTTCAAAGAGAACTTTTTTCTCTTGCCGTTCGGTTGGATTTTCAGCAGGTCCAGCAAGTGTCGGGGTCTAGGACTGAATTCCTTACAAAACCTTCAGCAACATCCTTTCAATAGTGGATCTTGTCGGGACCTAGTGCGTATATAAAAATAAAATGTCTTTCAACTCCCCTTATACTCTATGGTATTATCAAAAATTCAGAACTAATCCTTCCTTCGGCCCAGCACCCCATAAGAAGTGAAGTAGCAATTCTTCTTCTAATTATACGCTAGAGTGTCATCAAATATTCAAGCCCAATTCTTTTGCCGAACTAGCACCACAGGGGCAGCCAAACAGCCATGGCTTGTAATTATTCTCATGACTGGTGGTCGGTCTTTAGGTTGCTAGAATAGAGCATTAAAGTCTTTGATTCTGTGCTGGAGATCTTTAGGAGTGTCTTCCAATGTCGTTGCCGTAAGTGAACCAATTTGATATTCGTTCTTACTCTCTATTTGCACCATGGAAGCAACACTATATTTTTTCAAGGGCTTCTCCCACTGGTTGCCTTGTATCATGTTGACCTGTTCCCGAGGCATACCCTGCAAGACTATCAATGAATGCAAAGAAATGGCGGGTTCATCCCCTGCCTCAAGCAGCAAAGGTGGATCATCAAAACCTAGTTCTTGAGTGGGTTCTTGAACTTCTTGATGTTTAGTTGAGACCGTGAATATTTTGGATTTGCACTTATGGTTGGGCTCCATTTTTTGTTGCAAGTATAACATAGGCCTTTCTTGGGGTTGGTTGTCCGGTTTGTGCCCTTCTAAGTTTCTTTTTAGGTAGTACTGACCTACTTTAAGTTCATGCGTTGTCTCATGAGGGTGTCGTGTATGGAAAAACCTAATCGCAACAAGAGATCACTCTTGAATACATCCCACAACAAGGATTCCCTAAGGTTGCGGTTCTGCAAATATGATCCATACCACATTCTTTCTTCTTTTGAAAAGTGAATGCGGGCAATGTACAGTTTCGTGGCATCATTTGTCTTGTCCACCCTAAAGAATTGCTTGGCAGATATGAGTCAGCCCTCCAATTAGTCCCATCAAATTTAGGAAAATCAACCTTTGTGAGCTAGGTAGGAGGACCGTAGTAAGAAGTATTAACATACGGTCGAGTGCGGGGATCTTGTCCATTATTAAACGCACTAGTTTCAAGGACTTCCCTTCTTTCTTCAGTGGCATTGAACCTTTTATCCATTGAAGCTTGCATAGAGGCATATTATTGGGACAGGCCTTCGAGTAAGGTCTTAAGAGCATCCATCTTTATTTGCTATCGGGTTTCTGTCATTCGAGAATCGTCTTGCTCTGATACCAAGATGTTACGGTTTATTTTTAACTTATAATTTATGGGTTCTTGATTTCAAGAATCGCGTTCTTAATCTGTAGGACTGGGTGGAAAATATATAAACAAAGGGTAGCGGAAGTGTATTGTAGTGGAGAATTTGTGATGAGGGGAAAAGAATAATCAAGGGTGAAAATAGAATACTAATGGTCTATACCAAACAGTCCATAACAAAGGTTCATAACCTAAAATAAAATAGGGGTGAAGAACTTTTATAAGAGAATTAAAATATTCATTATTCCATGGTTGGGTTCTTGGGGAAGAGAGATCAGCCTTATATAGGTGTTGTCTTGCCCCCAAAATATTCAAGATTATTGTTGTAACAACATAACAAAATTCAGTTTGTAAAAAATAACAGAAAAGGAAACAAAACGAAATATTAAAGCCAAAACAGAAATTTAGCCCAAGGGCACACTAGGACCGTGGAGGGTATTGGAATTATATTGGGATCACAGCCTTTATTTTTTGACCATAGCACATTCTCCTTAAAAAAGTAGGCCTCATCACTGCCTACTCCGACCAATTGACAAAAGAACAACCAAAACAACATTAATGAGTTTTGGTTAATTTATCCCACTTGTCTCCTCCAACCGACCTTGGGCACTATAAATAACTCCCATGGATCATTCTGAAGCCAAAGAAACCAACTCATAACCTTTAAATCGAAGAAAATGAAAAATCCTTCATTGAAGCTTGAAGCTTTCAGATTTTTTGAATTTTCTATTTGAGGCCTTAAAGCTTGGATCTGAGTATCTAGAAAGTTTCCTTAAAGATCAATGAGTGTTCTCCAAATCTTGGTAAGATTCCAATCACCCTTTAATTCATATTTATAGTTGGAATTTGAAATTTTATATTTTATATTTCAAATTGCACAAACTTGTATGTTTGCTATTTATAGTATTTTATGGTTAAAAATTCAACCCTAGATGATTTAGAAACTATCTGAATAGGATATAACCGATATCGATCTCAATAACAAAACCCAAATTTAAATTTTCAAAATAAAAAAATGGGTTTGTTGTTCTTGGGTTAATTTTGTTGAATCATAACCCATAAAGCTTCCTAACATGATTGTAATAATGCTAGGAAACTATGTGGATAATTTTTAATCCATCTTGATCATGGTTGATCAAAATAGAAATTTTCAAAAATAAATGAAAATTTTGAGTTCTTAATTTGGTAAAAAAAAGTCAGTGTTCTTATTTTAGTATTAATCATGTATATGTAGTATAAGGAAGCTATTGGATAAATCCTTACACTTCAAAACAACTTTAAAATAAAAAAAAAATAGATTTTTTATCACTAATTGTTTTAAATAAATTGATCATCATCCAGGTCGATTGATACCTTAAGATGATGATCAAAATGTTCCTGAGAGCTTTGTGAAGCTACCCATTCTCTTAGATCAAAGAATCATAGCAAAAAAATTGAATTAAAAAAAATGCACTTGGTGTTCTTAAGGACCAAGGCTTGTGAGCCTAGGACCGAGAGATCTGACTAAGGATCCTCGGTGCGGACCAGAACCAAGGACCGAGAAATTAAAACTTATAACCTAGACCTATGACCGATGTTCTTGAGCTAGGACTGAGACCTATGACCGTTATTCTTGAGCTAGGACCGAGACCTAGGACCGATGTTCTTGAGTTAGGACCGAGACTTAAAATTGATGTTCTTGAGCTAGGACCAAGAGTTCTAACCCTAGGACCGAGAATCCCAAACTTGGGACTAAGAGTTCCCGAACCCAAGGCCAAGGGACCTATCCTAGAGCTAAACCAAGACCAATAGGTTTTCACACCTAGACCGGTAAAATCAGTTAAGAACCGAGAGTCCTTAGCACCCCAACTGAGGCACTTCAGCACTTAGACCAAAGTTCTCGAGCCTCGAATGAGAGACTCCTCGACCTGGATCGAGGGTCTATTGATCTCAACCGATAAAAACGAAGCCCATGCTTATGATTATAGTCCTAAGCCCTGTTTGGTTCCACTTTTTAAAATTCAAAATTATTTTTATAATTTTAGAACTCCAAATCATTTTCTAAAAATCTCGAAAAATTAGAAAATGCATTTTAAATATTTTTGGTATATTTTCACAAAAATATTTTGACAAAGGCTCGTTTGATGTTTATTTCTAAATCCAAATGCATTTAAAAATGACTAATTCCCTAGTTATCATTAGCAACAGGTCCCAACATTTTAAATATTGTTCTTTTAATGTTTTAAATAATACTAAAGCCTAAAAGCATGACTAGGACTGAAAGAATAATTGGTTAAAACTGAAAAATACATCCGATTATCAAAAGCCAACTTATAAGTAGAGACTATTTTTAAAACGAGTAAGGAGAATAAATTGCGAAAGCCCTTTCACGAATATCACCAAACTATGAACTAAAAAAACATTGGTCAATACGTTTGTATGCGTATGTCAAATTTTATTGATTTTTTCAAAAATTAATTAGCGACTCTGTTTGAAAATAAATAATCTTTTAAATTAATTATGTTTAATTAATTTAAATTGAAAGATTTCTAAAAATCAAATTATGATTTGATTAGTGTAAATCCTCAAATTATTTAAAATTAAATCCTCAAAATTATGTCAGGAATTAGCGACATCTTTTTAAAAATAATGTTTTATTTTAAGAGAAAATTCTTGACACGTAAACCGATATTAAATTCTCGAAACTCGAGCTTTTTATGGGAACCAAATACAATGAATTTTTCCGGGATTTACAGTCTCATTATACGGGATTAAAATAAATAATTAATTTGAAAATAATGTCACATCAATTCGATTCCAAAATGATTAAATTCCGAACTATTTTAAATAACCATAAAGATAATAAATAGGAAATTAAATAAATAAACTAGATAAAAATGATAAATCTAGTATTAACTAGTATGTTACGTACACGAGGTGCAAATTTAAAGTATCTTATATAATACATAATTGGTCGAATTATCGAATTGCGTCCCCTTATTGAGTTAATTGAGATTTTAGAATTCTTTTTTCAAAACCAACAATTTGAGGCTCTTTATTGTTAAAATTATACAAAATAATGTTTTTCCTTAACGATTTTAAACGCCATTAACTTATTATCTACGTGATATTTATAAATAAATAAAAGGTCAATGACAATAATTTAACTAACACATTTTATCGAATCGAGGATTTTGACTACTGTTTTCCGAAATTCGATAGACAAAATCCTTAATTTAGTGAAATTCAGTACTTAAAATAGTGATATTAATCTTTTGTTTATTTATTTATAAATGTCACGTAGTTAATAAGTTTACAACATTTGAAATCGTTAAGGCGAAACCTCATTTTTTATACTTTAACCATTAGAATCTCCAAATGATGAATTTTAAAAGAAGATGTCTGAAGTCCCAACTAGCCCCCCAATAAAGAACTCCAATTTGACAATTTAGCCTTACATAATTTGTGTGTCCTAACATTAATGGAATAAATTGATAATAATGATATGCGTTTTCTATTAAAGGCTTATCATCATAATTATAATATTTAATAATGGTCGAATTGTTTAATGGTGCCTCCTTATTGAGATTTCGGACTTCTTTTTTCAAACTTCATAATTTGAGACTCATTATTGTTAAAGTTATAAAAAATAAGGATTTGTCATAACAGTTTTAAACATCATTAAATTATTATCTATGTGATATTTATAAATAAATAAAAGATTAATTCGTTAATTTAACTACCGAATTTTAACAATGGAGTGTTTTGACTATCAAATTTTAGAAAATCGATAGTCAAAACCCTTTATTTCAGGTTTCGCAGAAAAAGCTCGAGGTTTGAGAATTTCAACCTCGGTTTGTGTGTCATAAATTTTCTTCTAAAATAAAACATTATTTTAAAAAGATTTTTAATGATTCCTCACTTTGAAATTAATTAGAAATAATGAATTTCAGTGTTCAATTTTAAATAATCCTAAGATTTACGGTAATCGAATCACAATATGATTTTTTGTTTAGAAATTCTCTAATTTAAATTTGTTAAACATAATTAATTTCAAAGATTATTTATTTTGAAACAGAATCGTCAATTAATTTTTGAAAATCAATAAAAGTTGACATACCTGTACAAACATATTGGCAAGAGTTTCTTTTAATTCGTAGGTTGGTGATACTCGTGAAAGGGCTTTCAAGCTTAATCATTCGTACCCGTTTTAAAAACATTCTCTACTTATAAAATTTTCTTGTAAAAATATCCCAAAAATATTTTGAAATTATTTTCTAATTTTTCTTAATTTTTAGAAAATGGTTTGGGGTTCCAAAATCACAAAAATAATTTTGGGTTTGAAAAGTGGAACCAAACAGGCCTTAGAACCTAAGTCCTAAGCTTTAGGTTCATTTTTATTGGTCAGGGTCGAGGAGCCTCTCGGTCGAGGCTCGGAGATCTTCAATCGGAGTGCCGAAGTCTCTTGGTCTAGGTGATAAGGACCCTCGGTCCTTGGTTATATTGTCGGTCCTGGTGTATAAACCCACCGGTATTGGACTAGCTCTAGGCTAAGTTCATCGATCCTAGGTTTGGGAATCCTCGGTCATAGGTTAGACCTATCAGTCCTAGTTTTGACCTCTTACCCATGGGTTAGACCTCTCGGTCCTGGATATATAAGTCCTCGGTCAGACCTCTCGGTCAGAATTGATGATTGTCGGTCGAACCTTTCGGTCCTTAAGAACACTAAAGTTACAAATTTTGTAATTTTTGTTGGGTCAAATTATTTTAACTAAGTGTTGAAATAATTTAACCACTGAGATTTTGATGATGAAATAACTTATGAGTTTTGATACAGGTGTATTGAAACAATATGTCATAAGACTTGGATCTAATGAGGGTCATTAGACCGATTTTGGCTTTCATTATATAAAATTAGACTTACAGTCTAACTCATCGGAGTTAGACGTGTAGTCTAATAGACATGCAATTAGACGGATGGTCTAATAGATACACGGAATTAGACGTAAGTCTAATGCATGAAATTAGACGTAAGTCTAATGCATGAAATTAGACGTAAGTCTAATGCATAGAATTATACATACAGTCTAACTCATCGGAGTTAGACGTGTAGTCTAATGAATGTACGGAATTAGACGTACAGTCTAACTCATCGGAGTTAGACGTGTAGTCTAATGAATGTAAAGAATTAGACGCTAGTCTAATGAATACATGGAATTAGACGTAAGTCTAATATGTTTGTAATTAGACGGGTAGTCTAATTTATGCGAACTTAGACGTGTAGGCTAACTCAGTGGAGTTAGACGTGCAGTCTAATAGAATGTGAAAGTTAGACGTGCGTCTAACTCCTTTAGACAAGTCTGAGGTAGAACCGGAATTAGAAGTGCAGTCTAGCTCAGTGGAGTTAGACGTGCAGTCTAATGGTTATTGGATAATTAGACGTATAGTCTAATTAGTGAAAGTTAGACGTGCGTCTAACTCCTTCAGACAAGTCTGAGGTAGAACCGAAATTAGACGTGCAGTCTAACTCAGTGGAGTTAGACGTGCAGTTTAATGGTTATTGGATAATTAGACGTATAGTCTAATTAGTGAAAGTTAGACGTGCGTCTAACTCCTTCAGACAAGTTTGAGGTAGAATCGGAATTAGACGTGCAGTCTAACTTAGTGGAGTTAGACGTGCAGTCTAATGGTTATTGTAATTAGACGCGAGTCTAATTCTATTAGACCAGGCGGTCTAATAGACGTTTTTCTATTAGAAGGAGATGACTTATTTCATTAGACTGATTTTCACAATCCGTCTAACTGAAATATGTCTAATGCTCAGTTTAAGCAGTACGCTTGAATCTAGGATTTCACCTACCCACGTGCTATAGTTGTACCCTACTTCTGCTCCACTTTCTAGTGAAGATTAGTACAACAGCTATATGCATCCAATCAAGGAATGCCACGTAAGAGAATTTTCCTCACATTACTTGTTTTGTAGGTACTTCCCTGATGGAATATTCGGCGCACTACCAGTGATTTACGACCACGATCCTTGTGCTCAGAACCTACTGTGTACAATGGAGGCTTTCAAATGGAAGAGTGCCACATATCATTCTTGAAGATTCGACCGTTGGCTCCTACTCAGTATTTAACAAATCTCAAGGACAACGAACGAAAGAGAGTGACTTTTTCCTTACGAATTTTGCCGAACGAACAAGCAATCTGATTTTGCAGAGAGAGAAACTACTCAATCATCTTGCTTACTGAACTCATATTGTGAAGCTTCTTTCTGATTGTACTGTATGTGAATCAAGAGAGAGCTAGAATCAAAACACCTTTAGCTGAGTGATATTCTTCATCTTGTAATTGAACAGGAAGTGTTCTGTTCAATAGTGAGCTAAGTGTGTGTGTAAAATGTATTTGAATCGAATCATATTATAGTGAATCCTTCCGGTGGTTGGAAGAAGGGGTGACGTAGAAGAGTTTCTCCGAGCATCCATAAACAAACTACTGTGTTCTTTATTTTTGTCATCTTTTCATATTTCATCTTGTGCTTCTGTTACGTGCGGCTCATCAAAAACCTCGGTCCTAAAATATTTTATGCATCCATCTCTCGGCCCAAGTGTTCATATGGGCCCGTTTATGTTTTTTATGGAATAATTCTGTTTTGTTTACTTTCTCTTTTATCTTTCTTTGAAACCGAATTCTGTTATGTTGGAAGTTTGTTGTAACCGAATACTCTTGGGTAAATCAGCCTCTTTAAATGGTGATGCCCACCCCACTTTTTGGGGTTATGAATTGAATATTTTGGAACTTGGTGTTTAAGTTATCTCTCGGCCCTCCTCCCCCTTCTTGGACCGCTAGGTGTGATCTAGTGGTATTTCTCTCCTCCCCCTCGGCTCTTCTCTCCTTAACCTCGAATTCTCCTCTAATTCTATATCCGCTGCGCTAGAGTGTTGAATTCCAGCATTAAGAACCCGTTTCTTGAATTAAAGAACTTGAAAGGCTCGGCCATAATTTAAAAAATCCTAACATCTTGGTATCAGAGCTGGCCGATTCTCAACATGGTAGAAACTCGCCAGCAATCGGAAATGGATGCGCTCAAGGCCCTGATTGAAAACTTGTCCCAGCAAACAGCAGCAATGCAAGCTGCCATAGACCGTAGATTTGATGTGGCCGAAGAAAGAATGGCGGCCCTTGAGAGCGGGGCATCTGGAAACATGCAAGAACCCCGCCACAGACCCTATGATGATAATTCTTGCCACGGTCCTTCACCATTTAGGCCCCCGCACCCTGGCCAGAACCGCGATCAATACTATGCTCCTCCTACTCGGCTAACTAAGGTCGATTTTCCTCGGTTTGATGGGTCTGATGTCGAGGGCTGGTTAATATCTGCCGAGCAATTTTTCAGGGTGGACAAAACTAAGGATGCCACTAAATTAGAAATTGCCCCCATTCATTTTTCTGGCGAAGCAAGAATGTGGTACGGGTCATATCTTCAAAACCGAAATCATATGGAAGCCTTATCTTGGGATGTGTTCAAAAGAGACCTTATGACTCAATTCGGGCCATCTATACATGATACACCAATGAGACAGCTAATGAATTTAAAACAGGTTGGGTCGGTTCAAGAATATAATCTCCGGTACATGTCGATCTCTCAAAAGTTGTTACATATGCCAAGGGACTACGTCATTGATTGTTACTTGTCCGGTCTAAGGGAAGAAATTGCAAACTGCATCAGGCTGCGATTTCCAGATTCTTTAAACGAAGCAATGGCCATGGCTAAAGTCCAAGAAGCAACATATCGGTCCTTAATGAGCAGTGGTAACTTGTACAGCGCTGAAGCATCATTGCTGCCCACGCCATCCAATACCAACACAGTCGGGCCGAGCACCAATACTGACTTCAAGAATTCATCGTACGGGTCCTCTTCCAATGCAAACCAGGGCCATGTTAAGCAATTAGACTCAGCCTCAATGGATGAAAAGCGAAAGAAGGGTCTATGCTATTCTTGCAATGAAAAATGGCAACCAAACCATAGGTGTAAATCAAAGTTATTCATGGTCTCGGCCAATCAAGAAGATCAAGAACCTGACCAAGAACCTGTTTTGGATGATCTACCTTCATTGCTCGGCCCAAGGGATGAACCAGCCATATCTTTACATGCCTTGACCGGGTCTAAAGCTTTCCAAACGCTCCAGATTCTTGGCAAAGTTGGGAACCTGCCGGTGGTGATCTTGATCGATACAGGCAGCACCCACAATTTTATCAATAGCAGGATTTTGGAGAAAATATACCACAAAAGCATAGCAACCCAGGTGCAATCGGTTAGAGTGGTTGATGGTTCTAATGTGTTATGTTCTAGTGTGTGCAAGGACTTGAAGTGGTCGATGGAAGGCAATGAATACCAAACAGAAATGAAGGTAATTTCCATGGACGGATATGATATTGTATTGGGAATTGAATGGCTGATTACTCTAGGCCCGTCTTCTTGGGACTTTGAAAAGCTGACCCTATCCTATGATAAGCAAGACAGAACCACGGTCCTTAAAGGGATTCCTCGGTCGCAGGCCAGTTTGATGCATGGAAACCAATTGGAAAAGACCTTAGATGAATATATTGTTGCTGCCAAAACGCAAGTAAAGAGTAAGCCCAAAGGCCAAACTGTTTCACTAGCTGCAATGACTTTGGAAGATATTCCTAATGATCTAATTAGAAGCTATGGCTCGTTCGATGCTGCTATTATGCTGGTTCGGGAAAAAGACTTGGCCTGGATTTTTGAGCCAAGTATGGAGTTTAATCGAAGTTGGAAGAAATTATTTTTGCACCAGGCGCTGGGGACATTGCAGCAACCAAGGCCAGCTCTAAACACTGAAAAACTCGACCTTGGGTGCACAGAAATTCTAAACAGGGGCGGAGTGGCAAGCGACCCAGCAGCGCAAAGGACCGCAAGGACCCTGCCAGTTCCACTACTGAAGCGATTCTGCCGAAAGTTTTTTTGTGAAAATACGGTCTTATGCTGCGACCTTTGCTGAATGTGCCGAAGCCCGACCGAAGCCCGACCGAAGCAATAGTTTTGAAGTTGAAGATGCATATTAGAGGCTGACCAGACCACGTTCTTTTCGTCGAGGGCGACGAACCTCGAAGGGGGGAATTATGTTACGTGCGGCTCATCAAAAACCTCGGTCCTAAAATATTTTATGCATCCATCTCTCGGCCCAAGTGTTCATATGGGCCCGTTTATGTTTTTTATGGAATAATTCTGTTTTGTTTACTTTCTCTTTTATCTTTCTTTGAAACCGAATTCTGTTATGTTGGAAGTTTGTTGTAACCGAATACTCTTGGGTAAATCAGCCTCTTTAAATGGTGATGCCCACCCCACTTTTTGGGGTTATAAATTGAATATTTTGGAACTTGGTGTTTAAGTTATCTCTCGGCCCTCCTCCCCCTTCTTGGACCGCTAGGTGTGATCTAGTGGTATTTCTCTCCTCCCCCTCGGCTCTTCTCTCCTTAATCTCGAATTCTCCTCTAATTCTATATCCGTTGCGCTAGAGTGTTAAATTCCAGCATCAAGAACCCGTTTCTTGAATTAAAGAACTTGAAAGGCTCGGCCATAATTTAAAAAATCCTAACAGCTTCAAACCCAAGTAAACAATTCCGCTTTGAATCCGTTTCAAGTGTTTACACAAGTTTGCGTAGAATAGAAAGCGAATTAAATCCCTAACAGGATTTCTTTCAAACCGTTTTTCATAAGCCTTCATCCTTAGCCAGACCTCCGTCTCTATCGATAAAACAGATCCTATCAATTTTGATTTAAGCTTCGATTATTTGATCTAAGGGTTTGAGTAGCTTCTTAAACCTCCTAGGAACATGTTGTTCATCATCTCAAGGTACCTGTCAACTTAGATGATGATCAAATCATTCAAATAGTTTATATATTAGCAAAAATCAGGAAAGATTCGATTTTACATTTTAGTAAAGATTGCTCATAAACAATAAAAGTTTGGGTCTTTCCTAGACTAGAGCTTTCCTACCCACCTCTACCCTTGATGAAGGATCTTTTTGCCTAATCTTCCTCCTGGACATAAGGCCACTTCTTTCCCTCTTTTTGACATCATCGAGAAGGACAAAGTCATAATCAACTCCTTGAGCTCTTTAAAGCGCCCAATTTCTTCAATTTAGCTTTAGTCTTCCTACCTTATGAACATAGTCAAGGACACTTTGATAGTCCAAGTCTCTGGAAGACTTAATGAGGACCCCATGTCCAATATTTGTGAGGAGAGAAGAGAGAAACATGCTGTGCGGAGCAGCATACCCAGATGGCTTCCTTGGATAAGAGATCATCTCCAACAAGTTTTTGAAAAGGATTTTCGACTAGTTGATTGATGTTCCCTGGTGATTGAAACTATTATCTCAAATACCTTTTCGAGTAGGAATTAGAGATGCTATCGTTAAGGATGGAAAACTCAACTTTTAGAGCAGACTTCAGTCCGTGAGTATCGACAGGGAAAAGATGCCCTTCAAAAGATGTATCTGAGATGGTATCTGAGATGACAAGCCTCATCTCAGATAAGACCTCGTCATAAGAGGTGGGGAACTTAGATAACCCCTCCGATGGGAGCTTGAAGAATGCAAAAAATGTTTTTCATTGAAGCAAATAGGTTCTTCATAAATTTTTGCCACGATAAGCTTATTGTTGATTATCCTTGTAAACCTAAAGAATTCACAAACTTCTGGTTCATGAATGATGATAGGTGTCCTAAGGAATTTTTCCAACCCCGAAGCTTTAAGGGTTTCAAACATCGTGACCATTTCTGGAATCACCAAAGAGGACACATAATTGAAGTTCACTTGAAGAGTATATGGTGCAAGAGAGTCCATTTATTAACTTAAGAACGAGTAGTAGGAGTGCTAAAGGATTTAGACACCTAAGAGTCACAAGTGTTTTTCTTTGTGAGAGAAGTCAAATATTCAGAATCACAAAGAAGATAATACGTCTATTCGGATGAGTAAGTTACTCTTTATAGAGTATGACTGACACATGACTATGAAAATCATCATTAAAAGTGAACAGTCATTTAATGTAGAAACGTATTCCAAATAAAATCATAATTAAAAGACGTCAATTAAAAACTATCATAAAATGTATAATAATTTTAGAAGGTGGAAAGACACAAGTCTTCAGATATATTAGTCATATCTTTAAAATTGAAAGATACGTGTCTTCAAGTTATTTGAGATATGACCTTTCAATTTCTGGGTGGGAAGCATACATGGACATCCTATTAGACTATGGACAGTTGTTCTACTTGGTTGAAGATGAAGCGTCAAAAGTCACACGTAGTTGGACATTTAACATTCCATACACATTCCTTGCGTAAGTTGGGTAGACATCTATTTTAGACAACGATTAACTACGCGCGTCTATAGACGTCTAACATGCGTCTGTTTAGACAGCGTCTAACTATGCTCATCTACAGGCACTTTAGACGTCTGTCTAACAAATAGACGTCTAACTAAACTTAATTTGCAAGTTGCTTAAGCAAATATTTGTGTAAGTACATAACTCCTTTAGACAACTAATCTAATCAGACCAATTAAGACCTCCGTCTATACATGTCTGTCCAGTCACTTAAACAACAAATTCACCCTCAATTTATGCATGATCAATTATAACAATTTAATTGAGATCTACAAGCCTTAAAATATTTCTAAAGTGAGAAAACTTAGTCTAGGGGAGTGGCTTCGTAAACACGCCTACCACCTTCTGATCTCATGGGACATATTCAAGGATAATATTCTTCTAACTAACATTCTCTCGGATGAAATGATGTCTGATTTCAATATACTTCGTCCGAGAGTGCAACACCGGGTTGTATGTTATCGCAATAGCACTAGTGTTGTCACAGGAAATTAGTGACTCTTCTGCCTCAATTCCTAAGTCCCTCAACTGTTGTTGAGCTCACAAGAGCTAAGAGCATCAAGTACCTATAGCAAGGTACTCGACTTCAGTTGTAGACGTGGCGACATACATTTTCTTCTTACTGAACTAAGATATCAGACGATCACCAAGGAACTGGAAAGTTCCACTGGTGCTTTTCCGATCAATCTTGCACCCTGCATAATCTGCATCTAAATAACTAGTTAGATTAAAACTGGAATCCTTTGGATACCATAGTCCCCACATTTTGAGTCCCCTTTAAATACTTCAAAATTCGTTTAGCATCAACATAATTAGATTATTTAGGATTAGCCTGAAATCTTCCGCAGACGCTGACAACAAACATGATATCTAATCGACTGGCAGTAAGATAGAGCAGAAAATCGATGATTCCTATATGCAATGATATCGACACTTTGGCCATCTTCATCCTTGTCGAGCTTGCTGGAGGAGCTCATTGGAGTTGTTGCAGCCGAGCAATTTTCCATTCCAAACTTTTTTAACAGCTCCCTTGTATATTTGTCCTAGTTGATGAATGTACCTTCTTTAAGTTGACGAACTTGAAGACCGAGGAAGAAGATTAATTCTCCCATCATACTCATCTCGAATTTGTCCTGCATTAACTTGGAAAATTTCTCACATAGTTTGGGTTAGTTGACCCAAATATGATATCATCCACATAGACTTGAACAAGTAAAATATGAGAATCTTTAACAAATTTAAAAAAAGTTTTGTCTATGGTGCCAATTACAAAATCATGATCAAATAAAAACTTAATTAAAGTGTCATACCAAGCTCTAGGAGCATTTGGACTTCCAATTATCAATTCAGGTGGATGATTTCTGTTCCATCTGAAGTTTGATCTTAAAGGATTAGACGTCTAATTAGATGGCCTCACGACGTCCGAACTGCCAACCATCTGCTGACTTAAGGTATGGACGTCTGGTTGACTCTCAACTGAATCAACCATCTGATTAGACGAGTGAATCATGTTGACCGAAGCTTCACCATCACAATCAGATTCAAGCCTTGTTGCTTCTAATATGTTAGCAATATCAATGAATTCGTTAGAATCATTTTCAACAGATTCATCACAAACAGCATGATATGATTCCTCAATAGTTTGTGTTCAATTATTATATACTATAAGGGCTTTACTAACTAAAGAGTATCCTAACATGATTCTAGTATCTACTTTAGCATCAAAACGGTGAAATAATTTTTCTCATTGTTATGAATAAAACACTTACACCTGAAAATTTAAAAGTATGAAACTGTAGAAATTTTTCCATAAAATAGCTCATAGGGTTTTTATTCAAAGCATTTATTAATTATTGATCGGTTTTGTGTATAGCATGTTGTGTTTATGGCTTTTGTCCAAAACTTCTAAGAAACACCTGAGTCGGCAATCATAGATCTCGCTGTTTCCTTTAGTGTTCTGATTCTTTTTTCATCAATGCCATTTTTCTATGGAGTTTTGGCGCTACAAAACTCATGTCTAATTCCAGACTCCTTGAGATCAGAAGTTAAGTGTCTGTTGGTGAACTTGGTTCTCTTGTCACTTCTAATCTTAATAATGCTTAAAGATTTTTCATTTTGAAGTCTCCTAAGGTTCTTAATCAAATTTTCAATCGTCTGATCCTTAGATTGTAAGAAAATAACCCACGTAAATCTTGAAAAATCATCAATAATGACTAGGGTGAATCTCATTCCTCCCAAGCTTTTTATAGAAATTGGACCGAATAGGTCCATGTGTAAGAGTTCCAAGCATCGGTTTGACTGATATTTCTCCTTACTCTTGAACGTTGATTTGATCTGCTTGCCTAACTGGCAAGAAGGACAAACCTTGTCCTTTG
This sequence comes from Impatiens glandulifera, assembly GCF_907164915.1. NCBI lineage: Eukaryota > Viridiplantae > Streptophyta > Magnoliopsida > Ericales > Balsaminaceae > Impatiens > Impatiens glandulifera. Next base: position 24,449,249 of record NC_061868.1, read on the forward strand.
AAAACTTCAAGTTAGGTAAACCAAAAACTAAATCAGGCACACAAATGTTTTTGATGGTTTTAAAATTAAGATGATATAGTCTCTTATGCCATAGCCAGTTTTGATCATTTTTGGCTATCATACATACAAGATTAGACATCTTATTTTTCCAGTTTATTTTTTTAAGAGTTTCCTACTATACTTCCGGTCAGTAGAATGTTACCTTGCTAGTCCTTACTAGACATGCATGCATTTGAAAATCAATAGAAAATCCATTATCAAATATTAATCAGGTTATAACACAGGTTTTCAACAGGTAGCACATTGTTAATGGTTAGATTACCATGGATAATCTTACCCTTACCCATGGTCTTACCCTTGCTGTTGTCACCAAACGTGATATTAGGCCCTGAGCAGTTCGTAACTTCAGTTAAAAGCCGTCTATCTCCAGTCATGTGTCTAGAATATCTACTATCCAGATACATACTGATTCCTCCAAGCAACTTATATGTCGTACCTATAAAAATACATATTTACAACTTTTTGGTACCACATTCACTTGGATCCTCGTTCAATCAGTCCCTTAGAAATCCATATTTGAGTTATTCTGATGGATTTTCCATATTATGTTGTGATTAGTTTGTATGATTTAGGTTTAGTAGACGTCTTCCTACTAGTAGCTGAACTATTAACCTTAAAGTATGGTTTTTGTTTAAAACTCCTTGACTTCTTGTCAAGTTTTATTTTGTCAGACTCGTTGGCTGCTTTCTTCCTAGGTTTTAGCCAGCTTATAATTGGCTTGACATAAATAATATCATCCTTTAAAGTTAAGTTTGCAGCTTGGATCAGTCATTTATCAATTAAACAACCCCTGACAAAGCTTATAGTCCTAAGCTTGTCTTCCACTAGGTTTAACTTCTTTGACGACTGGTCTAGAAAAAAAGTAAAGAATACATGGATTTTTATGGATATTCGGAGATAAAATTCTTATTTCACCCATTCTTCCACAAATGGAAGGATATCCATTAAAGATTTGAATCAGATACAACTCACTGAGCTAGCTAACTCTTTGTTGAACAGAACAACCTCTGTTCAACTTATGACACTGAGGATTCTCACAGAAAAGACAATATTCAATTATAGTATGATCATAGCTAAACAGTAAGAGATTTTGCTTAAGAGAATGTGTGAAGCGAAAAGTCAATAAGTGTTTTTAGACCGGTAGTTGTTCGAGCAGTTTTCACTCAGTCGTTTAGTGTATATATCGATTAGTCGTTCGACCGTTGTCATTGGGCTTCTATTTATAGTTGAAGTACACTAAAGATCGAATATTCTTTGAGGACACGTGGCATGTGTCATTTGGACGACCTTATATAATACGAGAGTATAGAAGACTCTAAGTATTTGGATTGTGGCCATACCGAACAGGTAGTGCACTGAATATCCTATAATCTTGTCTTGTAATAGAAATATATTTGAGAGATATCTGCGTATGTGGCATTCATTTATTTGATAGAATTAGCTGGCTTGTCAAACTGTTGAAGACATGAGCAATAGACAGTAGAGAGAACGTGGTTAGACGGATGCTTATCTTTAGATGGCTACTAAAGCAAGGCATGATACGTTTTCTCTTAGACCACATCTTAATGAGTTAGACAACCTCGTCTAACTACGCTTCCCTTTAGACCGCGTCTAAAGGAGTTAGACGTCCTCCTCTTTAGACCGTGTCTAAAGGAGTTAGACGTCTAACGGGCATTTGGGCATTCTGTTGGCGATTCGGCTAACGGGCGTTAATCGATCTAGTGTTTCTCAGGCGCGCGCTCCTTCCACTACAACGGGCTATGCGGGCGCACCTAGAGCGTTGGATGAGAATCCAGTACTCAATTGATGGAAGCGGTTCTGATTGTAGAATTTCTTCCAAATTTTGGCTACATCGTATTGAAAATTTATTTTTATTTTAAAACCTTAAGAGTTTGTTTGAAATTGATTTTTCTTTCACCCTTTGAGCTTTAATTTTGATCTTTTTAAAATACACAAAATATTAAAATAATTATGGAGAATATTTTACCAATTTAGTTTATTAATTTTTTTTTATATTTTAGGGTTAAATAAATAATTTTGGGGGATGATATGGGTTAAATAAATAATTTTTACCTTGATTTTTTCTAAAATTATTTCAAGATAAATGAGTACAATATTTATCCTAAATAATTTCATTTTTTTGTTTTGGCAATTTTCCTTAATTAATTAAGCTTTAATTATCACAATAATTAGTCATTTTTTTTATTGGATTTTGGCCATGAGGTTAATTATTTTGATTTTATTTATTCAAAAATAAATCAAAATAATAATTTTAATTTTATAAATTGATGTGTAGATTTTTTTTGGAAAAAAGTTTAGTGCAATTTCATTAAAAAACCCAAAAAGTGGAAGTGTCAAGAATAAAAACTAGACAAACTCTAGCTTTGATTATAAGATGACAAAAAAACAACCCTAAAGTTCTTAAATGGTAGCAATCAAACACTAGTACTAAAAACATTACAATTAATGTTCACAATCTTTCATGTTATTTCCATATTCGTCTTGTAGGTCATGTTGATTTCTTCCACGTCTCATTTCATGTTCATACTTCACGAAAGGTGATTGAATTGTAGTAGATGATGATGCCTATCTGATCTTATTGTTAAGCCTACCGCTGTATGAACCTGTACTGATTTGATAAATAGAATTCTTTTTCAAAATTTCAGGGTTTTATCATTATTTTCTACTTAAGTTTTACTTCAATTTTTTTTCATAATCAACAACCTTAGTTTCCTCCTCACTCTTCTTCTCTATTATTTCTTTATTTTGTTCTTTTACTTGCTCCTCTTTCTTGTCTTGAGATTGAACTTTTTCAGCATCCTCTATTTTTTCAATTTCATTGTTTTCTTCCTTCTCTAATTATTCTTTTCTTTCTTTCTTTACATTTTCCTCATTTTTTTGTCTTCTTTATCACTATCCTTAACTTCCATAATATGCTTTTCTATTCTTGATTCTTCTAATTCATTTTCCTGCTTTTTCGCTTCCTGTACTTTAAGGATTTTATGCTTTTCCTCATTTTATATTGCACATTTATTACTAACATGTTGGAAAGTATTATAGAAAATACGCATGTTTGGTCTCCATTCGTATGAGATTTTTGTGATTGTGGGCATTCCCTCCTATTAACACTTCAATGTTTATTTTAGCAAAAGTAAGGTGCTCTCATCCCTCTATAATTGGGTCCATATATAATGGTTTCCCCAATAGACTAAAAAAGTGACTTAGAGTTTTTGCATTATCCATGTTTACTGGGATATTCCTAAGATTTAACCATATTTTGGTTATTTCCTTTGGTTTTCTTAGAAGGCTCAATTTTTCAGACCATCTCTCCAGCTTCATATAGTTGGATCCAATATAAGTATGCCCAATTTTCAAAATATCATCCAAGTTTGTCCCTTTTTGAATTGCAAAATATAGAGATCATGGATGTTTGCAGAAACCTTCTCTAGTCACTTCTCCTCTCATTGTTTCATTAGTGATTCTTTGGTGTCTAGGAAATATACACGGTTCTTTCCTATGTAGTTCCCAACAACTACATTTTTCCATTCTTTGACGCATTTCTCCTCCACTTAAGTGGGCAATTTAAATTCATAAGGAAAGTTTAGAATCTGACTTTTGTTTTAAACTCACCCAAGTAGATTTTACCTCTGTATGCATGATCCTTTACTTTCTTTCTTGCATTGTTTTTTCAGACTTCATTTGCCTTCCAACTGGAATTTCTCATGATAGTATAGGTCTTTAATTTTAGGGACTTCATTAACTCCCTCATTATTTCCACTAACTAGTTTACTATCTTTTCATATTCTTCTTTCTTCAGTAAGTTCCAACTTAAAGATAGTGTGTATTCAATTGGACGGTTGTTTTCTATATTATTTGTTAAATAGAATTTCTCCTTTCTTTGCATGCATCAGTAGTTTTGTGATTTGATTTTTAAGCCCATAGATATTTTCTCTTTCATTATTCCCAAACTTCCATATTCCTTTATTTTTTGTCTATTTTCCTATTACATTTTTATAATTATCAATAATTGGTTCCTTACCTTTAGCGCATTCTTGTTTTTCCTAGATAATTTCTTCAGTAATCCTATCAATTTCTTTTTCAACTACATCCCTTAAACCTTCCATCATAAATTCTTTAACTTCCTTATTCTTATTGTTATTCTTTCTTCCCATTTTAATGAAGAACATGACACAATAACAAATTAGAGCAATTACAGAATATGATACACCAGAAACCCTAACTATTAAAGAATCGAAAGATAGGATTTTAGCAGAATCGTATATATGATGTCTTGACCTATTGACAAATAAAATTTTAAAAATAATCATGTACGAACAATTAGCGTACCTATTAATAGATAAGGTTTCTATCGGAACCATATACAAATGATGTTTTGACCTATCAACATATAGGGTTTCAGTAGAATTGTATATAAACGATGTCTCGACCTATTGATAAATAGGGTTTTAAGACAAAATTGTGTACGAATGATTAGCACACCTATTGACAGATAGAGTTTCTAATGGAACTATATACAAATGATGTCTTGACCTATCGACAAAAAGAGTTTTCAGACGGAATTGTGTACGAACGATTAATGCACCTATCAATAGATAGGGTTTTAAACGCAAGTGTATACAAATAATGTCTCAAACTATTGACAAATAGGTTTTTCAAACGTAATTGTGTACAAATGATTAACGCACCTATAAACAAATAGGATTTAGTCACGAAGTCGTGTACAAACGACGTCTCAACCTATTAACAAATAGGATTTAGTCATAGAGTCGTGATGAATGATGTCTCGACCTATTAACAAATAGGATTTAGTCATGGAGTCGTGTATAAACGACGTCTCGACCTATTAACAAATAGGATTTAGTCATAGAGTCGTGTACGAACGACGTCTCGACCTATTAACAAATATGATTTAATTAAAGAGTCGTGTATGAACGACGTCTCGACCTATTAACAAATAGGATTTAGTCACAAAGTCATGTACAAACGACGTATCGTCCTATTAATAAATAGGGTTTAGATACCTAACTATAATTAGGGTTTTAACAGAATCGTATAAAAATGATCTACCTAACTACATATAAAGTCGTGTACAAATGATCTGACGTACCTATAAACATATATAGTTTAGATACCTAATTACAATTAAGGTTTTAACGGGATCGTGTACAAACAATCTCACGTACCTATCAATATATAGAGTTTAGATGCCTAACTACAATTAGGGTTTTGACAGGATCGTGTACGAACGATCTCGCGTACCTATCAACAAATAGGGTTTAGATACCTAACTACAATTAGAGTTTTTAGCGGAATCGTATTAAAATGATCTATCATACCTATCAACATATAGGGTTTTGGATACCTAACAACAATTAAGGTTTAGAAGGGATTGTTTATGAACGATCTCACAAACCTATCAACATATAAGGTTTAGATACCTAACTACAATTTGGGTTTTTAGCAGAATCGTATAAAAACGATTTATTGCACCTATCAATAAACATGGTTTTGGATACATAAAAAAATTAAGGTTTAGAAGGGATCGTGAACAAACGATCTCACATACCTATCAACAGATAGGGTTTAGATATCTAACTATAATTAGGGTTTTTAGCAAAATTGTATAAAAACGATCTATCGCACTTATCAATAAATAGAGTTTCGGATACCTAACAACAATTAACGATTATAAGAGATCGTGTACGAACGATCTCACATACCTATTAACAGATAGGGCTTAGATACCTAACTAAAATTAGGGTTTTTAGTAGAATCGTATAAAAACGATCTATTGCACTAATAAATAGATAGGGTTTTGGATACCTAATAACAATTAGGTTTTAGATAGGATCGTGTACGAATAATATCATGTACCTATCAACATATATAGTTTAGATACCTAACTATAATTAGGATTTTAATGGGATTGTGTACGAACGATCTCACATACCTATTAATATATAGGGTTTAGATTCCTAACTACAATTAGGGTCTTGATGGGATCGTGTATGAACGATCTCACATACCTATCAATAGATAGGGTTTAGATACCTAACTACAATAAGGGTTTTTAGCGGAATCATATAAAAATGAGCTATCGCACCTATCAACAGATATGGTTTTGGATACTTAATAACAATTAAGGTTTAGAAGGGATCGTGTACGAACGATCTCACGTACCTATCAACATATAGGGTTTTGGTGACTCAATTTTGCTTATTTTTCTTTTGTAGTGTCGGTTGTGGCTCTTTTCCTTTTAAGAGAATATTTCAACAGAATCATTGTTTTCCCTTTTTTTCAAAGTGTCATTCGCAAATAGTTGAAATTCGTTAGTCGATGGTTTCAAGCTTTATTTATGGATAAATGACTCATGTTTTTGGTTAAAATAACATATTTGTTTCCTTAGTTCCTATCCTTGTTTATCTCTTTTCCGAGATTGGAATAAACCTTGATCCTTCAAAATGAATCATGACGTTTTCACCACTTGGATGTCAAATTAGAATTTTTCAATGGTGACATCGAAGAAGAAGTCTATGTCACTCAAGCTAAAGGCTTCATATTAAGAATAAAGAGAACAAGTTATACAAGTCTCTCTACGGACTACGTCAAGCACCAAGGGTGTGGAACACTTGCCTCAATAAGAGAATGATGAGTCTCGGCTTTGAGAAATTTTTTACAAGAGTAGGTTGTGTACACGAGAAACCATGGAGAAGAAGTATTCATTGTTGGCATATACGTCGACGACTTGATCATGACAGGATCAAAGATGTTGAGGAGTTCAAAAAACAGATGATGAAGGAGTTTGAGATGAGTAATCTCATGCTACTCTCGTACTATCTTGGTATCAAGGTGAACCAAAAGAAAGATATAATCGAGGTGCAGCAGGAAGCTTATACGGAAGGTATTGAAACCGTTTGCAATGGAGGATTACAGCTCGAGCAATGATGGAAGCAAAGTTGCAGCTCGGAAAGGATGTGGAAGGAAGTTTAGTGGATCCAAAAGAGTATAGGTGTATCATCGGGTGTCTTAGGTATTTGACGCACACTCGACCCGATATCTCTTATGTAGTTAACATAGTGAGTCGATACATTGAGCAGTCTACCACTCTATACCAACAAGCAGTAAAACACATTTTCCGTTATGTGAAAATAACGACGAGCTATGGGATTTAGTTAAGAAGAGGACGAGAAGTTGAAGAATTCATTGGTTTTACTGACATCGACTTAGTCGGTTACACAGACGATAGATAAAGAACCGGAGGGATGATGTTTTATCTTAACGGGAATTTGATCACATTTCAATCTCAAAAGCAGCGAATTATTACTTTATCTTCATGTGAGGTGAAGTTTATGGTAGCTAATGTAGTGTCTTGTCAAGGATTTTGGCTGAGAAACTTGTTGAGCGAGGTGCTCGGATGCGAGCTGAGGTTGGTAACCCTTTATGTCGAAAACAAGTCCGCAATAATATTAATGAAGAATCCGGTGTTTCATGGACGCAACAAACACATCTACACTCGATTCCACTTTATTTGTGCATGTGTCGAGAACCGACAGATCGTTGTAGAGTTCGTAAGTACCAAAAAGTAACATGTGTGCATTCTCACCAAGGCATTAGCAAGTGTCAAATTCGCGTAGATGCGAAAGCTGCTCGGCGTGAAGAATCTCGAATCAAATCAAGCTATGGAGGAGATTGTGAGTCTAAACCTTAATTGTCAGCAAATTGAAAGTTGTTGACATTTATTATATTTTATGTAATTAGGCTTATTTAATTATTATTGGGCTTGGACCCGTATGTATAAATATTTTAGGGTTTTAGGCTAATTACTCTTTTATAAAAGTTGTTTGTAATGTTAATACAAAACACTTAGAATTTCTTCTTTAACAAATATTATTATCCTTCCAAGTTTTCAGGGTTTCATTTCTTCATAAATATTTTTAGAAGATCCAATAATTAGAAAAACAAGAAATTTAGGAATTAATGAGAGTAGTGAAGTAATTCATATAAGAAAGAAATGGACTAAGCCTTGGTAATGAGAAATAATGCCCCTTCATACAATACATCTAGTATTTTAAAGCTTCCTAATACCCTAGTACATAACAGATCCCATCAATAGATAAAGTCTCTCCTTCCAATGATTTCATATTTATCATAAGAATACAATAGGCGGACCATTTTTAATTGAAATGCAGCTTAATCAATTTCTTGCCTGTACTAGCACATAGATAGTTAGATGTAGCATCAAGCAATGTAAATCATTTTAGTAAATCCACAACGGTCAAATCATATATATGTAGAAAAAAACAAGTATTGATAACGAATAGAATTAGTTGTCTATTGGTTGAACAAGCACATTCGTCATCTGGTCTACTTTTCTTTTTGATTGAAATGAAATCTGATTCCATCTATAACACATTTCTGCAGTGAAACTGAATCAGGAAGAATAATATGAGGAAGAAAAGGATAATGGCCCAATATTCAATTGATAGAAGATAGATTACACCAGCATACTATATCCTACAGACTATCTGATATGAGTAATGCTTTATATACCATAGCCACCCTTTCTCTAGTACATAATTCTTTCATGATTCACTGCTGGCCTATAGCTCCCATCCTCTGTAGTGGAGCACAGCTTAAGGCTTTGATCCTGCAGAAACTACACTAACATTGACAATGTTGTTGTTCGCTACACCTCCCTTTTGCCAAGCAATGCTACTTATATCTGTAGCAATTGCAGCCAATTCATGGCTTGGGAAAGACGAAGGCTCTGTAAAATCCAAGAACTCTGGCCCCAGTATCGATGATTTTAGTTTTGTGCTAACATCATACACATAACACCCATGACTACAATGGTTAGGAATCAGCCCCTCTTCGAGAAATTTGAAGATGTTAGCTTCTAGTCTCGAGGCCTGATAAAATCCTCTTTGTGGATGAATGGGTTTTGGAAGCTGGAATTCTGTTTTCAATCCATCTATTGCATTGTAAACATTAAACACACAGACATGTGCCACTTGACGGAAAAGATTAGGCTGTTTCTTTGTTTCAGTTTCACACTGACCCATGTGTGTAGTAGTATTTTGTTCGGGTAATTCTTCTGCATGTTTGGTCAATAAGTTGGCATCTTCACAAGATAGGGTTTCTTCAGATGATACCTTCCATTTATCATCTTCTGACTCCAACATTAAGCTGTCACGTTTGAGGCATCTCCTAGACTCCTTAGAATCAGAGAAGAATACCAATGATTCTCTACTGCATTATCGGTTCTCCATGGAAGCAGCCTTTGCAATTGATGCCCATTTGTTTCCATGTACAGCTTGTGCCTGCAATATGAAATTATCCTTATTCCTCTTCATCTACAACAAAATTAGATGCATCAAATACATGTAAGAACCCTCTAATTGAGTTCATAATGTTCTCCGAAAGCAGAAGACATACTTTCTATGAAAAGGGATTACCAGTGAAAGATTTGCGGTTCACTGCGGGATCGAGCTGGTTGTACCAACGGCAGCGGCAGGATGGGCCTGATCTACCGGCGATCTCTCGGGAAATCAGATGCCAATTCTTTGCACCGAATTTTATAACCATCTTACAAAGTATCTCTCTTCATCTAGCAACCTCATTCACATCGGTCATATGATCCTAGTCGCCGTATCTTCAGCAGCCTCATTTACTTTCTCTGTTTTATCATCACTATCACTGTCCGTTAGGGTGAGCAAATGGGTAAAGCAATCCGTTTTATCCGATCCGTACTAATCCAAACTAAATTTATCCAATTCGTAATCCAAAAAATTTTACTGATTAATGCGAATACAGATTGGATTAAAAATGGTTTAGATAATCCAAACTAAAAAATATTTATATATATCAACTTGAAATTAGTTAACAATTTTTATTTTTTTTTTCTTTTTTAAAAAATTAATTTTTTTATTATTATTAAATTTGAATTAAAAAAATAATAAAAAAATAATTATAAAAAAAATAAAAATAAAAATAAATACAATTGTCAAAGTGATGATAAGTAAAATATATATTATATTAAGATGAAATTTTATTTAAAGAAAAATAAATTAAAAAATATATTTTTATTTAGATATTTTGGATAATTTGGATAATCATAATCCAATCCGATTTAATTTGATCCGAACTCAATCCGATCCGATCTCAATTTAATCCAAAATATTAAATCCGAATTAGTATTTAAAATTCGAATTAAATTGGATTTCGGATTAATCCACCCAATGCTCAGCCCTACTATCCATCGGCCAAAACCAGAAGGGAAAGCAAAGAAACTCTGAATCGTCAAACCAAGAATAGAGACCAAATTACAAGAGCATTTAAAAGAAAATAATTATTTGGCTATATTTAGATTAAATAATTAAAATATTTTTGTATACTTAATATTAAATATTTAAAATATAAAGTAAAATAATGTTGTAACTTTAATTAATAATCATTTCACATTACTAATAATAAAATTTATAGTAATTTAATTAATAATTCTTTTGTCCATTACACAAATTTTCAATTAATACCAAGGCTACATTGGAACTGAAATTGTTCAAATCAAATATGCCTAAAATATTTTTTTTTGGGAAAAGAATATTCCCAAAATTTGAAGTATGGGAAAATGGGATGTAGCTACAATAGATAGATTATTCAATACATTAATTATTTATTAGATCGATATGACATAATTAAATAACCAAATACAATTATTTGCTATTACATGATAATGAAATAATGCTATGAACTAATACTTAATATTCAATGTTCTCTTTCATAGGAATTGGACTTTTATATAAGTATTGTTATTGTTGTTCTGAAAAGTCATTCAAAATATAAAATTAGGAATTGAAAAAACATATTAAGAATGGAAGTAGCTTTTAGACAAAATCAGTAGATACTTTAAATTTAATCGTTATGAAGCTGTATGAAATGTCATTCAGTTATATGACACCAACAAAAGGTTTATTTCACAATATAATCAAGCTTATATAAATATAATTTAATAAGGTATTTAAATTTAAACAAAATCATATTAAAAGTGACTTCTTACATGAAGAATACTTTATAAGCGAATGAGTTTCTAAAATGAAAATCAAACTAAACTAACTAATGGTTATTTATTTATTTTTATTTTTAAATGATTCAGGTATATCAATAAATAATTAAAAAAAAGTATAAACTTAACAAACAAACAAAAAAAACATGAAAATAAAATTCACAAAAGAATACAAACACGCTATCTAACAAATTATCGAACTCGTAAATTTTCAAAAATGATGATTAGTTTCCCAACTAACTCAACCGACTTTACGGAACGAATTTCAAAAATTGTTATAATAATATCATTATGAATTATATATATTAAACGATTACGATCATTGAAGTTCGACAATTTTTTTCAAACAAGATAGTCAAATAAAAAATAATCGAGATTATCACCTTAATTTTGACAAATTAGTTGCATCAATCAAATTGTAAGCAACTACCAGGCACTCTGGAATCACACAGTGAATCTAGTCATATTACAAAAAAAAAAAAAAAAAAATCTAGATATCACTCACTCCCGACAATTCAAAAGTAGGTGTGTCATCGATTTCTTATTATGAGTTATGACACATAAAATATTTTTTCATTAAATATTATTCAAAATAATTTTACTATGAATAAGGTTTCATTCAAAAAATTTTGAAAAAAAATTTTGACTTAAAAAACTTCTCCCAACAAAAATTATATGGAATGAACTTATCAAACATATATTGTAACAAACTTGACAAAGCATAGACTTTTGTTAAGATGCGAATATTTATTTGCGTCTTAATGGAATCAAAACTTAATAATCAAAACTTGTGTGTAAATAGTGTTTACTCAAACACGTATGTCTACACACCTCATTGAGTTAAAGGTGATATGCCTTGTTAGTTTAGATCCTCATGTAGACAAGCAAGTAAGCAAACAAATACAAATTCAAATTTAGAGTTCACATTGTGTTCATGGACTTTATTCTCTTAAGAAAGTGATAGGATCGGTGTAATCAATAGAGACGGGGGTCTGACTATTGATAATAACTTCGGATAAATGGATTGATAGTAATCCTGTTAAGGATTAATATCTCTTACTATTCTTCGCAAATCCTTCGAACTCTTGAAACGGATTCAAGTGCGAAAATGTTCGTCAGATTTGAAGATTTGAACCAATGAAAGATGAATGACAGAAAGTAAAAAACATAACGAGTTGTTTATGGATGTTCGGAGAAAACCCTCCTATGTCACCCCTTCTTCCAACAACCGGAAGGATCTCACTAGATACTTCTTTGAATCAAATACAATTCATTGATCTAGCTAACTCTCTATTGAACAAAACAACATTTGTTCAACTTACAACACACTGTTAATGACTATCAAATAGTCCAGTAACTTATCTCTCAACTTCACGTAGTGAATTACAAAATACACTTAAGAATAAAATATCTAGAGAGAGAGTAAGTTGATTCAAGAAATCAAGCTTTTAGAAATCTGGTGATTTAATGAGAGAGAGAGCTTCAGCTTCTATCTTGTCATTTCTTGTTGGCTATCCGTTGTCTTTAGGTAGCAATTTATTTTTGAAAAGCTTCAACCGTCGGATCCTCCTTTTGGACACGTGGCAAGCGTCCATTGTAAGGCCGCACATAGTACACAAGTACATCAGGCACTGTACACATGAATCGTGGTCGTACCATACTTGTAGTGCGCCACATATTCTTCTATAATTATCCTGCACAAAACAAGTAGTGGGAAGAATATTTACTTACGTGACATTCATTCATTGGATGCAATTACTTGGCTGTCAAACTGCACAGGAGAGAGTGGAGCAGAGTAGTAGACAACTAGTTGATCGTGGGTAGACGTATGCTACTTCAAACAGTTGCTGAAACAAGGCATTAGACGTGCTCCATTAGACTGCCAAGTCTAAGGGAGTTAGACGTCAACGTCTAATAGCGTGTTCCATTAGACCACTAAGTCTAATGAAGTTAGACTTCCAAGTCTAACTACATATCACTTCAGACTAATCTGAAGGAGTTAGACTTGCACGTCTAACTTTACATCCCATTAAACCATCAACTCTAATGGAGTTAGACTGCCAAGTCTAACTACATATCACTTCAGACTAATCTAAAGGAGTTAGACTTGCACGTCTAACTTTACATACCATTAGACCACCAAGTCTAATGGAGTTAGACTACCAAGTCTAATTACATATCACTTCAGACTAATCTGAAGGAGTTAGACTTGCACGTCTAACTTTATATCCCATTAGACCACCAAGTCTAATGGAGTTAGACTATCAAGTCTAACTTCATATCACTTTAGACTAATCTGAAGGAGTTAAACTTGCACGTCTAAATTTACATCCTATTAGACCACCAAGTCTAATGGATTTAGACTGTCAAGTCTAACTACATATCACTTCAGAATAATCTGAAGGAGTTAAACTTACACGTCTAACTTTACATCCCATTAGACCACCAAGTCTAATGGATTTAGACTGTCAAGTCTAACTACATATCACTTCAGAATAATCTGAAGGAGTTAGACTTGCACGTCTAACTTTACATCCCATTAGACCACCAAGTCTAATGGACTTAGACTGCCAAGTCTAACTACATATCACTTTAGACTAATCTGAAAGAGTTAAACTCGCACGTCTAACTTTACATCTCATTAGACCACCAAGTCTAATGGAATTAGACTGTCAAGTCTAATGGAATTAGACTGTCAAGTCTAAATAATAATCTAAAGGAGTTAGACTTGCACATCTAACTTTACATCCCATTACACCACCAAGTCTAATGGAGTTAGACTGTAAAGTCTAACTACATATCACTTCAAACTAATCTAAATGAGTTAAACTTTCATGTCTCAGACGTCTGCTCGTGCGCGTTGACTTTGAGATGTGTTTGCAAATTAATAAAACTCTAATTATTAATTATGCATCTAGTGAGATTCGAACTCAGGTCATGACAGACTGGTGTACTTACCACTACATCATATACGATGTTGATATCTAAATTTATTTTTATATATTTGATATGACTAACAGTTATTGAACTTAATTTTATCCATTTATTATCAAAAAACCATTTCATTAGTTATTAAAATCAAGTATGTTAAATTATTTTAAATCAATTAAAAACTTAACCCAATAATTTCTCCCTTTTTTATTATTTAAGTTAAATTATCAAAACCAGTTGAGTTCATGATTTAAACATATTTCAACAATTTCTAAAATTTTAACCTAACAATTTCTCCCTTTTTGATTATTTAAGCTAAATTATCAAAACCAATTGAGTTCGTGATTTCAACATAATCTAAGAATTATCATAATCTAAGAATCCTAAAATTATTTTTAAGGTAAGAAAACTTAGACTCGAGAAGTGGCTTTGAGAAGATGTCAGACACTTCAGGTTGTTGATTGTCATATGCTATGTTCGAGCAGACGGCTGTCCAAATGCCATTTGACTTTTCCAGACTGCTTTCTTCTTTTACCTGCATTCAAAGACAATAACGAATCTGGTACCCATTTTTATTTGGGTTCATGGCTTATTAGTCCCTTGGGAATCCATACTTGATTATTTTTATGGATTTCCCATGTTACATTATGATCGGTGCGTCTGATTTAGGCTTAGCATAAGTCTTCCTGCTAGCAGATAATCCCTTAACCTTGGAGGATGGTTTTGATTTAAAAATCCTCCACTTCTTGCCAGGTTTTAGTTTGATAGACTTGCTGGCTGTTTTTTTTTTCTACATTTTAGCCAGCTAATAGTCGGAAGAACATAAATAAGGTCATCCTTCAAGGTTAGCTTCTCACAGCTTAAGTCAGTTCCATTATCTGTTAAGCTCCCATTAAAAAAGTTTATAGACTTAAACTTGTTAGTTTATGGGTTTAACTTTTTACAGGACTGGTTTGGGTCATTGCTGTCAAATCCTAAACCAGATTTGATTCGGCAGGCCTCAACATATGAATTTATTGTCTGACAGCGTCTCCAGTTTTGTCCATGAACTGACCACATACTTCAACCGTCTGTTTTAGAAGATAGGACCTCAACCTTTTCTTTGAGCATATCATTCTCAGATGAGATCTCAGCTACTTTGTTTTCAGAAAATTTTAGTTCAGAAACTTGAGATGAAGAAGAGTTATCAGGTTCATATTTTAGTTTCATTTTGTTGAATGAATCTGATAGGATCGGGATCGCCAATAGAGGACCGGAGTCCGGCTAAAGGAGAACACTTACACACACACAACGGTTGATACTAATCCGATTAAAGATTAATATCGGTCTCAACACTACACAAGTTATCATAAACTCTTGAACCAAGTTAATGTGTGGAAGTAGTTTGTTTCAACTTGAAGCAACACACACAGATTGGATGATAATAATGAATGGAGAAAGAACACAACACAAGATTTATGGATGTTCGGAGATAAAACTCATATGTCACCCCTTCTTCTCAAACCTTAAGAAGGATATTTACTAAGAATATTCAATCACACTTTACAATACGTCAAATAACCGAGGCTTATTTACTGTTCGTTATTGACTTACAACTCTCACAAAAAATGAATAGAATTGTAATACACTTTAACACTCTTGGACAGGTTGTAATGTAAGAACAATATGCTTGTGCTAATAGATGAATGGCAGTGTATCACTTGATAATTTATTTGTGATTCTTGATTGAATCTAATTGGTTGGTCAAAAGGAGCTGCATGGCATTAAATGCGGTTGATGCTTCCCAAGAAGCAACACAACCGGCCAATTTATCTTCTATTGAGTTTATCAGCTGGGCGGTTTTGACAGGTACCTGCTCCTTGGAGGCTACTTTTGGACTTATACCAAAATAGGTATCTGACCACTTTGTAGTCATCTACTTTATGCAGTCTATCAACAGACTTGTATCAAAGAGGAACTGGCACAGTCTGCATATTTGAAGATCTCCTTCAACATATTCCCAAAGTGAACCTATTGCATCAAAATGGAAACTTCCAGCAGTTCCATATCTTTGATTTGATCTGTTGCACTTCCCGTTAATTTTGTACGATCGCTTAGGATTGAGCCAATAATTTGGGCCGACTTGACTTCATGTCGGTTTTCTGTTTCAACATCGGTTGACCAATCTTACTACCGAAGAGTGACGACCGATCTCTAAGTAAAGGTTTCACCGATTTCAGAAGTTGAGCCGAACCGATCTTCTACTATTAATGTTGCATAGAAGCTAGACTAATTAAGGAGTTCTGGTTTGTGCCGCTTCTATGGTATCGGTTGACCGGCCAATTTGAGAGTATGACCGCTCCCTGCTTTTCCTGCACAAACGGTGAGTTTGGTTAAGTTCTTTAGATAGTTAATTACTTATTAATTAACTATATAATGTATCTAACAATTTCTCTCTTTTTGATTATTTAAGTTAAATATTCAAAACCCTGTAATTTTTGGCCGGTTTAAAGAACTTATATATATTGGCCGGTTAAAAATGGTTCGATTTGAAAATTTTGAGAATGGTTTGAAATTCTAAGAAAAAACGAAATTTTTTGGTTTCTTTAGCAATTTCTCCCTTTTTGATATTTAATTAAAAATTATCAAAACCAGCATTTTGAAATTAAAGCCATATCATTAAGTTCCCAAAAACATTCATAATTTCCCAAAATAGTAGCTTAAATAGATAGTAAAGTAAACATTAGAATAAAAGTAGTGGATAGTGGCTCCCTCCATTCGGTTTGTTGAGTAGGTCGGTGAAGTAGCTATATTTGAATCCGCGGCCCGCTGAAGTAGCAGTTTTGGCTGACCATGGACCCCTTCCTCTTTGAACAGGGACACTAAACCCAGGATTTCTTTGACTTTGAGCAGCATTTCCAACTGAACTTTCTCCTCTATGCATTCGCTGATCTGACTGGGCAATAGGAGGAACAACTCGAATCGGGACTACTTTGATAGGTTGAGGCCTTGCTCTTCGTTTACGGTTTAATGGCTCCTCGTCTTCATCATCATCTTCACCGGTCGGATTTTCAAAGTTAGGATCGGTGTTCACTGGTTCGTCATTTTCCGGTCAGGTGTTCATTGTTGTCGACTCCTAATCCCTTTTTCCTTTAGACGTCGCCATCGTATTTTGAGCAATCGGAGGAGATACCTCTTTTTCTTTATCCATATGCTCTTGAAGAATTGAAGCCGCTCTCTCATTTTCTTCCTCGACTGCCGTAGCCTTGGTATTTTCTTCATCTTGGATTCACCAGGAAGCTTCTTCATTCAATCTTGGTTTTTCGGCGTTGGCCATGCCTTGATTATTTACCATCTCGTAAAGCTATATTGAAATAGCTTGAACCGATGATAGAGTTTGCTCGGTTACCTCTTTGACTTACGCCAGTTTGTTATCATGGGATTGAGATGTGGAGGCTTGTTCTTTCCGAATTTCATTTACTTGAGCCTCCATGGATGCCTGCCACGGGGCCATGGGTTTCTTGATCATTTCCTCCATCTGCATTTTCATTCGGTCTTCAGATATTGGAATCAGAGAACCGACTGACTGGTGTTGCACCGGAGTCATGTCATAAGAATGAGCGTGAAGAGACATTAATGTACCTGCCGGTTTATCAATGCTAGTTTATCTTGATTTATTTTGGTCAAAAGACTTACTTGAAGAAACTTTGGCCAATTTAAAGGAAGACGGATTGGGAGTTGCTTTGTCTTATTCCTCTTCATTTTCTGGATTATTGATGGGAGAGTTCGGTTGACCGAAGCAGTGTTCGTTTTCTGACCCATGGCGCTGGTCCCCGGTTTCAAATATTTCTTGTACCGATGGAGACCTTGGCGGTTTTGAAAATTGACCAACCTTATAGCGGGTTTTCTCGGAACGGTTTTCATCTTGTTGAATATTTCTTCTTCTTCAGCCGATTTTTCGTTATTCTTGTAAACCATTGCATCAAGATCTTTCATTATATTTTTCAGTATTGAGAGGACAATACCATTCACTTCGGTGACATCTTCATTTGACTTGAAGTCCTCCTCCCTTTTCGCAATAATCGGCAGCAATTCATTTTGTCTTGCATTAGCTTCGGCAAAATGATACCTTGACAAGGCTTCGTGGACCGATGTTGGCTTCAAAGGCCACTACTTCCAACGTTAAGAGCTCCGACCATTTCTTCTCCTCTGGTACCTCAGAGAGAACATCTTTGAAACTGATCTCTATTCTTGTATTGGCCCATATATAGAACATCTTGGAAGTGTGCAATTCCCTTTCATCAACTTCCTTAAGGATGTCGGTCACAATATTGTCAGCCTCTTGCTCGTTTTCTTGAGGACCCGGTGTTTAAATCGAATCTTCAACAATGACTTCCTCCTCACGAGGACTTTGATTGACTCTAGTTTCAGTTTGAGTCATTTCCTGATTTTCATTTGATTTTGTTGGCTCCTCGGCTTTTTCTTGCTCATAGTTGGTTTGTCGATCACCTTCAGAACATGTCCGGTCAATTTCAACATTTTGACCAGTCGTATCAACATTACTATTCACATCGGGCTAAATGATTTATGTTGAAGATATAAAGTAGAAGAAGAAGGTATGAGTTTTTAAAGAGATAATCGAAGCAGAAATGTTGTGGTTTGAGTGAAAGAGAGTTTCTCTTTAAATAGGAGATCGGTTTTGAAAGCATTTAAGAATCTCATTAAATGAGGAATCTTTCTGTTATGAAACATCTTGTCATATCTTGGGAAGGTGAGTTTATTAAATGGTACTTTTTGAGACTTAAAAAATGAGTTTCTTTTTCAGAAGAATATCTTGGGAAGTTGCAAAGTAGACTGACCAATTCAAAGTAATGGGTCAAATTTTGAAAAAACGCTTGCTTGAGAACACTTTTGAAATCGACCGGTATTTAGAAATATCCAATTTGATAATAGAAGCGGCAGCTTCTCCCTAAGAGTATGCCAGGATGAAAATAAGATAACCATATATGAATTTTTTAGGTTAACCATTTTAAAATAAATTTTAAGTACATTTAAGCCAATGGTTCATTGAAAGGGCAATACATACCCGATATGAGAGGCAAAATAATTGGTTTATTTTTAAAATACATAAAAAATGATTGATCCTATGATTAATGATTTGGAGGTCCAATAGATAGATTTCTTCTAATTCTTGCTTTGTTTACCCGGTCGATGTACGCTTGGATCCTCTTCTTTGTCAAGAGTTGGTTTGGATAGAGGATAGCTCCTCGACCGAGAAAGACATCAATGTCGAAAAATAGACCGCACAGCTGGGGAGCGTATCCGATCATTCTTCCGTTTGAGGGGATCATGTTCTTCAGATTGTTAAAGATGATCCTAGAACAATTCACCGAAGTGCCTTCGGTGATTGCAACCATCATCTCGAAGACCTTCTGGGAATATGTTTGAGTGTTTTCTTTGACAAGAATATTCTTACTAATGACCTCACTCAAAATCTGGAATTCAGTTTGAAAAGAGATTTTGGCACCATAGGTTTCGACATGAGTCATGGTTCCGGAGAAGTGATGGCGCATCTCATTAATGACCATGGGTGAAAATGAGAGGTTGGTGAAACATTTAGTAGGTAGTTCGCAACTACGTGCGAAGTCTATCTCGTTGAAGACAAAAGATTGGCCTTGGATTTTGGCAAGGATAAGATCCTCCCAAATGACCTTGGTAGTGCTAAAGAATTCGAGGACTACGTCATAGTTTATGGCGTATATGTCCTCTAAGAATGGTCTTAGTACGGAATACCCAATCTGTAGGAAAGTTGTGCAGACCTCAATGTCGTCACTTTTTGAAATTGATTCGAAATCAGCTAGAAGAATTATGTTTGAGAGAGAGCGAGACATTTTTAAGAGTAGTTTCCTTGTGTTTGAGAAGATGAAAGATGGGTTATTAAATAGCCAAGGAATCGGTTTACATATCTGGTTACAATCTAAATATAGTTAGATATGAATGATGGTTATTTCAAAATGGTTAATGATGAAAGGCATGTGTATTATATTTTCAATAAATACTATTCTAGTGAAATGTTAGTCTTTCATTTGAATAGTGATAAACATAAGTCTTCACGTTGTTTGAGGTGAGACTGTTTCATTTTTCACAGGATAATGTTCAAGCATATATGACAAACATTGTCTGGTTGTCTCATGTTGACTGGAAAATGAAATTACCAAAGTTATAGTGTAAGTAATTGGTTGGCTTTCGGTGACCGATTTTATAGAGATAGGTTATTCTGTTCTGAAGAAATACTAATTCCGCTTGAGGCAAATAACTGTTAAGCGAAAGTTATTCAGTTTAGAGAATAATCTATCTGTTTTATCCGACTCACTTAGGTCGCTCAATTTGTTTATAGTTATTTCGGTAAAGTGATTTAACAGATCTCAACCGGAGACAACTGTCTAGTTTTATATACTTGATTTTCTTTCCTTTTGATTTTTTATGCACATAACGGATACATGTCAATGTCTGACCAGTGTTTAAGGAAAATGCAGATATTTGAAAAATCCGATCAGTTTTATAAGAATGCCGAGAGCATGATTTGAGAAGTGGAAGCTTCTCCTTGAGATCATGCCCGATTTTTCATGAATGCAAGTCATGAGAAAGTATTAATTTTTTAAAAGCATGTAAGAGCATCTAAGGAATAATTTGTCAGCTATCAGCAAGTCCCAAAATAGTTCTTAAAATAAGAGAACTTAGCTTCCTATAGTGGCTTAGTGAAGATATCGGCTACTTATTGTTCGGTTGAGACATACTCCAACTGGATATGCTTTTGTTGCACATGCTCCCATATAAAAGTGATGCCTAATGTCAATGTGATTAGGTCTTGAGTGTTACACCGATTGTATGTTATCGATATTGCACTGGTGTTATCACAGAAGATTGGAAATTCCTCAACCGTAATATCGAAGTTCCTCAGTTGATGTTGAATCCATAGAAGCTAAGCACAGCAGTTGTCGGCTGCTAGATACTCCGCTTCCGCTGTTGAAGTTGCAACTGAAGTTTGCTTCTTGATATACCAGGAAATAAGTTAGTCACCTAGGAACTGGCATGTCTCACTAGTACTCTTCCGGTCGATTTTACAACCTACATAATCTGCACCAGAGTAGCTCGTTAGATTGAAATTGGAATCCTTCGGATATCACAGTCCCACATCTTGAGTCCCTTTTAGATATTTTAAATTCTTTTAGCTATAGTGTAAAGAGATTGTTTAGGATTAGCCTGGAATCTCCCGCATACTCCGACCGCAAACAGGATGTCCGGTCGGTTGGCTGTTAGGTTGAGAAGTGAGCCGATTATTCCACGATAGGATGTGATGTCTACTCCTTGATTGTCTTCATCCTTATCCAGCTTGATTGATGAACTCATTTGAGTGGAAGCTGCAAAACAGTTGTCCATTCCAAATTTCTTTATTAGCTCCTTTGTATACTTGGATTGATTTATGAAAGTTCCTCCTTCGATCTACCGAACCTGGAGACCTAGAAAGAAACTTAACTCTCTCATCATACTCATTTCAAACTTTTCAGTCATCATCTTCGAGAATTTTTCACATAACTTAGGATCAGTTGAGCCAAAAATAATATCATCTACATAAATTTGAACAAGTAAGATATGTTCCTTTTTCTCAAATTTAAATAGGGTCTTATCTACCGATCCTATAGTGAAATCATGGTTGAATAAAAACTTTGTTAAAGTGTAATACCAAGCTCTAGGAGCTTATTTTAAATCGTAAAGTGCTTTGTCTAGCCTATACACATGACTAATTAAGTCCGGATTTTTGAAACCTGGAGGCTGCTCAACATACACCTCCTCACTTAATTCACCATTTAGAAATGCACTTTTAATATCCATTTGAAATACTTTAAAATTTTTGAAAGTAGCAAATGCAAGAAATATTCTAATGGCCTTTAGTCTAGCCACAGGAGCGAATAATTCTTCAAAATCAATGTCTTCTTCCTATTTATATCCTTGGACCACTAATCTAGCCTTATTCCTCGTAACCAAACCGTTTTCATTGAGTTTATTTCTGAACACTCATCTTGTTCCGATGACCGATTGGTTTTTCGGTCTTGGAACTAAGTGCAAGACTTTATTCCTCTCAAACAGGTTTAATTCCTCTTGCATTGCTAAAATCCAATCGGGATCCAGCAATGCTTCATCCACCTTTTTCGGCTCAATTTGTGATATGAAAGTTTAGTTTTCATATTCTTCCAGCATTTAATGCCTAGTTCGGATGGGTAGAGAGGGGTTATCTATAATAAGCTCGGGAGGATGATCTTTGTTCCATTTGAGATTCGGTCCAGAGATGTCTTCTAAATGACCAGTTATTTGATCAAGGTTAGACAGGCTGGTAGACTAAACAATGTCAATCCGACCGATTTCCTTAGCAGACACTAAGGTGTCAACTTCCTACTTTGAAGAAGCCTGATCCGGCTGAATTTCAGCGTTAATCGTTTAGTCATATACAAATCTTTTGTAGACCGGAACCTCATCTTCACCAATAGAATGAATATTTAAAACTTCCAATTTGTTGTGTAGATCAAAGGATGGTGCAGTATTACTTTCAACCGATTCATCAAAAATAGTGTGTGATGATTCTTCAACAGTTAAAGTCCTAGTATTGTACACTCTATATGCTTTACTAACTTCAGAATAACCTAGCATGATGCCAACGTCAGATTTTTCATCGAAAGCGGTCGAGTAATTTTTGTCATTGTTATGAATGTAACACTTACAGCCAAAAATCCTAAAATACCGGATGTTAGAAACTTTATCATGGTATACTTCTAAAGGCGTTTTGTTAAGACGTTTATTAATCATTGACCGATTGTGTGTATAGCATGCGGTGTTGATAGCTTCTGTCCAAAATTTTTGAGTAGTGCCCGAATCGGCTATCATGGATCTGCGGTTTCCTTGAGAGTTTGGTTTCTTCTCTCGGCCAGTCCATTTTGTTGAGGAGTTCTAGCACTAGACAACTCGTGTCTAATGTCGGATTCCTCAATAAATGCAGTTAATGTACTATTTGTAAATTATGTACCTCTATCACTTCTAATTTTATTTACAAGTATCGATTTCTCATTTTGTACTCTTCTAAGCATTTTGATCAGATTTGGAGTAGCTTGATTTTTAGATACCAAGAATATAACCCCCAAGTATATTTAGAATAATAATCAATAATTACCATGGTGTAATGCATTCCTCCTAGGCTAGTGACCCTAATCGGTCCAAATAAATCCATATGGAGTAATTCTAGACATCGGCTTGATTGAGTACTCCCTTTACTTTTAAAAGTGGATTTTATTTGTTTACCCATTTGACATGCAGAACATACTTTATCTTTAGCAAATTTTATGTTAGGAATTCCCTGAACTAATTCTTTAGTGCAGATATAGTTAATTGTTTTGAAGTTCAAGTGGTTTAATCTTTTATGCCAAAGCCAATTTTGATCATTCTTAGTTATCATGCAAATCGGGTTATCGCCTTTATTTTTCTAGTCTGCCTTGTAAATGTTTCCTAACCTATTTCCGGTTAGTAAGATACTACCTTGTTGATTTTTAAATAAGCATGCTTGTTTATGAAATTCTACCGTATATCCTACATCGCACATTTGACTAATACTTAGCAGATTGAAATGTAAGATTTTCAACAAAAAGTACATTGTTTATAGTTAGGTTGCCATGGACAATCTTACCATTGCCCACAAATTTACCTTTGGAGTTGTCACCGAATATTATCATTAAACCAAATTCCTGCACAATTTCGGTCAATAACTTATTGTTTCTTATCATATGCCTAGAACAACCGTTGTCCAAGTACCATTCCGAATTTCTCAGCCGTTTAATTTGTTGACCTGCATAATATAACTATTTACACTTTTTTGGTACACACATTCAATTGGGTCCACGGTTAATTAGTCCCTTGGGAATCCATACTTTAATTAATCAGATGAGTTTCCCTTTGATAGTTTTGATAGATCTTCATGTACCAGACTTGAAATCTCTCTGTCTACTTAAAGTTACCTCATTATGTCGTGGTGATCTTTGATTGGTCGTATTTGAATATCTATCATGCTCTATTCTAACCGGACGTATGGCTCTCCTTCTCTTAGGATGAAGCCATCTTGAGGTGTTGGTTGGTCCTACATATGTTAGTTCCTTTGCCAGTTTTGAATCGTGACTTGTTTCACTGTTGGTTGATGAACTTTTGACAAATTTATAAAAGGCAACTTGTCTTTACTGAGATTCAACCCTTGGCGGTTGGAAGATTTAGATTTACCTGGATTGTTGTTGTCATATCCTAGACTGAATTTACAGTTATATCGTCTTTGATGACTCGTTATCTGGCTCACAGCATCTCCAGATCTCTTCCATGCAGCCATCACATATTTAGTTCATTCATTTTCTTCGGTCAAGGATTGAATTGTCTCATTGAGATTCTCATTCTCAAAGGATAGTTCAATTGTTCTACCGGTCTGAATTTCACTCGGTTCACCGATCTGAAAGTTCTTATACTCAATGACCATGTCATTGAGTGCAGTAACTAAATCTTCTCGGGTAAATTCCTCACAGGTAAAGTCAAATACCTCTTCTTCATTTACCATGAGACAGGTGATTCCTTCATCATCGTTATCCGAATCGGTATATGCCCACAGGCTCCCACCATCATCGGCTATCAACACTTTTTGAATCTCCTTGCCTTGATCGTTTTGCTGATGATCATCCCTCTGGTTGTGATTAGTTAGTTTTCGGTCATCTCTTCTCGGCTTTTTGCACTCCGACCTGTAATGACCTAAAACATTGCAATTGAAACATTGAATATTAGATTTATCATTGTAGTTGTAGTTGTATGAGTTAGTCGGTTGGCTCTTCTTCATTAACTTTCTGAACTTCTTTGGTAGCATGGCCATAACATGATCGTTGAACTGCTCGGTTGTTTTGACCGGTACAGGAGTTGATGGTTCCACCGATGTCACCAGGGCTCTGGTAGCAGTTGAAGTTGAGGCTTCATCTTCAATTCTAGACTTTATTTCGAACTCGTATGCCTTCAAATCTTCAAAAACATCATGCAACTTCATTTTGTCAAGGCTGTTTGATTCTCTCATCACCATTGTTTTGATATCCCAAGCACTAGGAAGTGATCTTAAGGCTTTGACAATAGTTTCTTTGTTATCATATTTCTTTCCAAATAAGGAGAGCTCATTTAACACACTAGTAAACCGATTGCTAAATTCTTTCATAGTTTCATCGGGGCGCATCTTGATGTTCTCAAACTTTTGAGTGGCCATTAGTATCTTATTCTCTTTGGTTCTTTCGTTCCCTTTATGAAGTTTAATGACCGTTTCCCATGCTTCCTTTGCAGTTGCACATTCTCTGATTTTAGAAAATATATTTTTATCCAGCAATTTGTAAATGGCGCTTCTGCAGTGATTATCCAGATTGTTCCTTCTTCGGTCGTCAGTTGTTCATTCACTTCTATCTTTTTTGATCTTTATCAGACCGTCAGAAAGGATGAACATCATTTCATCATCCATGGTGGTCAAGTGCAGATGCATTCGAATCTTCCAATCAGCTAACTCTTCGGTTTCAAGCATTGGAGGTTTCTCGCCGTGAGTCATGCTTTCTTGCTATAGTATTGAGATTAATTGCTCTTATACCAATTGATAGGATCGGGATCGCCGATAGAGGACCGGGGTCCGGCTAAAGGAGAATGCTTACACACACAATGGTTGGTACTAATCCGGTTAAAGATTAATATCGGTCTCAACACTACACAAGTTGTCACAAAACTCTTGAACCAAGTTCAAGTGAGGAAATAGTTTGTTTCAACTTGAAGCAAAACACACACGGATTGGATGATAAGAATGAATGGAATGGAGAAAGAACACAACACAAGATTTATGTATGTTCGGAGATAAAACTCCTACGTCGCCCCTTCTTCTCAAACCTTGAGAAGGATATTCACTAAGAATATTCAATCACACTTTACAATACGTCAAATAACCGAGGCTTATTTACTGCTCGTTATTGACTTTCAACTCTCACAAAGAATGAATAGAATTTTAATACACTTTAACACTCTTGCATAGGTTGTAATGTAAGAACAGTAGGCTTGCGTTAATAGATGTAAGACAATGTATCACTTTGATAGGATCGGCTTTATCAATAGAGACGGGGGTCTGGCTAATGATGAAGACTTATGAAAAACAGTTTGATAGTTATCCTGTTAGGAATTAATATCTCTTTCTATTCTACGCAAACTTGTGTAAACAATTGAAACAGATTCAAGGCGGAATTGTTTACTTGGGTTTGAAGCACAAGACGAAATATGAAAAAATGATAGAAATGAAGAACACAACAGATTGTTTATGGATGTTCGGAGAAACTCTCCTACGTCCCTTCTTCCAACCACCGGAATGATTCACTATAATATGGTGAGAATCAAATACAGTTTACACACACTTAGCTCACTATTGAACAGAACACTTTCTGTTCAATTACAAGATGAAGAATATCACTCAGCTAATGGTGTTTTGATTCTAGCTCTCTCTCTCGATTCACACACAGTACAATCAGAAAGAAGCTTCACATAATAAGTTCAGTAAGTAAGATGATTGAGTAGTCTCTCTCTACAAAATCAGATTGCTTATTCGTAAGATTGCTTGAAAAACCGATGCTTCGTCCGTTGTCCTTAGGATTGATTAAATACTGAGTAGGGACTAACGGTCGAATCTTCAAGAATGATACGTGGCGCTCTTCCTTTGGAAAGCCTCCATTGTACACAGAAAGTTCTGAGCACAAGGATCGTGGCCGTACCGAACTGGTAGTGCGCCGAATATTCCATCAGGGATGTACCTGCAAAACGGGTAATGTGAGGAAAATTCTCTTACGTGGCATTCCTTGATTGGATGCATATAATTGTTGTACTAATCTTCACTAGAAAGTGGAGCAAGAGTAGGGTACAACTATAAAACGTGGGTAGGAGAAATGCTAGATTCAAGCGTACTTCTTAAACAGAGCATTAGACGTATTTCAGTTAGACGGATTTGAGAAAATCAGTCTAATGAAATAAGTCAACTCCTTCTAATGAAAACGTCTATTAGACCGCCTGGTCTAATAGAATTAGACTCGCGTCTAATTATAATAACCATTAGACGGGTACGTCTAACTCCACTGAGTTAGACTGTCACGTCTAATTCCGGTTCTACCTCGGACTAATCTGAAGGAGTTAGACTCACGTCTAACTTTCACTAATTAGACTACCCGTCTAATTATAAAATAACCATTAGACCGGCACGTCTAACTCCACTGAGTTAGACTGCCACGTCTAATTCCGGTTCTACCTCAGACTAATCTAAAGGAGTTAGACTCACGTCTAACTTTCACTAATTAGACTACCCGTCTAATTATAAAACAACCATTAGACCGGCACGTCTAACTCCACTGAGTTAGACTGTCACGTCTAATTCCGGTTCTACCTCAGACTAATCTGAAGGAGTTAGACTCACGTCTAACTTTCACTAATTAGACAACCCGTCTAATTATAAAATAACCATTAGACCGGCACGTCTAACTCCACTGAGTTAGACTGCCACGTCTAATTCCGGTTCTACCTCAGACTAATCTAAAAGAGTTAGACTCACGTCTAACTTTAACTAATTAGACAACCCGTCTAATTATAAAATAACCATTAGACCGACACGTCTAACTCCACTGAGTTAGACTGCCACGTCTAATTCCGGTTCTACCTCAGACTAATCTGAAGGAGTTAGACTCACGTCTAATTTTCACTAATTAGACTACCCGTCTAATTATTACATAACCATTAGACCGACACGTCTAGCTCCACTGAGTTAGACTACCACGTCTAATTCCGCGTATTCATTAGACTATCCGTCTAATTCTTTACGTCTATTAGACTTACACGTCTAACTACGATGAGTTAGATTGTACGTCTAATTCTATTAGACTCACGTCTAATTCCATTAGACTTACGTCTGATTCCGTGTATTCATTAGACTATTCATCTAATTCTTTACACATCTATTAGACTTACACGTCTAACTCCGATGAGTTAGACTGTACGTCTAATTCTATTAGACTCACGTCTAACTTTATTAGACTCACGTCTAATTCTATTAGACTCACGTCTAATTCCATTAGACTTACGTCTAATCCACGCGTCTATTAGACTTCACGTCTAACTCCGATGAGTTAGACTGTGCGTCTAATTCTATTAGACTTGCGTCTAATTTTATGCGAATGAAAATCAAGATCGGTCTAATGACCCTCATTAGATCCAAGTCTAGATGCATGTTGTCTCAATACACCTGTATTGAAACTTATAAATTATTTCATCATCAAAATATCAGTGGGTAAATTATTTCAACACTTAGTCAAAATAATTTGACCCAACAATTTCCCCTTTTTTGATGAAGAAATTGCAAACCTGCATACATATAACAAGACATGCATTCATCCAATAAATAAACAAACACCTTGTTCACTTACACCAATCATCCAAAAGAACCAGTATTCGAAAAACTTATCAAGAAACCATGTTCAATAAAGTTAAATAGAGTAAAAGAGGAGAGATCATTGTTCTTCCCTTTTCACTCGAGGATCGGTTGGACTCATCTCTTGCCCGGGAAGCATGTTCATGAAATGAGGATAGCCGCGACCACCACGACCTCCTACGTTCGATCTTCCTCCATGCTCAGCAACATTGGCACGTCCACCTTGATCAGCATTAGACAGCCTACTCCGGCCACCACCACTTCTTCCACCACGCTCAGAACCACTTCGACCACCACCTCTCTTGGTTGGCCTAGGATTGTCATCAAAACTTGGGGCCGCCTGGATGTGGTCTCGGTTGCTACACCATCGTTCCTTCTTCTTGACTCACCTTGAATTGGTCGAGGTTGAGCATTTTCAGCATTGCTCAAACCATCCTCCTTCGCTTGAAACTTCCTAGCAATGGTCTCAGCAAATGCTTGTCGTACATTGTCATTTCTATTCATGCAACCTTGCATTTTTACCAGCTGATTTTTCACCAAACTGAGTTCATCCAAGGTTTCCTTGTGGCGTTCGTCATTGATGTGCCTTTCAATGTCAAAAAGTTCACTTTGATGGCTGAAGCTTTCTTGTTGAAATTTTGAGAACTTTACATTCGAGACATGGGTCTCATATGTATTCATCTTCAAGGTCTTATCCAGCTCAGTTAGCATCTTGAAAATGTTGCTGAAATTTGCTTTTTCCTCTTCCCTGGAGATCATTGACTGACACATAGTCTTTTGCATTGAGGAGAGCATAGACCTCATAGATCTTAACATTTTATCTCCTCCAGTAGATGGACCTTCGTGAGAAGACACTTCTTCAGACTCTGCAGCCATACTTTGAATAGGCTCAAAGTTTGTATGAACCTGCAACGATTGCTCTGGCTGATTTACTTCAGCATTCTTAGCCGCTTTATCTTGATCTTCTTCTTCAATTTCTCTTTGTGCCCTTTCAAATCTTTCGAGCAAACTTCCAGAATAGTGACGGGGAGTGGTTATGTTTTCGTGAACACTTCCCACAACGCCATCAGGAAATAAGTAGGTCTTAACAACCTTTGGTTGCTCATCCTGTTCCTCCTCAGACGAGGAACTTTCTTCTTCATCATTTTTCTCTTTAGAGGGTTCCCCCTCATATCTTGCAGTCTCTGGTTGAGTGACCTCGGCCAGTTTCTCTTAAACACCCTTTGTTCTCGCAACAGGGGTTATAAACACATCTTCTTCAATAGGAGCTTTCAAAGCCTCTTCAGCTACATCTTCTAAGATCGCTTCTTCAACATTTGTCTCAAGAGCTTGTTCAGGCTCTTGAACATTCACCATTCCCTCTTCTTCATTAGGAAACTCTTGAACAAGATGATCTAGAATACGTCTCTCTTCAGCAGACAGGGTCCCAAATTCGATTAGGAGAGCAGCGTCTGATTCATCAGCGTTTGGAATAACCATTGCCTCTTCTTCGTTCAGCGGTTCTGTGCCAGAGCAATCGGTGCCATGAATGTATCTGGATGCAGCAAAAACATAGCTCTCTATGATATCATTCCACTTCTTCAGTACTTTGGCTTCAACATCAGCTCCTCTTGCGTCAGGGTTGAAGTTTGCTTTCCTGGCTTCATAAATTGGAAACAGAGCTTTTCCAAGAATGCAAGCTTCCACCAGTTCTCTTTTGTTCAATGCTTCACCCACATTTGAAGTTCTTGCCCATATTAGGACTTTCTTCTCGTTTGCTACTCTCTTCTTCCATTCTTTTGTTATGGCAGCATTGGAAAAAGAGTCGTTGTACTTAGAGGACAGCCTCTCAGTACACCAGGAATCATAGATTCCTAACTTTTCAGAGGAGAGAACTTTTACTTGATCCAGAATGAGATCAACAATACCTCTTGCTTCAGATACTTTCTCAGGAGCTTGAAAAGAAGTGGACTTCCCTTTTCCAACAACCTCTACAGGTTTTGGAGCAGGTCTGAGTTCACCAATAACAATTCCTCTTGTCCCTTTCCTGGCCCGCAATAGTTTGAAGGGAGATTGGGGTTTTAAACAGAGCTCAGCAGGAAGCTCTCTACAGACAATCTTTCCGACCACCAAGGAATCCTTGGGAACAGGAATGTTGGGTTCACCAGCAACAAGGGTAGGAACGACACCTTGTTCTGGTTTTGACAACTCTGTAGCACTGACGGCTACATGATCAGATTGAGTAACAGGGGACTCCGCCCTATTAATAGATTCAACATTTGGACCGGCTGACTCAACAGCAGGCCCTTCAGCAAATTCTCTCAAAGGAGAGAAAACAGATTCAGCTTGTTCCACTTCGGGAACAACAAATTTTGGCACAGCAGCCAAAGATTTAGAAGACGTTACCTTAACAGATTTAGACACACAGGGCGCCTTTGTCTTCTTCTCCTTTGAGGCACAAGACCTCGAAGGTTTCCTCAAGAAGGTTGAGGGAGTGGATAACGATGTCATCGGGGTTGCAGCAAGTACGCCTGGACCTTGCTTCACCCTTGAATCAACAGATTCAGAGTCCTTCTGATTTTGGCTCCTCATGCTGGAGGAACTGGCCTCCGATTCGTTCACAGTTCTGGTTCTCTTTGCCCCTGTTGACATAACAGAAGTAGAGGGCTTTGATCGGGTGGAAGGCCTTCCACCAGTCTGGAAACTAGAAGCCCCAGATGCAAACTCTAGGTTGATCTTCATTCTAGTCAGAGTGTTGGCCACTATAGAAGCAGTAAAAACTCTTGCAGAGTTAATCTGCGCCGGTTCACCAACAGGAACCCCCAAAAACTTCAACAGGTGGCTCAGTTGAGCCGCATACGTGATACTCTCCTTGTTCGTCTGACTAATAGAATAGCACAGATTCTGAAACAGGGTATGACTCCAGTTCACTTGGATCCCTTTAGAAATGGCGCACATATAGTCAAAACGGTCTTGACTATAGAGATTGAAAGAGCCGGACTTCCCTTGCAACGCCTTCGCCACCACATCGTTTAGGATAATGAAATGAGGTTTGAAAACCTTCTTGTATCCATTCACATGGATCTTAGAACCGTCAGCAGAGAAGGAAGACTTCATTTCCTCCATGATTTCTAAAGGAAGCACCAAGTCGAACAGATGACCCTCCGTTAGAAGTTCAAAGAACTCCGCATAAACCGCTTCGTCAAA
The DNA here is from genome assembly GCF_907164915.1 of Impatiens glandulifera. Lineage (NCBI taxonomy): Eukaryota > Viridiplantae > Streptophyta > Magnoliopsida > Ericales > Balsaminaceae > Impatiens > Impatiens glandulifera. The sequence goes on from NC_061868.1 coordinate 24,481,042, forward strand.
AGAGATCTCCTTTCCGTTAACGGTTGCTACGATGGAATCATCTACCATAACTGCCGTTTTGAAAAACTCACGAACTTCATCTTCATAGAAGATGAACGGTCCGCCCAGATACTTCCTCAACCCAGAATATTCTAGGGTTTGGAACATCTTCACTATCTCCGGCTGATCAAAGGAATACACCGATGGAAAGTCCACTTGCAGAGTACAGTGACCGAGCGTGATTTTCTTCACCATTTTGAGAGAATGTGAATCGATACGATATTTCAGAGAGTTTTAGTGAGAGAAATGCAAGAAAACTAGGGTTCTTAGAGATTTCGAGTGATTGAAAGTTTTCAAAATCATGCAGGAATGTCCTTATATAGATGAAAAATGGAAATACTGAATAATCGTCTATTATAGGGGTATGGCCCATTAATGAATGTTAGACGTCCTTTTTCAAGAAGTAATCATTAAAAATGAGGGTATGTCAGTCATTTTCTCTAAACTTGATAGACACGTGTCTTCATGTTATTAAGAGATGACTGTTCGATATTTTGAGCGGGAAAACCAGATAGCTCAAAGCGTGTGACAATTGTCCCTGATCAGTCTAATCGGCACGTAGTTAGACGTTTTTCTTACTTCACAAATAACACAGCGTCTATTAGACGGATGAGTGTATTAGACGTGTATGTCTAATTCCGTATTTATAACAAATTCGTCTAATGTTTATTAGACGTGTACGTCTAATTCCGCATAAACACCACGTATTAGACGTGTGTTTATTAGACGTAAGCATTGTTTTGCTCAAGACGTAAAAACGTCTAAAGTCTATTAGACGTGTCCGTCTAATTGCGTGGATATAAAATCTCAACATATAGACTTAGATGTATGGATTGTGAGCAAAAATACGTCTAAGTACATACTTTTTCTTTTAGACACCCTTGTCTATTTAGACCGATTAAGGATATTCGTCTAGAGAATATCTTTAATTCCAAAGAAATTTTTCTTCTCAAAAATGAATATGGACATTAGAGTTTTATAAACAATTTTTGTGGTCCAAAGACCAAAAATATTTTTAACAAATAAAAACAATTATTCTTCCAGAATGGCAAGTGCCATTGTTGATCTTCCAAGCTATGTACTCAGAGGAGTACTCTTCTAGCTTCCTTCCTGCTATCCTCCTGCATCACCTACAAAATAAACTATTTACAAATCTTGGTACCCACACTCAATTGGGTCCTCGATCAATTAGTCCCTTAGGAATCCATATCTGAGTTATTTTGATGGATTTCCCATTTTGTGTTGTGATTAATGCATAAGATTTTGACTTAGCAGATGACTTCCTACTAGCCACTGATCCTTTGAATTTTGAAGAAGGTTTTCTTTTAAAACTCCTTGACTTAGAGTCAGGTTTTAGATTACCAGACTTATTAGCTTTTTCTATCTTATTCTTAAGCCAGCTAACGGTTGGTGGAACATAAACTATTTCATTTTTTAAAGCAACTTCTTCATGAATAGGATCAGATTCAATGTCAGTCATATTTCCTTTGACAAAACTTATTGGCTTAAGTTTGTCATTTGGCTTTGACTTTTTGCAGGACAGGTTAGGATCATTGCTATCAAATCCCAATCCGGATCTAGATCTAGTAGGTTTCAACATGTTGATCTGATATCTGACAGCATTACCAGACCTTGTCCATGCACAGAAAACATAATTAAGCCTTTTATTTTTAGATGAAAGAGTTTGAATCTGTTCCTTGAGCATCTCATTTTCAGATGAGATCTCTTCAAGCTTATTTTCAAAAACATGTGACTCTTCCTCTTTAGACAGGTTTGGTTTATTTAAATCTGATGAAGATTTAGTTTCATTTAGAGATTCTGCTAGCTTTCTGTACTCGATGACCATGTCATCTAGTGCAGCTACCAGTTGTTCCCTTGAAAACCTTTCGGATGAGAAATCAAATACCTCAGTTTCCTGAGTTCCTTCCTCATCTTCTCTAGCCATGAAGCAAGCCACGTCTTCTTCATCAATTTCACTGGATGAGAAGTACGAGCCACGGTTGCTTCCTCTGTTCTTTCCGTCACCGACCATAAGAGCCTTCAGCTCTTTTCCATCTTCCTTGGCATTTTCACGCTTTGGCTTCCGGCATTCCGATGCATAATGACTCTTCTTCCTGAAGTTGCCAAACTTTTTCACAAAGAGAGACATGGCATCGCTGCTCAGCTGCTGAGCTGCCTTCTTCACGTTCGGAGCGGTTGGTGGCTCTTCAACAGTCACCAACGCCTTGGCAATAAAAACGGACGAGGGTTGATCTTCTTCCATCCTACAGTTCAGCTCGAACTCATAGGCCTTGAGGTCAGCGAAAAGATCAAAAAGAGAGATCTTGTTCAGATCTTTGGATTCTCTCATCGCCATAGTCTTTATGTCCCATTCCCTTGGAAGAGTACGCATGACCTTTATAGCAAGCTCTCGGTTGCTATAGGTCTTGCCTAGGATGGACAGAGAGGAGACAATCTTGCTGAATCTGGTGTCGAAATCGTTCATTGTTTCACCAGGACGCATTTTGAAGTTGTCGAACTGTTGAGTGGCAACCATGATCTTGTTTTCCTTGGTTTGCTCGTTTCCCTCACACAGTTGAGTAAGTCTGTCCCAGACCTCTTTGGTAGTGTCACATTCGATGATGTAGTTGAACATACTGTCATCGAGAGATCTGTACAGAACATCAAAAGCCATGTTGTTGAGGTTGTTCTGCCTCTTTTCATCAGCAGTCCAGTCGGCCTTCTCCTTATCAATCTTGATAGGACCTTCTGTGACAACACTCCACATGTCATCATGAAGATATGAGAGATGAGCACGAACCCTTTTCTTCCAAACACTGTAGTTTTTGCGAGAGAAGGTTGGAATGGCTGTAGCACTAGCATCTCTGGGTATGTTCGACATATTTCAGGAAAGGCTTGAGAATAGAAACAGGGCTCTGATACCAATTGATAGGATCGGCTTTATCAATAGAGACGGGGGTCTGGCTAATGATGAAGACTTATGAAAAATGGTTTGATAGAAATCCTGTTAGGGATTAATATCTCTTTCTATTCTACGCAAACTTGTGTAAACACTTGAAACAGATTCAAGGCGAAATTGTTTACTTGGGTTTGAAGCACAAGATAAAATATGAAAAGATGACAGAAATGAAGAACACAACAGTTTGTTTATGGATATTCGGAGAAACTCTCCTACGTCACCCCTTCTTCCAACCACCGGAAGGATTCACTATAATATGATGAGAATCAAATACAGTTTACACACACACTTAGCTCACCATTGAACAGAATATTTTTTGTTCAATTACAAGATGAAGAATATCACTCAGCTAATGGTGTTTTGATTCTAGCTCTCTCTCTCGATTCACACACAGTAAAATCAGAAAGAAACTTCACAGAATAAGTTCAGTAAGCAAAATGATTGAGTAGTCTCTCTCTGCAAAATCAGATTGCTTGTTCGTAAGATTGCTTGAAAAAACGATGCTTCGTCCGTTGTCCTTAGGATTGATTAAATACTGAGCAGGGACTAACGGTCGAATCTTCAAGAATGATACGTGGCGCTCTTCCATTGGAAAGCCTCCATTGTACACAGCAGGTTCTTAGCACAAGGATCGTGGCCGTACCGAACTGGTAGTGCGCCGAATATTCCATCAGGAATGTACCTGCAAAACGGGTAATGTGAGGAAAATTCTCTTACGTGGCATTCCTTGATTGGATGCATATAGTTGTTGTACTAATTTTCACTGGAAAGTGGAGCAGGAGTAGGGTACAGCTATAGCACGTGGGTAGGAGAAATGCTAGATTCAAGCGTACTACTTAAACAAAGCATTAGACGTATTTCAGTTAGACGGATTTGAGAAAATCAGTCTAATGAAATAAGTCAACTCCTTCTAATGAAAACGTCTATTAGACCGCCTGGTCTAATAGAATTAGACTCGCGTCTAATTACAATAACCATTAGACGGGTACGTCTAACTCCACTGAGTTAGACTGCCACGTCTAATTCCAGTTCTACCTCAGACTAATCTGAAGGAGTTAGACTCACGTCTAACTTTCACTAATTAGACTACCCGTTTAATTATAAAATAACCATTAGACCGGCACGTCTAACTCCACTGAGTTAGACTGCCACTTCTAATTACGGTTCTACCTCAGACTAATCTGAAGAGTTAGACTCACGTCTAACTTTCACTAATTAGACTACCCGTCTAATTATAAAATAACCATTAGACCGGCACGTCTAACTCCATTGAGTTAGACTGCCACGTCTAATTCTGGTTCTACCTCAAACTAATCTGAATGAGTTAGACTAACGTCTAACTTTCACTAATTAGACAACCTGTCTAATTATAAAATAACCATTAGACTGGCACGTCTAACTCCACTGAGTTAGACTGCCACGTCTAACTCCACTAAGTTAGACTGCCACGTCTAATTCCGGTTCTACCTCAGACTAATCTGAAAGAGTTAGACTAACGTCTAACTTTCACTAATTAGACAACCCGTCTAATTATAATATAACCATTAGACCGGCACGTCTAACTCCACTGAGTTAGACTGTCACGTCTAATTCCGGTTCTACCTTAGACTAATCTGAAGGAGTTAGACTCACGTCTAACTTTCACTAATTAGACTACCTGTCTAATTATTACATAACCATTAGACCGGCACGTCTAACTCCACTGAGTTAGACTGTCACGTCTAATTCCGCGTATTCATTAGACTATCCATCTAATTCTTTACGTCTATTAGACTTACACGTCTAACTCCGATGAGTTAGACTGTACGTCTAATTCTATTAGACTGACATCTAATTCCATTAGACTTACATATGATTCCGTGTATTCATTAGACTATCCGTCTAATTCTTTACACATATATTAGACTTACACGTCTAACTCCGATGAGTTAGACTGTACGTCTAATTCTATTAGACTCACGTCTAATTCCATTAGACTGCACGTCTAACTCCGATGAGTTAGACTGTGCGTCTAATTCTATTAGACTTGTGTCTAATTTTATGCGAATGAAAATCAAGATCGGTCTAATGACCCTCATTAGATCCAAGTCTAGAGGCATGTTGTCTCAATACACCTGTATTGAAACTTATAAATTATTTTATCATCAAAATATTAGTGAGTAAATTATTTCAACACTTAGTCAAAATAATTTGACCCAACACACTTGATAATTTCTTTGTGATTCTTGATTGTTGTTACACTACAGCTTTTGTTCTTCAACTTCTCCTTAAATAGTGGAAATATGACAACGATCATATTTTTCTTTCAATAGATACCTGCATGGTAATCCTTGAATCTGATTGGTTGGTCAAAAGTAGCTGCATGGCATTAAATGTGGTGGATGCTTCCCAATAAGCAACACAACCGGTCTGTTTGTCTTCTATTTAGTTTATTAGTTGGGAAGTTTTGACAGGTACATACTCCTTGGAGGCTACTTTTAGACTTATACCAAAATAGGTATCTGACCACTATGTAGTCCTCTTCTTTCTACAGTCTATCAACAGACTTGTATCAAAGAGGAAATGGCACAGTCTGCATATTTGAAGATCTCCTTCTATATTCCCAAAGTGAAGCTATTGCATCGAAATGGAAACTTCCAGCAGTTCCATATCTTTGATTTGATTTATTGCACTTACCGTTAATTTTGTACGATCGCTTAGGATTGAGCCAATAATTTGGGCCGACCGGACTTCATGTCGGTTTGCTGTTTTAACATCGGTTGACCGATCTTACTGTCGAAGAGTAATGAATGATCTTTGAGTAAAGGTTTCACCGATTTCAGAAGTTAAGTTGAACTAATCTTCTACTGATATTGTTGCTGAGAATATAGATTAATTAAGGAGTTCCGGTTTGTGTCGCTTCTATGGTATAGGTTGACCGGCCAATTTGAGACTATGATCGCTCCTTGCTTTTCCTACACAAGCGGTGAGTTTGGTTAAGTTTTTTAAATAGTTAATTACTTATTAATTAACTATCTAATTTATCCAACAGATTCTAATAACTTCTTGTACTTAGTGACCATGTCTTTGAGTGCAGAAGTTAAATCATCTCGAGTAAAATCTTCTAAAGAGAAATCAAAAACCTTAGGTTGATCATCTGCCATTAAGTATGTGATGACTTCATTCTCGTTATCGTTAGGTGAATCATCTAAGTCATTGTCAGTCCACATGGACTTGTTTTCAGCACATATAAGAACCTTCTACTCTTTTCGGTTCTACTTAGTTTGAGCGTTACAGCCATAGATTTGAATCAGCTTGTCCCAGATTTCTTTAGCAGAGGAGCAGGACTTGATCTCACTGAATATATTCATGTTGATTGACTAGTATTGGATGTTTTTAGCAACGTTATCCAGGTTGTTCGTCGCCTTATCTTCCGTTGTCCAATCACATCTTGGCTTCACAATCATTATGGGACCATCAGTAATGACACTCCACATATCGTAATCAAGAGCAGCCAAGTGCACTTGCATTCTCATCATCCAATAATCGTAGTTTTCTTTCGAAAGTAGAGGGATATCGTTGATGATAGACATGATTCAGGTTCTTGATACTTGAGAATATAAAACAGGGCTCTGATACCACTTGATAGGATTGATGTAATCAATAGAGACGGGGGTCTGACTATTGATAATAACTTCGGATAAACGGATTGATAGAAATTCTGTTAAGGATTAATATCTCTTTCTATTCTTCGCAAATCCTTCGAACTCTTGAAACGGATTCAAGTGGGGAAATATTTGTCGGATTTGAAGCTTTAAACCAATGAAAGATGAATGGCATAAAGTAAAGAATGCAGCGAGTTGTTTATGGATGTTCGGAGAAAACCCTCCTACGTCACTCCTTCTTCCAACAACCGGAAGGATCTCACTAGATACTTCTTTGAATCAAATACAATTCACTGATCTAGCTAACTCTCTGTTGAAGAAAACAACATTTGTTCAACTTACAACACTCAATTAATGACTATAAAATAGTTCAATAACTTATCTCTCAACTTCACGTAGTGATTTACAAAATACACTTGAGAATAAAATATTTAGAGAGAGAGTAAGTTGATTCAAGAAATCAAGCTTGTAGAAATCTAGTGATTCAATGAGAGAGAGAGAGAGCTTCAGCTTCTGTCTTGTTATTTCTTGTTGTCTATCAGTTGTCTTTAGGTAGCAATTTATTTTTCAACGGTCGAATCCTCCTTTTGGAAACATGACAAACGTTCATTGGAAGGCCGCCCATAGTACACAAGTATAGCAGGCACTATGCACATGGATCATGGTTGTATCATACTGGTAGTGCGCCAAATATTTTTCAGTAATTATCCTGCATTGAACAAGTAGTGGGAAGAATATTTACTTACGTGGCATTCATTCATTGATGTTAATTGGCTTAGACTGAACAGGAGAAAGTGGAGCATAGTAGTAGACGGCTAGTTGATCATGGTAGACGTATGCTAACTTCAAACAACTACTGAAGCGAGGCATTAGACGTGCTACATTAGACTGCCAAGTCTAAGGGAGTTAGATGTCAACATCTAATAACGTGTTTCATTAGACCACCAAGTCTAATGGAGTTAGACTGCCAAGTCTAACTATATATCACTTCAGACTAATCTGAAGGAGTTAGACTTGCATGTCTAACTTTACATCCCATTAGACCACCAAGTCTAATGGAGTTAGACTCCCAAGTCTAACTACATATCACTTCAGACTAATTTTAAGGAGTTAGACTAACACGTATAACTTTACATCCCATTAGACCACCAAGTCTAATGGAGTTAGACTGCCAAGTCTAACTACATATCACTTCAGACTAATCTGAAGGAGTTAGACTTGCACGTCTAACTTTACATCCCATTAGACCACCAAGTCTAATGGAGTTAGACTGCCAAGTCTAACTACATATCACTTCAGACTAATCTGAAGGAGTTAAACTTGCACGTCTAACTTTACATCCCATTAGACCACCAAGTCTAATGGAGTTAGACTGTCAAGTCTAACTACATATCACTTCAGACTAATCTGAAGGAGTTAGACTTGCACGTGTAACTTTATATCCCATTAGACCACCAAGTCTAATGGAGTTAGACTGCCAAGTCTAACTACATATCACTTCAGACTAATCTGAAGGAGTTAGACTTGCACGTCTAACTTTAAATCTTATTAGACCACCAAGTCTAATGGAGTTAGTCTGCCAAGTCTAACTACATATCACTTCAAACTAATCTGAAAGAGTTAAATTTGCACGTCTAACTTCGTATCTCAATAGACCACCAAGTTTAATGGAGTTAGACTGCCAAGTCTAACTACATATCACTTCAGACTAATATGATGGAGTTAGACTTGCACGTCTAACTTCGCACCATGTCTAATGGAGTTAGAGTTAGATTGCCAAGTCTAACTACATATCTGCGTGCGTTGACTTTGAGACATCTACTCGCGCGCGTTGACTTTGAGATGTGCCTGCAAATTAATAAAACTCCAATTATTAATTTTTCATTTGGTGAGATTCGAACCCAGGTCACCCATGTAACAAGCTGATGTACTTACAAGTACACCACATATAATGTTGATATCTAAATATATATTTATATATTTGATATGACTAACAGTTATTGAACTTAATTTTATCCATTTATTATCAAAAACCATTTCACCAGTCATTAAAATCAAGTATGTTAAATTATTTTAAATCAATTAAAAACTTAACCCAATAATTTTTCCCTTTTGGATTATTTAAGCTAAATTATCAAAACCAGTTGAGTTCATGATTTAAACATAATTCAACAATTTTTAAAATCTTTACTCAACAGAAAGATTATTGTGAAACAAGGAGTGTAACATCCTCGTAGTTAAGGTATTTGACCAACTACATATTTTGAGTTAAGCATCTAGTTAGTTACTAGTAGAGTCGCTAGTTTTATATACGTTGATAGAATCGGTGCTAACAGTAGAGACTAGTGTCTGACTATTGTTAACAGCTTACGATAAACTCTTCGATAGCAATTTCTTTTTTACTAAGAATAAAATTTATTCAAACATTTTGCTGCAATAATAAAATATAATTTAATAAAATATATAATAAGTTTTATAATACTGTTGATATTTCCCCCTTTATATCAACGGTTTTTAAAATGGTTGATATAGATTTGGTCAATATTAACGGCTTTTAAAGTGGTTGATATAGATGTGGTTAATATCAACGGTTTTTAAAACTGTTAATATAGAGTGGGTCAATATCAACCATTTTAAAATTCCGTTAATATTGATGAGTTAATATCAACCGTTTTAAGAGCGGTTGATATTGACCCCCTTTATATCAACGGTTTTTGAAACTGTTGATATAGAGTGGAGTCAATATCAACCGTTTTAAAATTCCGTTAATATAGATGAGTTAATATCAACCGTTTTTAAGAGCGGTTGATATTGACCCCCTTTATATTAACGGTTTTAAAACGGTTGGTATTACCCCTTTAATATCTGAACAAACGGTTACTATTTTTGGTTACTATTAATAATTTTTTTACTAGTGTATTGCATCGGTCCTAAAATAATTCCAGCACCCTTCATAGGTCCTAGTGTGCTCTTGGGCTATATTTCTGTTTTTTATTTTAATATTCTATTTTGTTTCCTTTTTCTTTTATTTCTCAAATCGAATTCTGTTATGTTATTACAACATTAATTATGAATATTGTAGGGAAAGACAGTAACTATATAAGGCTGATCTTTCTTCCTCAATGACCCATGAAAATGAATATTTGAATTCTCTTGTGAAAGTTCTTTACTCCTATTTTATTTTAGGTTTTGAAATTTTGTCTTGGACTATTTGGCATAGACCAACAATATTTCTTTTCTCACCCTTGACTCTTCTTCTCCCCATCTCAAATTCTCCACTACAAAACCCTTCCGCTGCCCTTTGTTTATATATCCACCCAGTCATAGAGATCAAGAACTCGATTCTTGAAATTAAGAACCCAAAATTACTAAGTTACAAATTAAGACGTAACATCTTGGTATCAGAGCAAGACAATTCTCTAAATGATAGACACCCGCCAACAATCAGAGATGGATGCTCTAAAGACACTAATCGAAGGATTGTCCTAATAATCAACTACTACACATGCCATTTTTCACCAACACATGATCGAATTGGTTGCTATGAACGCTTCCCTTAAACAGCAGATGACCGAATTAAGCAATAACATAGACAGAAGGTTCAATACCGCTGAAGAAAGACTTGTAGCGATTGAAAGTGGTGCGTCTGGAAATAGTCAAGATCCCTACACTAGACCCTATGATGATCATTCCTGCCACGGTCCTTCCCCGTACAGGCCCCAACATCCTGCCCAGAATCGCGACCCACAATATTTTCCTCCAACCCGGCTAACCAAGGTCGATTTTCCTCGGTGTGATGGGCCTGATGTGGAGGGATAGCTAATATCCGATGAGCAATTCTTCAGGGTGGACAAGACTAAGGATGCCACTAAACTAGAAATTGCCCCCAATCACTTTTATGGCAAGGCAAGAATGTGGTATGGCTCATATTTGCATAATCGCAACCATATGGAAGTCATGACATGGGACATGTTCAAGAGAGATCACATGGCGCAATTTGGGCTCTCTATACACGACACTCCAATGAGATAATTGATGAATCTAAAACAGGTTGGCTCTGTTCAAGAATACAATATGCAATACATGTCGATTTCTCAAAAATTATATCATATGCCAAGGGACTACGTAATAGATTTCTACTTGTCCTGTTTGAGGGAGGAGATTGCAAACTGCATCAAGTTGTGATCCCCTAACTCTCTAAATGAAGTTATGGTCATGGTCAAGGTCCAATAAGCAACTTATAGGTCCTTGATGAGCAGCGAGCACTTATATAACACTGAAGCATCGTTGTTGCTCAAGTCATCCAATGTCAACACGGCCTGGCCAAGTACCAACCTGACCACCGATCCCAATAATTCTTCCCTTGCATCTTCTTCCAGCACAAACCAGGGCTACATGAAGAAATTAGATCCGGCTATAATAGACGAGAAAAGGAAGAAAGGCATGTGTTATACATGCAATGAAAGGTGGGAGCCCAATCATAGGTGCAAATCCAAATTATTCATGGTCTCGGCTAATCATCAAGAAGTCCAAGAACCCGTTCAAGAACACATTTTTGATGATCTACCTTTGTTTCTTGGGGAAGGGGATGAACCAGTCATATCCTTACATGCATTGACCAGTTCTAAAACTTTTCAAATGCTCCAGATTCATGGCAAGATCGAGAACCTGCCGGTAGTGATCCTGATTGATACAGGCAGCACTCATAATTTTATCAATAGTAGGATTTTGGAGAAAATAGGACACAAAAGTATGGCAACCCAGGCGTAATCGGTTAGAGTGGCTGATGGATCCAATATTTTATGCTCTAGCATTTATAAAGACTTTAAATGGTCGATGGAAGGCAATGACTATCAAACAGAAATGAAGGTAATTTCCATGGACGGATATGATATTGTGATGGGCATTGAATGGTTGATTACTTTAGGTCCCTCATCCTAGAATTTTGAAAAGCTAACTCTTTTTATGAGAAGCAAGGCAGAACCACGGTCCTAAAGGGTATTCCTTGGGCACAGGTCACTCTGATGCATGGCAACCAACTGGAAAAAAACCTTAGAAAAATGTAGTGTTGCTGCCAAGGTGAAAATAAAAAGTCAGTATGAAGGCCAAATTGTGTCACTCGCGGCAATGACCTTGAAAGATATTCATGAAGATCTCCAGCAACTATTTTAAGTGTTCAACGCTCTATTCCAGGAACCCGAAGACCGACAACAAGTTAGGAGAATAATTAGAAGTTATGGCTCTTTTGCTGCCCTTGTGATGCTGGTTCGGGAAAAATACTTGGCCTGGGTTTTTGAAGACACTATAGAGTATAATCAGAGCTGGAAGAAGTTTTTTTATATATCTGCTCCAAGTCTTGGCGACATGCAGCAACAAAGGTCAACTCTAAACAATATAAAAGTCGACTTTGGGTGCACAAAAATTTCTTACATGGGTGGAGTGACGACTGACCCGATAGTGCTAAAGACTACAAGGATCTTTCCAGCTCCACTACTGAAAAGATGTTATCAAAGGCTTATAAAGGATTGCGGTCCTATTCTCCGACCTTTGTTAGACATGTTGAAATCCGACCGAAACAAAAGAAAATAGTTTTATTTTAAGATAGGAGGCTGCGAATTAGAAGTTGACTAGACAACGGTCTTATCATCGAGGGCGACGAACTTTAAAGGGGGAGATAATGTTATGTTCTCCAAATTAATGTATCGGTCCTAGAATAATTCTAGCACCCTTTATCGGTCCTAGTGTGCACTTGGGCTACATTTCTGTTTTTTGTTTTAATATTTTGTTTTGTTTCCCTTTTCTTTTATTTCTCAAACTGAATTGTGTTATGTGTTACAACAATAATTCTGAATATTGTGGGGAAAGACAGCAACTATATAAGGCTGCTCTTTCTTCCCCAAAGACCCATGAAAATGAATATTTGAATTATCTTATAAAAGTTCTTCACCTCTATTTTATTTTAGGTTTTGAACATTTGTCTTGGACTGTGAAGGATTAATATCTATTTATATTCTTCACAAATCCTTCGAACTCTTGAAACAGTTTCAAGTGTGAAGTGTTCTTCGGATTTGAAGCTTTGAACGACTAAAGGAAAATCGCAGAAAGTAAAGAACATAGGGGGTTTTATGGATGTTTAGAGATAATACTCCTACGTCACCTATTCTTCCACAACCGGAAGGATATCCACTAAATACTTTGAATCGAATACAACTTACTAAACTAGCAAACTCTCTGTTGAACAGAACAACCTCTGTTCAACTTACAATATTCTCACAGCTAGACAGTAATTGATTCTCTCTCTTGATCTTAAAGAATGTAAGAAGTTAGTAAGAGAAAGAGTGAATGAGTAAGCAAGCAACTTCGTGTGTTCAATTGATCCAGTTGATTCGTCCGCTGTCCTTGAGCATCTATTTATAGTAGAAGGACACCAATGATCGAATCTTCTTTGTGGACACGTGGCAAGTGTCCATTGGAAGGCCGCCCATATTACCATAATACAACATACTCTGAGAAAATGGATCGTGGTCGTACAGAACTAATAGTGCGCCGAATATCCTCTGATATTGTCTTGTACTAGACAGGTTGTTGGAAGGATATTTGCGTATGTGGCGTTAGTTCATTTAATACAATTAGTTGTCTTGACAGACTGCACAAAAGAGAGTGGAGTAGGAGTAGCAGACATCTAATTGATCATGGTTAGACGCATGCTTTCTTCAGATGGCTGCTAAAGAAAGGCATTAGACGTACTCCGTTAGACCTTGTCTAAAGTAGTTAGACGTCCTCGTCTAACTACGCATCCCCTTAGACCTCGTCTAAAGGAGTTAGACGTCCTCGTCTAACTATGCATCCTTTAGACCTCGTCTAACTATGCTTCCTTTAGACCTCGTCTAAGGGAGTTAGACGTCCTCGTATAACTATGCATCCTTTAGACCTCGTCTAAAAGAGTTAGACGACCTCGTCTAACTACGCTTCCTTTAGACCTCATCTAAAGGGGTTACACGTCTTTGTCTAACTACGCTTCCCTTTAGACCTCTTCTAAAGGATTTAAACATTCTCGTCTAACTACACTTCCCTGTAGACCTCGTCTAAAGGAGTTAGACGTCCTCGTCTATAGGAGTTAGACGTCCTCGTCTAAAGGAGTTAGACATTCTCGTCTAACTACGCTTCCCTTTAGACCTCGTCTAAAGGAGTTAGACGTTCTCGTCTAACTACGCATCCCTTTAGACCTCGTATAAATGAGTTAGACGTCCTCGTCTAAAGGAGTTAGACGTCCTTGTCTAACTACACTTCTCTATAGACTTCGTCTAAAGGAGTTAGACATCCTTGTCTACCTATGCATCCCTTTAAACATCGTCTAAAGGAGTTAGACGTCCTCGTCTAACTACTCATCCCTTTAGACCTCATCTAAAGGAGATAGACTACCACGTCTAACTATGTTTCCCTTTAAACTTTGTCTAAAGGAGTTAGACTACCACTTCTAACTACGTTTCCTTTTAGACCACGTCTAAAGTACATATTCATATGCACCTACATAAAAACAAATAGACAACTTAGCTTTATTCAATTTAAACATCTAACTTTATTCTATTTAAACATCATCAAAATTATGTTGTTTAATGTTTCATAACTTTTGTTTATTTCTAAGTTAATTATTTTTCACTTAATTAACTCTTTTCTTTACTTTGTTTTAAATTTTTCCCATCAATTTTCCCATTTTTTATGATGTTAAAACTATGCAATCTTAATAAAGAAAAATAATCACCCATCAAATAAGATTGAAATCAAAGTAGTTCACCAAAGTAGTTCTCCAAAGTATTAAAACATAAGTTTAAAGTACGAGAAACATAGAGAAAGATTTAGGGTCCTTCCCTTTTCACTCTTGGATCCGCGCAGCTATCAGGAATTGATTCTCTAGTTAGGATGTTATGGAATCGTGTAATCGCTCGACCTCCATTGCCATCTCCTTTGTCGCCTCCACGGCCTGGACCTCTTCTTACTGGTGCACAACCGTCTTCACTACCTCCAGCAACTTTTCGCTTTGATTTCAATTGAGTTCCTCTAGAAGACGTTGACCCCCCTTTTTTGCTTCCTTCCCCTTTCTAACATTATCAGGGTCGGCAGCAACAAGAGCTCTTTCCTTCTCAGCAGTAGCTTCAACCTCTTCTACGGCTTGAAATTGCCTTGCAAGTGTATCAGTCTTCTCTAGTCGCCCAGCCTCTACTCTATTTAATGAATTTGACATTTCCATTATTTGTGCCTAAATAAAATCAATTGGGGATCTTCTATCTTGGTGAAGCTCTAGGTTGAAAGTCTTAGCTTTAGCATGAAGATCCGATTGTCGATTAAAGAGATTCTTTTCCAGCTTCTTGTACTGAGTATGAAGGAGGTTGACTTCGTATGTATTTCGCTTTAGAGATTTCTCAGTTTCTTTTTGGGTGGCAAGAATGGAAGAGATCTTCTTTACTTGAAGAAGACCCCTTTTCAAGATGAGCCAATTTGGACGATATGTCCATTATATTCGGTTGCATTGAACTCAGCGCATCCATGATTGAATTACAAAAGTTTGCTCCTCCAGGAAAAGCTTCTTCAGAGGAATGAGCAGCCGACGATACGGCTTGGAAACATGTTGGAGCAGTGCGAATGGGGTTCACATGCATATTCATTTGTAAAGAACGATCTGGTCTTTATCTTTAGGAGGGGAAGAGGGAGCCTTTGATGCATCCTTAGACATATCTTGTTCATTTAGAATATCTACACATACCTGATTAATACGCTCTAAAATATCTTCAAAGTGAAGAGGTAGATCAACAACGTTGTCAACAATGTATGTAGTTGTCCTAATGGAGGATGATCGATGAACAGGTGGAGACGGAATATGGTTTTCTTCTAATGGTGCTTCTTCTGATGATGAGGATGACTCGTCTTTTTCAGATTGTTCCCGCTTAGCAGAAGAAATCTTCTCGGAATATACTTGCTTTAAGAGTTTCACCTCAGCCTGTGACCCTGGTGTCTAATCAATTGGCTTTGGTGAGTCTTCCGCAACCAATGGAGATTTTTCTGCTTCAGATATAGAAGGAGCCACTTCAGATGTCTCCTTCTGTGGAATGGGCGTTTGATTATCTTCAAAAGTAACTACCTCCTCTTCTATGTTGATTTCAGATTAAACCAAGACAGGAGTTTGTTCAACATGCTAGGCCATTAAGCACTTTTCTTCAAAGGATATGTTGGACAGCTCAATGAGATGGACAGTAGCCTGCTCTTCTTCTTTAGAAACAAACTGATCACCTTCAATAATTTGCATCGGCTCGTCATTACTGGAAGACATGTCATAAAATATATTTGACTGGGAAGACTTGGAGTAGTGAACGTGTTGAAGGACTATGGAGCAGTAGTCATTCATAACCAAATCGAGTCGCTTCAATGCATTATGTTATGCAAGAGCATCCCTGTCAAGCGGGTTAAAATTAGCCTTTCTTGCCTCAAGTAGGGGAAAGAGAGCTCGACCCATAATATTGGCCACTACTAGATCCTTTCTTTTGAGGGCTTCAACCTTGCTCGACCCATAATATTGGCCACTACTAGATCCTTTCATTTGAGGGATTCAACCTTGCTATGGTGCCTTTCACGGAGAAATTAGTGAAAATATGACAGGGATTAACAGCCTCACCCCCGCCCATAGGAACACCCAGATGCTCCATGAACCAACCGAGTTAGACTAAGAAGCCCGCACTCTGCTTGTTTTTTGAATAAACTAACTGGCAGAGATTTGAAAATAAGGTAGATGCTCAGTTGATTGACATACCTTTTGATATTACCATCATGTACTTGAATATGTCTTGACTGTAAAGGTCAAACGAACCTGCCCTACCATGAAGAGCCTTCGCCACAATGTCGTTTAGAAGAATAAAGTGGGGCTTCAGGACCTTCTTCTTTCCGTTCAGTCTGATCGAACTACCATCGTTTGAGAAGACGATCTGCATTTCTGAAATAGCCTGAGCCAGAAGAGCAACGTCAAGGTGTGATCCTCTGATGGTAGTTCGAAGAACTCAGCGAACGCCAATTCATCAAAAGAAATATATTTTCCATTTAGCGTCGCCGTTATCGTGTCACCAACCACATTTGCCATCTTGAAGAACTCACGGACCTCCTTTTTATAGAAAGTATAAGGACCGCCGAGATACTTTCTAAGGCTAGAGTACTCAAGAGAACGGGACATTTCCACAACATCCTGTTGATCGATAGAGTAGACAAAATCAAAATCCACCTGCAAGGTGTTGTGAGCAAGAGAGATAACCTTCTTGTCAACCATTTTGAGTGTAAGAAACGGATTAGAACGGAGATAAACAAAGTTTCTTAGAGAGAAGGTAGAGAAAAATTTATGGTTCTATGAAAATAGGAAGCGTAAGAACCCTATAAATGAAAAATATCTTTAAATAGAATTCGAACAGTCACATGTTTAACCGTCACTTTTTGAAAAAGAAAACCCATCAATTAATTTTAGACGTCTTTTTCCAAAAATAGTCATCATTAACTTAGTTTTTACCAAAAATATTTTAATGTTTAAAGATATATTAGTCATTTTCTTTAACATTTAAAGACATGTGTCTTCAAGTTATTCGAATTTAAAAAATAACTGTTTTTTGAAAGGATCGGTGGCACCAATAGAGACAGGGGTCTAGCTATTCATGACAACTTCGTACAAAAATGGTTTGATAGAAATCCTGTTAGGGATTTAAATCACTTTCTATACTTCACAAACCCTTACAAACTCTTGAACGATTCAAGTGCGGAAACGTTTGCTCAGGTTTAAATCTAAGAACCGATGAAGGATAAGATGACAGAATGTAAATGACATAAGTAGATGTTTATGGATGTTCAGAGAAAAACTATCATACGTCACCCCTTCTTCCAACCACTGGAAGGATTCACTATACTTTACTTAGAATCAAATACAGTTACAAGGCTAGCTCATTGTTGAATAGAACTGATTTTATTCAACTTACAGTATATTGAAGAATATCACTCAACTAGACAATACTTTGATTCTATCTCTCTCTCTTGATGTACAAACACAGTAAACAAGAAAGCAATTTGTAAGATTGTAAGTTCAGCAAGCAAGTGTCTGGCCAACCGTTCGTCCGTTGTTCTTGAGTATCCTTAAATAGAGAGCAGGTACTAACGGTCGAATCTTCTATAATGACACGTGGAAAATACCCATTGGAGAGCCTCCATAGTACACAGGTGCAGCAGACTCGGTGCATAAAGATCATGGTCATACCAATCTGGTATTGCGCCGAATATTTTTCTAGGATTATCCTGAAAGAAACAAGTAGTCGGAAGAATATTTGCTTATGTGGCATTAATTTATTGGATGTAACTCGCTGTCGTACTGATCTACACAGAATAGTGGAGCAGGAGTAGCGTACGGCTAGTTAATCGTGGGTAGACGGATGCTAACTTCAAGCAACTGCTGAAGCATGGAATTAGACGTTCTCCAATTAGACTGACAAGTGTGATAGAGTTAGACGCCCCCGTCTAGTAGTAGGATTCATTAGACCACTGAGTCTAATGGAGTTAGACGACACGTCTAACTACAAGTCCCTTTAGACTAATTTGAAGGAGTTAGATTGCACGTCTAACTTTCATCTGTTAGACTCCACGTCTAACTACGAGTCCCTTCAAACTAATCTGAAGGAATTAAACTATACGTCTAACTTTCATCTATTAGACTACACGTCTATCTACGAGTCCCTTCAAACTAATCTAAAGGAGTTAGACTACACGTCTAACTTTCATCTGTTAGACTGCACGTCTAACTACGAGACCCTTTAGACTAATCTGAAGGAGTTAGACTGCACGTCTAACTTTCATTTGTTAGACTGCACGTCTAACTACGCCTGTTAGACTGCACGTCTAACTATGTATCTATTAGACTGCACGTCTAACTACGTTTGTTAGACTACACATCTAACTACGAGTCCCTTTAGACTAATCTGAAGGAGTTAGACTGCACGTCTAACTTTTATCTATTAGACTGCACGTCTAACTTTCATCTGTTAGACTACACGTCTAACTACGAGTCCCTTCAGACTAATCTGAAAGAGTTAGACTGCACGTCTAACTTTCATCTGTTAGACTGCACATCTAACTACGTCTGTTAGACTACACGTCTAACTACGTATCTGTTAGACTGTACGTCTAACTACGTATCTGTTAGATTGCACGTCTAACTATGTTTGTTAGACTGCACGTCTAACTTTGTATCTATTAGACTGCACGTCTAACTATACCTGTTAAACTACATGTCTAACTACGTATCTATTAGACTACACGTCTAACTATGTATCTGTTAGACTATACGTCTAACTACGTATCTGTTAGATTGCACGTCTAACTACGAGTCCCTTTAGACTAATATGAAGGAGTTAGACTGCATGTCTAACTTTCATCTGTTTGACTAGACGTCTAACTACGCCTATTTGACTACACGTCTAACTATGCCTGTTAGACTGCACGTCTAACTACGTATCTGTTAGACTGCACGTCTAACTACGTATCCGTTAGACTGCACGTCTAACTACGTATCCGTTAGACTAAACGTCTAACTACGTATATTAGACTGTATGTCTATTTACGTATCTATTAGACTGCACGTCTAACTACGTCTATTAGACTGCACGTCTAACTCAATGCGTCTAATAGCCAGTAAGTCTAATGAACCTCATTCAGACTTAGTCTAATTTAACAAGTTTTTGATACACCTGCACAAAAACAACTAGATGGCTTAGTTTCGTTCTTATTCAAGTTTTATACAAACTCATCATCAAAATTCCGTTAGTCAAAATGATTTGACCCTTAGTCAAAATAATTTGACCTAACAGTTTTAATGTTTGGTCGGGAAAATTAGATGACAACGCATATATAGATGACAATTGTCCTCAATTAGTTCGAAAATGAAGCATCTAACTGCACACGTAGTTAGACGTCTAACTTGTTGTCCACATTCCATCATCTAAGTTGGATATAAGTCTATTAGACACGGGCGTCTAATTACACTTGCCTTACAAACATCTAGACGTCTATTATACGTAGACGTCTAATTACGCTTGAACAACATGTGTTAAATGTGTGTCTAGTTAGACATGAGCATCTAACTACGCTTATCTTTCATACCTCTAACATTCGTATGTTTTAAACCAAGACAATTATCCAACTTAGAAGCACTGACTACTTAAGCAAATATACGTCTAAGTACTTGTTTTTCTATTAGACGACCACGTCTATTAGACCGATTAAAGCTTTCTTCTGCGTGCATCTGTATGAACATTTTAAACATTAGATTTCCCCCTCAATTTATGCATGTTTAAAACAAATAAATAAGAGATTTGAGGTCCTCACGACCCAAAAATAATTTTAGGAAAGAAAAACTTAGTCCATGGGAGTGGCAAATGTGTCACTTGTTGATCTGTTGGAGCATGTTCTCAAGAGAGTGTGCTCAAGGTTTCCTCCATGCAGCTGTCATATATTACCTACATAAAAATGTATTTACATCTTTTGGTACCCACATTTATTTAGGTCCTCGGTCAATCAGTCCCTTAGGAATCCATATTTGAGTTATTCTGATGGACTTCCCATTTTGTGTTGTGATTAGTGCATATGATTTAGGCCTAGTAGACGTCTTCCTACTAGAAGTTGATCCCTTAACTTTAGAGGATGATTTTTGTTTAAAACTCCTTGACTTCTTGTCAGGTTTTGATATGCCAGACTTGCTGGCTGCTTCCTTTTTAAGTTTCAACTAGCTTACCGTTGGTAGGACATAAATAATCTCATCATTTAAGGTTAGATCCTCACAGTTTAGATCAGTTCCATTATTAATTAAACTCTCTTTGACAAAGCTTATTGGCTTAAACTTGTCTATTGATGAGTTTAACTTTTTCACTGGACTTGTCTGGGATAGATTTGTCATATCCTAAACCGGATTTGCATCCGGCAGGCCTTAACAGACTAATTGATATTTAACAGCTTCTCTAGACCTTGTCCAAGAACTGACAATGTAAGTTAAACATTGATTTTCAGAAAAACATTGTTTGAACCTTTTCCTTAAGTTTCTCATTTTCAGATAAGATCTCGATCATGTTGTTTTCAAAAACTTTTGGTTCAAAAACTTGAGATGAAACAGAGTTATTGGTTTCATATTTTGATTTCATATCATTTTGAGAGTCAGATAGCTTTCTGAACTCCATGACCATGTCATTGAGTGCGGAAATTAAGTCATCTCGTGTAAACTCTTTTGAAGACAAATCAAATACCTCAGATTCCTTAAAGTCTTCATCTTCTCTTGTCATAAAGCAAGAAACCTCTTCAACATCACTATCACTGGATGATGAGTCATCTGAGTCGCTTTGGATCCACTTAGCCTTGCTGTCATCCGCCATGAGAGACTTCAGCTCTTTCTCGTTGTCTTTCTTTTTCTCGTCACGTATTGGCTTCATACACTCCGATTTGTAATGACCTAGTTTTCCACAGTTAAAAAACTTCATGTTAGACTTAGAGTTAGTCTTATCATCATTGTTATTGTTTGAAGAGTTTGATTTAGAATTGCTCTTCTTCATGAATTTTCCGAATTTCTTCACGAAAAGAGCCATTGCGTCGCTGCTGAGCTGTTGGGTAGCCGTCTGTACTTCAG
The DNA here is from genome assembly GCF_907164915.1 of Impatiens glandulifera. Classification (NCBI taxonomy): domain Eukaryota; kingdom Viridiplantae; phylum Streptophyta; class Magnoliopsida; order Ericales; family Balsaminaceae; genus Impatiens; species Impatiens glandulifera. The sequence continues at coordinate 24,502,370 of NC_061868.1, forward strand.
TGGCAACTAATGGCTCCTCAGCAGTCACCAAAGCCTTGGTTATGATGGTGAATGTGGGGTGCTCCTCTTCATTCCTAAAGTTCAACTCGAACTCATAGGCCTTCAGATCGGCAAGAAAGTCAAAGAGCTCCATCTTATTGAGGTCCCTCATCGCCATAATCTTGATGTCCCACTCCCTGGAAAAAGCTCGCATGACCTTTATAGCAATCTCTTTGTTGATGTAAGTCTTGCTCAGAATAGAGAGAGTGGTGACGATTTTGCTGAATCTTGCATCAAACTCAAACATCGTCTCTCCAGGATGCATCTTAAAGTTATCGAACTGCTAGGTGGCAACCGTAATCTTATTTTCTTTGGTTTTCTCATTTCCTTCACAAAGTTGAGTGAGTCTTTCCCAAACTTCTTTGGCAGACTCGCATGATATGATGTAGTTAAACATGCTATCGTCAAGAGATCTGTATAAGATATTCATGGCCAAGTTGTCGAGGTTGTTCTTCCTCATGTCTTCATTTGTCCACTCTGATTTATCTTTCTTTATCTTGATAGGATCTTCTGTGACGATACTCCATATGTCATCATCTAAGGAAGCAAGATGAGCACGAACTCTCTTCATCCACACGATGTAGTTTTCTTTCGAAAACATAGAAATCTTGGAGGAGTTGGCATCTTTAGTCATGATTCAGGTTCTTTAGAAGCTTGAGAAGAGAAAACTTGGCTCTAATACCACTTGATAGGATCGGTGCTAACAGTAGAGACTAGGGTCTGACTATTGTTAACAACTTATGATAAACTCTTCGATAGTAATCTTGTGAGGGATTATTATATATTTCTATTCTTCACAAATCCTTCGAACTCTTGAAACGGTTTCAAGTGAGGAAGTGTTCGTCGGATTTGAAGCTTTGAACGACTGAAGGAAAATGGTAGAAAGTAAAGAATACGTGGAGTTTTATGGATGTTCGGAGATAAAACTCCTACGTCACTTCATCTTCCACAACCGAAAGGATATCTACTAAATACTTTGAATCGAATACAATTTACTGAACTATGAAACTCTTTGTTGAATAGAACAACCTCTGTTCAACTTACAATATTTTCAATAATATTCTCACAACTAGACAGTAATTGATTCTCTCTTTTAATCTTGAAGAATGTAAAAAGTTAGTAAGAGCAAAAATGAATGAGTAAGCAAGCAACTTCGTGTGTTTAATTGATCCAGTTGATTCGCCCGTTGTCCTTGAGCATCTATTTATAGTAGAAGGACACCAACGATCGAATCTTCTTTGTGGACACATGACAAGTGTCCATTGGAAGGCCGCACATAGTACCAGAATACAGCAGACTCTGAACACTTTATTAATTATTTATAATATATATCTAAATATATAAAATAATTAAGCATATGAAATATAAATACATTGTTATTTTTTTTATTTATAATTATAATTTTAGAAATCAAACTAGCCTTAACTAATTATCTAAAAGTAATTGATATTGATAACGGTGATCGAAATGAATAATAATAATACTGAGAGGGTGAGAGAGTAAAAAAATGAATTGATAATTAAAAGATTGAGTCAAAAGCATGTGTGAAAAGATGAAAAGATATATAATATTAATAATAATAAAAATTATTTTTCTTTATTGAATGAATCATCTAAATATGTTTTTTTTTAAAAACTTTATTGAATAAATTATCTAAATATTTTTAAAAAAAAATGGAAATAGAAATGGAGATAAAAGGGTGATTTTTAAATGAGAGAGAGTAAATTGATAATTTTAAAATATTATTAAATATTTTTATATCATATTTATATTAAATATATTTCTAAAAATTAATATATTCATATAATTTATTTTAAAATATATTATTTTTTAATTTAAATCATTTATTAATATTTAAAATTTTATATTAATAAAATTTTATAAAAAATAATATATTAATATAATTTATTTTCAAATATACTATTTTTTTAATTTAAATCATTTATTAATATTTAAAATTAAATTAATAAATATATATATTATATTAATTATTAAATAATATTATAAATTTAAAATTAAATAAGATAGACGTATAAACTAAGTTGACATGAATAAGATGAAAATAAACTGTAAATTAATAAATTCTTTATTTTAGATATTGGCTGCCCAATTTTTATTTACCAGCCTAAGTAATTTTTTAAGAAGGCCCATGCCTAAAGTAACAAAAATTATAAAAATTAGAAAATCTGCAAATTGAAAATAATATGACAATCAATTTCAAGCCCGATTTCAAGGTGCGATTAAATACAAAAATATCTCGAAGGGGTATCATATTTTGTTATTATAAATTGTTTGGATATAATTCTAACTCAAATTCAGATTATATATATTATCTTACCTGTTATCTACGATATCTGATATGTTTATTCTGGTTATTTCGATAACTTTATTAATTGAATTATGTAGATGCATGATAAGATTATAACTTGGTTTAGATATCATATGGTAATGCTAGTTATTAAAGAATGATTTTCTTCATTTATATAGGAAAAGTTTCGAGACATACATGCCTATTTGAAGTCTGGAGTGTTAAGAAAATATCTAATTTAATCTAAATACACGATAAAAGAAGATATAAAAATAAAGTGGTAAAGAATAATAAAGAACACAACATATAACGAGGTTCGGCCAACAATGCTTACATCCTCGGGAATCGTCCATTCTATTGATTTTCCATGAAATAATAATTCAATTAACCTTATGTTACAATGTCTCTATTTATAGAAGTAATTAAAATCAAAAAAGACTAAACTACTACTCCTAAGTCCAATAAAGGCTTAAAGCCCAATTACAATATATAAACTAATAAAATATGAGCCCAAAACCCAACCATCCCCACCTTGGGCGAATACCGCGCTTATTGAGATGTGATGAATAAATAACAAATTCAACAATCTTCACATTGACGAATTTCACGTTCCTTAGGAAATACATGAGTCGTACTCATCAATCTCCACTTTGACAAAAGTCAATCCATCAAGAAATAAGTGGGTTCAACACTTCAATCTTCATCTTTGCTCGAGCCATTCATGAGATAATTTTTCGTACCTCCACTTCCACTCAAGAGCCCTTAGAAGAATAACAATCTCCACCATCACATATATCGCGCCATCAAAAGGTTATAAGTCACACATCAATCTTCACTGCTCGAGCCATTCACAAGATAAATCATTATACATCCACTTCCGCTCAAAAGCCCTTATAAGATAAAATCATAGAGTTTATAACACCAAGTAAATTTGGATAACCACGTTATTTCAATGACAAGAGACATTCAACAACTTTTCCCAATCTTTGTTCATACCCATTGACATATGCGAAAACTAGAATTAACAATTCTATATTATGTCAAAATAATTTTTACCTTTGTTTGCCACAAATTGAGTGTCTTATTTTTCAAGTCCAACAATTGACTGAAACCAAAATACCGATTAGACCCTAGACAAACTTTCATCATTTACTTTTTCAAAATCAGATATCTATCAAAAATTGAGGACACCCAAAACGAACTTCCATCGTCTACTTCCTCAAAATAAGATATCGATCGAAAAATGAGAAGACCTGAGACGATCTTTTATCGTCTACTTCATAACAAATAAATTAGATTATCACGACATCTCTTTTCTTAAACTCAAGATCTGACAAAGTATTTGTCACTCATCTTGCCTTGAACGTTGCTTACTCAACCAACTTGAACTTCATACTTCTCCTTGAACAAATTAACTTGCAATCTACTAGTTTCTTGAATCCAAAAACAAATAACATTTCAAGAATATTATTTCAAGATTCACTATCTCTCTTCAATTGTCTTCACCAATGCTTTAAATGATCATTTATAGTTTCTCTAAACGAAATCGAATGTCCTTCCATTTGAATTGATTGAACCTCTCATCTGGCCCCTTTTTCATGACTAGAAATCTCATTCAAGGTCTCAATCATATTAAACATCATGTCCCATAGTTGAGAAATGGTTGTATCAATAACACATTGTATCACGTAAACTAGGAATAACAATTACACAAAGTATCACGTCACATAGTTGGGAAATAATTGTATCAATGACACAAAGTATCACGTAAATTAGGAATAACAATGACACAAAATATCACGTCCCATAATTGTATCAATGATACAAAGTATCACGTAAATTAGGAATAGCAATGACACAAAATATCACGTCCCATAGTTGGGAAAAGTTAGAAAATAGCTGTATCAACTACACAAAGTATCACACGTAAACTAGGAATAACAACGATATAAAATATCACGTAAATTAAGAATAGCTTGACAATTAATAGAACTTTGTCATTAAACATGCATGTCTTTCAGCGACACTGTCACTCATAATAAGTAAAAAACACCATTTATAGATCAATCACAATAAAACTATATTGCTAGAGTAACTTTTATATAAATAACTAGTTTGAATGAAAAAATACACATTTAAATGGAGGCCAAAATACCTATGTATGGCAAGCATACTTTAGTTTATCACATTCATGATCACTCTTGTTATAGAAGGTTGATTTTATCATTGTTATCACAAGTCTTCAAAGTTTTAGTCAACTTTTAATAACTTTTAACTCTAAGTCTCTTTATTTTTAACGATATGACTTTTTTTATTATTTACGAAAAGTAGCTTATTAGCTTTCAACATCTTCCATACAATGAGAACACACTTTAAGATATTCCAACCCCTTTCATTTCATTCTTGAGTTTATTAAATACGAGAGGATAGTTCATTCAACACTAAAAAGCTCTTAGACAATACTAGGTCACTCTTAGAACTTATACTATAATAGTATAAATTTCTCGAACTAACAAATTTTTAGATTTTGAGGATCATCTTAAACGAGACACGGCACTTAACTTACTTTATCAAATATTATTCTAAAACTATCATAATTAATATGGATCTTCAAAGTATCAGGATAAGATAATGTAATATTATCTAAACTAAAAGTTACGGTTTCAAATATACTTGTAGTAAAGATTATTCTTAGAATAGAATATTATGAATTAAATTAAATTGTTTGGATGTTTAGTGAATCAAATATAATATAATGAATAAAAATAAAATGGAAATTGTTACATAAAATAATGATTTAAAATTAGAAAGATTTTAAGTAAATGGGGTATTAATTAATATTGGTAGTATATGGGTTGGGCGTTGATATATATATATATGATATATATACACGTGAGTGTAGCTCCGATAATCCACGTCATGTGTCAACTTACTCCCTCCCGTTGAACCCTGAATTGCGTGCAATCCCATGGCAGTCAACGCATCGACGATTACGCATCGACCGGATATGGAGAGAAGATTACATTCTCTCAACTAAGATCAACAAAGTGCACACACTCAACATAAATATATTTTGACTCTTCAACAAGGGAGGGAGAAAATCTACAGGGGATTTTATTCTCTCTTTCTCTCTCTCTCTTTCTCTATCTCTATCTAGATTATTGGGCGGAGATCTCTTTCCTCCGCACCTTTCTCCGGTGGTGTGCCATGGGCAAGTTGGCCAACGGAAAGGGTTTTTCAGCTAATCCCAATGACTATAAGCTCCTTGAGGAGGTCGGTTACGGTGCCAGCGCCACGGTTTATAGAGCGATCTATCTCCCACTCAATGAACTTGTGGCCGTCAAATGCTTGGATCTAGATCGATGCAACAGCAATCTGGTTCGCCTCTTTTCTCTATTTCAGTTTTATTTTCACTTCTTCAACAAATTCATCAAGCTTCTTTCTTTACTTTACGGCTTACTTGATTGGATATGGGATTGATTTCCCATCCTTCTGCTGCAGATTTTTGCCAATACTTGTGCTTTTTCTTTTACTCAGTATGTTGATCGAAAGTGGAACAATTCATAGAAATTAAGTATCTTAGATCATCTGACCTGGGAAATTTGATGAATGATTGTCTAGTTGTTGTTTACCACTGGAATAATGCTTTATTCGCTGAATTATTTATTAGTTGTTAGACCTTTGGATGCTCCCAGTGTTCTAATCTCACATGCAAGTTATTTTGGTTTGATGTGAAGAACATGACTTACTCTATAATAGGTTTGAAATGATGTTTGCTATCATTGCCAAGCAGCAATATGTTATGCCCCTTGTGCAAGAACCAAAATCATCAGTTGATTGATGCAAGAAGCATAATCCTCTCTCTCCTGTGCATTATGTAGAAACAACTCCACATCATTCTACATCTTCACAAGAAATTGATTGTTTAATGGAAAACGAAAATACCCTTTTATAGCGAGTTTATTCCAGTCTCCTCAGGAATGATTCTCACGTCCCGAAAGACTTCCAAGAGTCTTGTTTCTACGCTGTTCAACGAGCCTATGAAAGGAATATACTAGAATAGAATGAACAATCATCACTTTTTCCAATCCTAGAAACCTAATTCTATTGTTGATACCATATGCATGCTTGACCTCTCGTATATATAAATATATTTTTTAAATAAAGCTTTAATGTAGCTCATAATATGTTTTATTTCCAAACTCAAATGAGTCGCATCATTGTGCTGACGGAAAAGAATCTACGACCTTTTCAAGACGATTTGAGTTCATGAAGCTAACTTAATCATGTTTTTAAGGTTAATCTTATCATGCTTTGTCTTCCATCACCAACTTCCCAATCTTATTAAATGATTGTTTGATCATCTAAATTTTGTCTTAGCGTAGTCGAAAAATAATTCCAAGAAGTCGTGCTTATACATTTTTTCATAAATTGTTATGCAAGATATTGTTTTTGGTAATAGGATAAATTATCGTGTGGGTTTATATAGATATTGTTGCAGAAAAGAGTTTACAACGGTCTGCTAGGGTCAATTGTTTATATAAACAGGAATATTCCCATATTGCGTCAGTTGTTTATATAAACAGAAATACTCCCATATTGCAATTTCACAATGTCTTAACATGTCCTTCACTTAAAATCCTACTTGTCTTTGTTAAAACTTAAAACAAATCAAGTTACCTAGATCATGCTTGGGCTATATGGTTTGTTATATGGCAATATCCCTCTATTCTCTTGAATATCTCATTTTTCTAAATGAAATCTATAAATTGAGTCATTTTGTCCAGAAGACTGCATCAACTGCTTGAATATCTTTTGAATGGACACTGTGTTCTTTTGCAGGATGATATTCGTAGGGAAGCTCAAACAATGAGCTTGATAGATCACCCCAATGTTATAAGGGCTTACTGTTCTTTTGTTGTTAACCAAAACTTGTGGGTTGTAATGCCTTTCATGGCCGAAGGCTCTTGCCTGCACCTCATGAAGATTGCTTATCCAGATGGTTTTGAGGAGTCCTCTATTTGTTGTATCCTCAAAGAAACTCTCAAGGCCTTGGAGTACCTGCATCAACAAGGACACATCCATCGCGATGTTAAGGTTTGCCATCTTACATGATGCATAAGTTGTGATTAAGTATCTTTGGTTTCCACTCAATTCCTTCTTTCTATTCCTCTCCAATTTAAGTTGACTGTTTTTGGGTTGATTTGATTGTTTTGATTTTGCACTTTGCAGGCAGGAAATATACTACTTGATAGTAATGGGGATATAAATCTTGGTGATTTTGGGGTTTCTGCTTGCATATTTGACAAATGTGATAGACAAAGATCAAGAAACACTTTTGTTGGAACTCCATGCTGGTGAGTTAGGTGGAGAAATCCATGAAGGCTGTATATCTATCTATCTCGTATACTCCTCTTTGATTGTAATTTACTTAAATTATGTTTTATAGGATGGCACCAGAAGTGTTGCAACCAGGAACTGGATATGACTTTAAGTGAGTATTATCTTTGAACTTGTTTGATGTAGGGTTATTTGAAAAATATATGTTCTATGTAAAAAGTGGGTTATTTGGGTAAAATGATGAAATTTTCCTTATTATTTAATATTTCCTTTAAAATAAAGTAAGGATAATTGGTAATTTAGTTGATGCTTTGATTGATGATGAGATAAAGAGTTATTTGGATTCATCTAACAAGGCCTTGTGATGGATATAATGTGGGTACACAGCTCATTTACCTTCAATTTAAAGCATTCCTCCATCCTTTGTGATGTTTCCCAAAAGGAAATGTTAATAGAGGGCCATAGTTAGGAGGGTAAATGTAAAACATGTTGATTTACATGGTAGAGTTACCTCACTAGCATTTAATTTTTTTATTTTATTTTTAGAAAAGTCTCACTCCAATGGACAACCAATACATATATTGGAAGTGCAATTACAACATTCTTTTCTGTTAAGCAACAAATGGGTCTCATATGCAATAAATGGCATGCACTTAAATTTTGTTATATATTCTTCACCTTTTTTATTGGGAAAATTATCATTTATAATCAATGTGGAGTTGTTCTTTAACATTAAATGCGATATCATAAAAGTAAGCAGGACAAATATGTTTGGTGATTTAACGTTATTACCAATTACAACAATATTATTCTTTTCAATTTCTGCAAAGGGATTAATTTCCTTCAATATCAACTTCATTGTAGAGCAATGAATTAATAAGAGAGACAAATTTGAGCATTGAATGTGCAGATAGAGGGAATAACGGGGCTTCTCCTTATGAAAGCTCCAGCCGCCATGGTTAAAGAAGGAAAATGGGCTGTTCGCCCGCCGATCGGAGGTGAGGGTGCGGGGACACCGTTACAAAATTAGAAAAAATGTCAATCAGATCCTTGTTAGTGAGAAAATACATTGGATTATCAAGAGGATGATGATAATATAACATAGGGTTTTTCTGTACGAGAGGTCCAAGGATGAGCAAAATAGGCTGCGTATGAATGAGAGTGACAAATGCATTGTGAAGGTAGGCTCATCATGGTGAGAAGTTTTGTTTTAGTATCTAACTGTGATGAAAATGAGGTTACTGAAAGAAGAATGAAAAAAACCTGAAGTGACACAAAGATTCGCAAATCAAATCAAGATAGGAAGGGAAAGAGATTAAACATTGATATTAATTATGATTACAAAAGGTGAAGGGAACTAGCTTTGATAGTGTAATGCAGAACGCCACGAGAGTGAAGAGGATCCCCCTTAAAGTGGATGTTAGCAGTTGCGAGAATCTTGACTTAGAGCAATGAGTGATTCTCCGTACTGGGTCTTGAGTTGAGATGCTGAGATATTTAGGGGCAGTTTTTGATCATTTTGATGCCTATTTGACTTGTTTCAAGATTACAAAAGTATAGGACTTGTTTAGGGGTGATGATCGCAAGGTCTTTGATTTCCACTTGCTGATTACGAGATATATATATTTTTTATTTTGTTCTTGACTATGTTATTAGTGGCATGGATCTTGATGTTAACTGTATCGAAATGAAGATATCTCCTTCAATATTTGACGCATAATTGCGATTTCAGTGTCATTAATAAATTGGTTATAAGAAGAAAAAAGCATAAGTACTTATTCTTGGATTAAAATAATTCAAAAATATATATAGGAGAGATGATGGTTGATTCTAAAGTAGTTTATACTTAACAATCTCTCTATGTCTTTGCTTGTCAGATTTACACTTGAAGATTGATATTCCCTAATTTGGACAAAGTTCTGGGAAGTTTCATAATCTAGGCATTGTTTCCATGATTGAGCTCTGACTTGATTTCTAAATTGCATTTGCATTTTATGATTTGTATTTACAACGTTCCCCCACTGTGTTCACGATTATTTGGATGCATGACATTGAGCAAAAATTGATAGCTTACTTTATGTGTACTTGCTTTGGTAGAGCAATTAATTCCTGAATGAGTAATAATATCGGTCTTCATGATAACTACTACAGAAAGTAGTAAAGCATTAAGGATAGTAAAGTTCCTCTGATCACTGGTTGTTTATTACTGTTTCAGAGCTGATATATGGTCATTTGGAATTACAGCATTGGAGTTAGCTCATGGTCATGCACCCTTTTCAAAGTATCCTCCAATGAAGGTATATGGCTTGTAGTTGCATGATAGAATCCCATAAAGCAATTTTGCATTTTGCAGTATTTATGTTAAAAGTATATCATGAAATTACAGCACTAGACACTGTTCAACATCTTTTTTTTTGTTCTCTATGACGAACAGGTTCTCCTGATGACCATACAGAATGCTCCTCCAGGACTTGACTATGACCGAGATAAGAAATTCTCTAAGGTACAAGGATCTTATCCATGAAAATTCTATGAACATTTATAAGTATGCCCTCTTATATCTGTTGGAACATATGAATTGAAGGATAAAACCACAATTTGTTTTATAATTAGGTAGAATGCTCCATGCTGTGTTACCAATTTATTTATTTTTATGGGAAAAGATAAAATCTTTTATTAGTAGAACTAGTCAAAAGGCTCATAAGCAAAGTTTTTCAAACAACTCCACATCAGAGTTTCAAAATCAAACAAGCAATAAAAAAGAAAACTATCTCAAATCTTGATCAATCTTTCACTAATAAGCCCCCACTCTTGCAAATTGTCCTATTATTCTAACATGCTATATTACCAAATTTAATAGTTATAGAGACGGATATAGTAAAAGTATTTTATATCATGCACAGTCTTTCAAAGAAATGGTTGCCATGTGCTTGGTGAAAGATCAAACAAAGAGACCCACTGCAGGAAAGTTGTTAAAGCATTCATTTTTCAAGAATGCTAAGCCTCCACAGATTGCGGTGAAGAAGCTTTTTTCTAACTTGCCTCCACTTTGGAATCGAGTGAAAGTACTTGAGGTATCTCATGACAATAATGCTTAATTTGCTCTTCTTTTATTTTATTTACCTTTTTGTTGTGCATTTTGATGCATTTGAGAAAATCTTTTGCAGCTGAAAGATGCTGCTCAATTAGCTCTGAAGAAAATGCCTTCGTCCGAACAAGAAGCATTATCACAGGTCAGAATTAATAGTTCCATGTAGAAAGTATCTTTATGGTACTTTAACTCTTCTTCTGTAAGAAAGTTGTAGCATTTAGCTAGCGGTGTTCTTTTCATTCATACTAGTATTATTTCATCCATACAAGCAACAAAATCAGTTTTTCTGTGACCAGTTTAAAGTTTCATTCTTCTTATCAAGTGTTTAAGATAGAAGATTTGTGGTTGTCTACATTGTGGTGATGAATTGTAACTATTCTATATTTATTGGTTTATGAAGGTGAAAATTGTCAGAATTTTTGTGGATACTGTTTTTGTTTTACCTTCTGCCTTTTTCTTCTTTTAACTTTTTTTTAATTAAATATTGTTTGTTTCTTCCAGAGTGAGTATCAGCGAGGTGTTAGTGCCTGGAACTTCGACATTGAAGATTTGAAAATTCAAGCATCTCTGGTGTGTCTTTCACATTCAATCTTTTGACCTTATATGAAGTGTGCTAAGTGATATGATTAATTAATCCTTTTAAGACTAGTGTTACTATGAGAGCCCTCACATTAGGAATAATATGGCCAACTTACACAACTTTTTTAATAAGATCAAAAATATCCATGTACTATTAAAGGAGAATATTATTCTTCCACTTCTTTAATAAAGTGCGACATTGACCAACTGCTAAATAAATTAACTTCCATTCATTTTATCAATGGACCCGTTATTGCCTTCTTCCCATTACTCTTCCATTCATTTTGTCCCTAAAGTCAGTTTGTTTTATATCTTGTACTGTTCCGTTAATTCATCAATTTTCCCTGAAACAACTACTCTATGACATTCGCTACAAACCCTAGAGCTGTTACTCAAACAATTGGAAGTAAAATTGAAGCGGGACAGAAACAAAGCTAAAAAGAAAAAGTGTTTCAAAACTTAAATATGAATGAAGAATTGGAGTCAATAGAGAGGTGGAAATGGAACAAGTTCCCATCGGCAATATTATACTATCCTCAGTGGTGAATGATTGCACTTCCTTGAAATCAAGTCAAATCCCCTCGTGGTGGAATGGATCCTGTCTGCCATAAGTAGGGCAATTAATACGATTCAGCCTTCACATTAAATGGAAAAAGGGAAATAATGAGTCATTTTTGTTAAAAGTAACTAAAGTTAAGTTTATTTTAACTGTTGGTCAATGTTGCTCCATTAGTGGTGCATGGGTAATTTTTCTCTGATTGAAAATTAACTTATAAATTTTCCCTTTTTTCCCTTACATTATCTGCTCAACCTGAAATTTCCTTTGACAGTTAGAAGATTATGACGAAATCAAGGAAGAAGAGGAATACATGAAATTTGGTGCTAATAGTAAGGTTGTTGAACTATGCATCTTTATTTTCTGAAACTTTTGCACATTGTCAGTTTTATCCGACTGTTCTCTATTCCAATTGATTATTAATCTAATCATTGGTATGTTCTAGAAGTTTTTTCTAAAACTCTTATGTCCTTTATCGCTGATAGGATAGCAGTGTTGGAAAATCAACTTCTACAAGTGATATTATCTCCAGGTAGTTTAGTTATTTCAGTGCTATCACATTGATTCTTGTTTTTATGTAATTCTCCCCGGTACATTTTACTTCTAATAGTGGATATGTGACCTTTTATATTCCCAACTACTAGTTTTGAACTAAGAAGTTGTTTTGGGCCTTGTTTGATGTTGGTTATTTGAGATTAATTTTAAATAACCCACTATCCAATCATCAATCACATCATTCAAATCATCAACCAAAATAACTTTTTATTTTTTCATTATATATTTATACCTCTAATTTCTTTTTTTCCCTAAATAACCTACATTAAACTAGGTTACTTGGTTATTCAAATAACCCTAGATCAAACTAGGCCTTGGTGTGTTGTCTACTTGTCTTTCACATTCAAACATTTTTTTTTCAGTGAACAGATAAATGGTGGTGAATTATCTCAATCTGTCTCCTTTAATGATAAAGGAAATGTTCCAAAGAGTGATTTGCTTGATTCCAGTTTTCAAGGGAAAACTAGTCCTGAACAAGTGGTAGTATCAGGAACTCAGCTCCAACCATCAACCTCAGAGAAAGATAATGTACAACAGAAAGCAAGAACAATCCCAGGGAAGCAGCGTCAGACTCAGAGTGGCCCCCTAATGCCCGGTGTTGTGCTAACTCACTCAGCATCTGAAAAGATCCGCCCCTTTGAGAGGTTCCCTCCAGTTTCAATATATTATATCTGTTATTCTAAACTCTAAAATATATCTTGACATAATAACTTAGGATGCATGATCATATATGTTATTTTATAGCTACATCTTTTATAGCGAAAAACTTACTGAAGTTTAGCCCAAAATGAAGAAAATATAGGTTTTAATTCATGTGCGCTCTCTCGCCTAATACTAGTTCCTTTAGTTATAATTGTGGCATGCAACACGCTGCATTTAACTGATAGAGGGGGTTTTCCACATACCAGATATGAAAATGATAATCAATCATTGATTGAGAAAAACCAAAATGACATCCGAAGAACACCAAGCCTTAGTGGTCCTCTGATGCTTCCAAACCGAGCATCGTCTAACAGCTTATCCGCTCCAATAAAGTCATCAGGAGGTACTGAATTTCCTTGCATTGTTATCTTTCCTGGTTAAAATTTGTAGATCATTTTCTCTGAATTTGTGTTTTCTTATATAGGGTTCAGAGATTCACTGGAAGACAAGTCAAAAACAAATTTAGTGCAAATAAAAGGGCGATTCTCGGTCACATCAGAGAATGTAGACCTTGTAAAGGTATATTTTGCTTTGATCGTTTCTTCTAAAAATGTCATGCTAAAGTTATGATCTTTTTCAGGACATTCCATTGTCGGCAGTTCCTAGGCGTTCTCAAGTAAGGTTTTGTCAATTAAGAAGTTCTATGTGACTTTGTTCACTTTTATATGTCCACTACTTAAAAAAATTGTATTGTCATTAAATTCCCTAGGGTTCACCATTAAGGAAGTCTGCTAGTGTTGGAGAAAGGATATTTGATGCCAAACAAATGGTTTGTTACTACCATTCGATGATGCCAAACTACATTTTCATTAACGTAATTAGAACTGATAATGATGCTTTTGCTTCAGCCTATAGGTCAATCATCAGCTAAAGAAGTTTTCAACACTAACATATCTGCATCACTTCTCATGCCACAACTTCAAAACCTTTTTCAGCAAACGTCTTTTCAACAGGTAAAGATAACCCTGAAAGTTGTAACAATTCCTGAACTTAAAGAGGTTATGGCAGTTGGGATGCTGTCTAACCTCTTATTGTTTTTGTTTATCAAACTTTAGATATGTGAATAATATTTGGTTGTTGTTTGTGTACAAACCAAATACAGGATTTGATTGTGAATATTTTGAATAACTTGCAAGGTGCTGCTGGTGAGGTAGAAGGTGAGTTGAAGTGTTGTTCTGCAGTTATGAATAATTTGAATTATTGCATAGACCATTAAAAAGAAAGAAAGAAAAATCTTATTTGGTTGTCTTAATTGTTGTGTATCAGCTTCTCCAAATGGAAAACTGCTTCCCCCGCTACCTAGGATTTCAGATAGCAACGGAAATGTAACTACCATTGCACAGGGGGTGGCAGAATCATCATCATCGGTAGCTTCTGAACGAGAACAGATGTTGCTTGCGAAGATTTCTGACCTTCAAACTAGGTAGTATGTATATTGACTGAGAAGAAGGAATTAGAACAATCGTCTAATTATTGTGCTGTTGATTTACAGGATGATCGAGTTGACTGCTGAATTGACTGCAGAAAAACAGAAATACATGCAAGTAAGTTGTCGAATTCTTTTTCAGAAAACCAGATATTTGTTTTTATAGTTTGTTAACATTTTTTATTCTATGGCAGTTACAAGAAGAAACGGATAAAGTGAGGAGGGAGGCTGATGCTTGAATGTGATGTTTGTGTAACATGTGAAGTAGTTGTATGTGCGTGTGAATTTGATTGGTGAAAAAAACAGAAATTTCCTTTTATATGACGATGGTGAAAAAGAAATGGCGAGGAAATAATCAAAATTGATGATTGTGTTCATGCGCGTGACTGCGAGCAAGCGATGAAAAGGAGATGTCGTTGATGTCTGTGGTATAGTTTCAGTATAAACTGAATCGTATCTCTGTCTATACAAATCCTTTTGTCATTTATACTGTGACCATAAAATAATCCTCTTTTTCGACTTTGTTTGAACTTTTAAATTTAATTCATCAGATTTATAGAGAGAAAACATACTCTAATAATAATAATGGTCCAACTGTCTACCATGTGATTTTGCTGGCCAATGGTAACAATAATGATGCTCTCACATGTTCCCCCATCTATCTATCTTATGACTTACTATTATCTTATGACTTACTAATAGTATGTTTAAATAAATACTCTTAAAATCATTTATTTTTATAGAAATATTATACTTAACAATAAGAGCTTGTTACATACTGGTTTTTCATGTCTTGTTTTGTTTGTTTTTTTTAGTTTTTATCTCAAAGTACTTTGTTTGACAAAAAAAAATAGTTTATTTGAGTTTTTAATTTGTTAAATTATTATGATATTTTTTTGTATTTAAATTTTATAAAAATAAAATTAGAGAATTATAGTACTTTTTTTTAAATTAATGACAAATGATTTGATGATTAAAATTATAGTGATACAAATTCACATCAAACAAGCTTTAAGAAGTTTTTGATTTTAGGTTTTTTTTTTTTTTTTGGGTGGGGGTTACTCAACTTTATATAATCTATTCTATTTTTTTTCTTAATTGTCAAATCATTTAATACATCAATTATAATATTCTTATTTTATTTTTGTAAATTTTAAATAAAACAAATACTATATGAATTCAACCAATTATAAACACAAATATCATATTTTTTCATAAAATAAAAAACCCTCAAATAAACAACTTCAAACAAGCCCTTAGATAGATCCTCTGCTTTAGTTTACCTTCTTATTTTTCTCAACAAATTATTGACTTAAAATAATGTAAATTTATTTATGTATAAGACCTTGTTTGAATAAAGAGTGAATTTGTTTACATCTTATCTTCAATAAAATTATCATCTACAAATTATAAATATTTTAGAGGTTTAACTTATCTAATCTTAAATAATTCATTTTTGAATAGTATTTTAACCTAAACAATATAATTTTATGAGGAAAAACCTCATAACAATCAAGGTAACTTTTAAATAACAACGGGCAATATTAATGTAAATTCGAACCAGTTTGTCCTTTTATTCCACTGTCACATCTATATCTAATAATATATATATATTTCTCCATTCTGAGTTCTTTTGACAGATTTAGTATTTGGAGAGAGAGAGAGAATAATGGGTAGTGGAAGAAGAACATGGAGCTTAGTACCGTGCCTGTTTTTGTTGATTCTGTCGAGAGTTTTAAGTTATGAATACAAGGTTGGAGATTTAGATGCTTGGAACATACCATCTCCTTCAAATCCAAATGTGTATACATACTGGGCAAACAACCACAATTTAACCATTGGTGATTCTCTCTGTAAGTTATTATTATCTCTCTCCTATCAATTGAATTAAAGATGATCATCCATTTCGATCTGGTGAATGTTTTCTTTCTTTCTCTTTCCATGGGATTTTGAAGTGTTTCTATACCCACCAAGCCAAGATTCAGTTATCCAAGTGAATGGGCAGTCATATAACAGCTGCAGCATTAAAGATCCAATCTTGCTTATGAACGATGGTAACTCCCTCTTCAACATAACTAAAGATGGAGTCTTTTACTTCACCAGCGGTGTCTCCGGCCACTGTGAGAAGCACCAGAAGCTTCGGATCTCTGTCGGTGGAAATGGGTCTTTCTCAGATGATCCGGCAGCTCCTTCTCCCTCTTACCCAACTGTTTTTGGATCCATCCCAATGGCTCCTTCCTCCCCACTTACATCCTCCTCCTCCGCCGCCGCCACATCATCCTCTTCATGGCTTATATTGTCAGCTGCCATAGCCTGTTTGACCCTGACCCGATAGATGGCCCTGGTTCGTGGTGATTAAGGGTAGTATGGACATTTCACTTTCCAATGATATTTTATATTCAATTTGATTTTTCCTAGGATGTTGTCTTTGTTACTCTGTCTGTCTCTGTAGAGGAGCATAAGATTCTATTTATTTTTCTGGAATTGGAAGTTGAGCCTTGTTCTATAATAAATAATGTTTGTATGCCTATTTTACCTTTTCCTACTTTCTATAAAGAGAAAGCAATAAATAAATTGGAACTGAATCAAACTAATAAGCCTTGAAAATATTTTATAAAATTGTATGCCACCAAATTTAGATAATAATAAAAGGGAATGAGGAGAGAACATATCTTATTCTAATACATTTAAAAAAAACATTTACAACAAACAAACAAACACCGACAATGTTAATACTAATAACCCAAGGAAAAGTCGAAAAGTCGCGGTGTTAGAATGATGACTATTCACTGATTTGGGTCGGAAGAAGAAGAAGGCGAAGGGTTGGGTCCCAAAGAAGAAGCAGCAGCAGTTGGGGCAGGTGCCCCCTCGGTTAAATCTGGACTCTTTAATATTATATTTGAAGTAGAAGAGTCTATTACTCCTCCTGTTCCTACTCCTAATTCAGTAGGAGATGGAGAAGAAGAAGGTCTGGGAGGAGGAGGAGGTGAAGCAGGTTGGACTTCTACATCGGGATAAGCAGCCTTAAACCTAGCCCTAAGACCATCATCCACCAGCCTTACCCCGCTCAGTTGATTCCCAAGAGACATCCACCCCGCATGAGTATTATGCATTCGCGCAAATAATTCCAGTTTCCGAGTCCTTGGACTTATCCTCTCCAGCATAGGATACATCTGAATTTTATTTATATCAAACCAACAATCATTATCATCGTTATCAAACCCAACAAGACAAGACAAAACAAAACAAAACAAAACAAACAAAACCAAACAAACCTCATCTGGTTTACGACTAGTTTCTCTAACTTCCGCCACAACCACATCCGTGTCAATGTTCCTATTCACTTCCGGATTCCCTTTTATTCCTATCAGACAATGCTCCTTGCTGTGGTTCAGCCAATGCCCCGTCCTTCCTGTTCTTATAATCCTCTGAAGTTGATTCGTCTTTACCCATATCAGCTCCTCGACTCTCTTGTAACCCCATAGTTCTAAGCTGTGTATTTTTCACACTTAAATCATTTAATCAACTACAAGAACAAAATAAAAATAGAAATTCCAGCTGCACTTACCATTCACGTCCCAATTCCATAGCACGTCCGGTAACCCAAAGAAATATCAAACCGTCAGTCTGCAATGCAGGAACATTCAGACTACGCATCTCATCATCAGCCATTGTACCATAAGGTAGTTCCATGTGAATGTCCCAAGGCGGATCTGCCATTATTACTCCAAACTGCCCCAATACGTCCATTCTAAACGATCTAATATCACAGTTTATCCACTGAGATTCACCCAGTTCTACTTCAGAACAGTAGTATGCTTTTTGAGGCTTCAATGGTCTGGGGATAGATGATATTGATGAAGCAACACCAATTATCTCTTGGCTGTTGTCAAGCTCATAGTGAACATATTTGCAAGTCTGAAACAGCAGAAAAAAAAAATTATATATATGATCAAATTGCTCATCCTAGTATGTAAACTACTATACCTTCATGTGGCGGCAAGTATCAAGAAAGGAGCAATCTCCTAGGTTGAGATCAGTATGAGGAGCTATTATGCGTCTAAAATGAACCTGCAAAAAGTGATACTGTGTAACACAAGCAAGCAAGCTAATATAGTAAGTAATTTCTAATAGCTCCATTCATAACAACCAACCTTCTCACATGCAATATAAGAACCACATTGACGTCTGCAATCTTCCTTCGTCAAAGCTGTACAGTACTCCTTCAGTTGAGAACCACCTTTTGTTTTGAACTATAATAGGAGGTTCAAAATATTAATATATCAAAAATCTAAACAAACAAATTTATTTCCAAAAGAAACTTTAACTTGAAGCTAGCAAAATATATAGATCAACAAACAGTATTTCATCTATGATGAACAGGGGTTAGAAAGTCAAAATATTAAGTTTCAGTGAGAGCATGAATTTTAGATCACCAATAAACAATCAATTCTTCTTTGGCATTTCTGCCATCACATTTTCCTTATCTAGAAGCCGAGCAAAACAAAAGCCGGGAGTAATCTAGTCTGTTTATTTTTTTACATGAATTCCTTGGTTCAAGTAAAGGTCATGCCAGAAACCCAGGTTCATATGTCACATTATTTTTCGCGCTTAAAAAAGTTAAACAAAAATCAGTTAACCCATTCTAATGGATATTTGGATGCATAAAGAATTAGAAGAGCATGATTGACATTATTATAAGACCCTGTTTATTTAAGGTATAAAGTGTATGAGCTTGAACCTTAGCAGCGACAGCAGTTTCCCTTGCAGTGGGACGGCGAATGAGATCAAGTAGTTCCTCTCCTGTTTTAGACTTCTGTGATTCCCTAAAAGACTTCTTGTTCAATAAAGCTTCAAGATCCTTCAATTCATCCTCTTCAGTTTTTGCCTTCAAAGGGATTGCATTTGAGCTAACCACCAATGAAGTATTCATTCCCATAGGAGGTCTATGACTGGGCATGACCATCATCCCGCCACCCATGGCTCTAGGCCCACCTCTAGGTCCCATTAGTGAACCCTGACCAGGAAACATTGGAGATAAACCTGGCAAATGATGCCCCATCCACATGTCCTGCATCGGCCGTGGTATTATTGGCCCTCCCATAACTCCACCACTCTTCACTGCACTCTGCTTTTGCATTTGAATTCCATCATTAGATTCATTATTATTATGTAGCTTACTTTCTGGCAGTTCCTTGACAAGTTGAGACCGATCGATTGCCATGACTCTAACTCTAGACTTCCCATCAACTACAAATTCCTCCAATTCCACGCCACCGTTATCCTCTGCCATGGACCTGAGCGCCATCTCCACCGCAAGTATGGCACCTAATTCCCCTCCCAGCTCCCTCAGAGCAGCTTTCTCCGCAGGTGTTGCCGACTGACCATTCTCCAGCCGAAGCAGAACAGTAGAGGAATCTATCGGTTCAAAAGGCACCCTTTCCAGCAAGCAAACCGCAACAACAGACCTCACAACTGATAATGGACCGCCGCTCTCATCGATAGTGAACTTGTCAGTGTCCATTCTGCTGCTGGAAACTTCATGAGACGGTTTCGGTCTCTGAGATTTGGCATTGCCGGAGTGGGAGGGGTTGTCGGAGACAGGAAGAGGAGGAGGTGCACGCTTGAGCTTTCGGTTAGGGTTAGGGTTTGGGAGGGATTGAGGAAGAGGAGTGTAGGGTATGCCATTGTACGAAGACAGAACCTTCATAGAAAGATCAATGGAAGAGACCATGCTAGGATCAAGGGTCTGAAGAGAAGCGATAAGTTCAAGCTGAGCACTTTGTGCCGTGTCAATCCGTGTTTTCAGCTGTTGATGCATATCCTTGATCCTGGTCATTTCTTCATTGGCATCTGCTTGAGTCTCCATTTCTCTCTATGGCTGCTCTCGCAGAGCAAAGAAACAGAATCCAAGCGGCAGCAGCAAACCAAAACGACGAATGGGAAGAACGGGCCTTTACTCAAATTCCTAAAACAATGTCATACAAATAAAGATATAATAAATTGAAGAATTAATATACATAGCAAATTCATCTACTGCTAGACAGAAGACCATTCTTCAAAGAACTAATACACATAACAGAATTTGGCGTTTTGGATGTATTAAATCTATCTACAGCTAGTCTGCTAGACAGAAGACAACCAATGTTATCAAATCATAAACATTGACCTACTTTCATTTAACAGTTTCCAAATTCTTAATCTTCAACTCTAATAGTACATTTAACAGCGTACAGATGAACAGTTTTGGTGTCTTCGAGTCTAACATTAGTCTAAATTTACTAACATACAGATTAACAGTTAATGTTGTATGAGTTTTGTTTCCGGATTGGAATAATAAAAGATTCAAAAATCAATCCGGTCGTAAATAGATCAAATTGAAACGTGAGTCAAAATTGATACCTGGAGGCTGGTTGGAGATTTCCGGCGGACGTGACTGGTGAAGAACTCAAGAGTAGGTCTAGATTGTTTAGTTCTCGAGAAGAAGTGAAAGTGAAGTGAAGAAGAAACAAAAATATAAAAATAAAAGAAAAGCGAGCGGTGGGGCTTAAGGATATTGGGCCGTAGTTTCTCCCTTCCTAATTCAATTGGGGCTACTATAAAACCTTGCAAAGAAAACCCATTACCCAATTTTAATATTTTTTAACAACAATTTGAACCTTTATCCATAATATTTTTATTATTTTAATATATATTTAAAATAAGTATTTTTGATTAAAATTAAACACTAAAATAAAAGAGAAATGATTGAGGAGAGAATTTAGGTGAGAGAATAAGAGAGGGAATGACGTGACATAATCTGATTTACTAAAAAATCAAATAATTTCTCTCTCTTCTCTCTTTTTTTCCCACTTTTCTATTTTTCTAATGAGAATGAGGTGATGCAAGTCATTCCCTTTCCTATTCCCTCCTCAAAATCCTCCTCAAAATAAAAGAAAAAATAATTTTATAAAAATTTCAAATAAAATACATCCACATAAAATTACCATGTACACAAAAGATAGATAAATTAGAAATAATGGTAAAACAAATAAATTTGATTTAAATTACTTGTTTTTTTTTATCGATTCTAACCATACCTAACATGTACTCATATAATTAAAATTATTTTTTCATAACAAAAAAGTTGAAACATTAACATTAAAATTTTAAAATATATGAGCGAGAAAATTAGTGACTCACTTAAATCGAATAACTATGATATAAGTTTAACAAATTCAAGATAGCTAAATAAAAAATATATTAAACAATTCATTTAAAAATCACAAACATTTCAATTCACATTTCATCAACAACATCCAAACATCAAGATCCAATTTATATTTTATATATCAAAATTCTTATAGAAACATATTGAGAGCAAATGAAGTTAGATTCTTTTATTCTTTGTCTGAAAATGTAATTCTCTCCCTGCACAAATGAACTTATTGCTAATGACACTATATTTTTATATTTTTTATTAAAAGATATTTAAAGTTGTGCAAATGAAATTAAAGCTTGTAAATATGGTTATGTTTCATAAAAAAAATAATTATTTTCTTTTATTTATTCAATTTAACTTTTTTTTTTTATTACTCATATTTCAAATTGGCACTATTAATTACTAACTAAAAAGTGAGTTAATAATATCCCTGCAAACAGTTTACTATGTGTGCACAAGTCCTTTAGAAGTATCTTGATTATTGTTTCAAATTAATTATCTATATATTTTAGTTATTTATTATATTATAATTTTGCATTTATGGGTGATTTATAGTTTAAGTTAATATATATGAAATGCCACAGGTTAATCCGCATATTTTATAAAATTATTTGGTTGAATGTCAATTATTGATACATTATACATCGTCTTAATTTTGTAATCATAATTAGTTTGGATGTAATTGTCATATACTATTTGTAGGGTTGAGCAAATGGGTAAAATCAATTCGTTTTGTCCGATCCGTATTAAATCTAAACTAAATTTATCTAATCCCTAATTCAAACAATTTTACTAATTAATACGGGATACGAATTAGATTGAAAATGCTTTGGATAATCCAAACTAAAAAATATTTATATATATCAACTTAAAATTAGTCAACAATTTTTTTTTTAATTCGAAATTTTTATTATTATTAAATTTGAATCTAAAAAAAATAAAATAAAATATCGTTGTGAAAGTGATATAAGTAAAATATATATTATATTAAGATGAAATTTAATTTAAAAAATAAACCAATTAAAAAATATATTTTTATTTAGATTGTTTGAATAATTTGAATAATCCTAATCCAATCGGATTTAATTCAATCCGAACTCAATCCGAACTCAATCCGATTCGATCTCAATCCAATCCAAAATATCCAATCCGAATTATTATTTAAAATTCATATTGGATTTCGGATTAATCCACCCAATGCTCACCCCTAACTATTTTTGTAATTTGAAAAATAAAATAGGTAATATGTAATAAATTTTTGAATATTAAACCAAATCTATTTAAATGATATAATTAGTTTTTAAAAACTATATTCATATTCAAGACATAAATAACTTAATATTATTTAGCTTAAAACTGAAGAGATAAAAAAATATTAACATTTAAAAATAATCATTAATAAAAAGAGGTATATTTATATAATTAAACAAAAAAAAATGTGATAATATATATGAGGAAATTTGGTGAGGAAATTTGGTAAGAGAATTTGGTAAGGGAATGACGTGTGATCGTTGAAAAATGTAAAAGTGGGAGGAAAGAGAGAAAAGAGAGAAATTATTTGATTTTTTCAGCGAATAAGATTATGCCACGTCATTCTCTTACCAAATTCCCTCACTAAATTCCCTCACCTAATCATTTCTCAATATATATTTTCTCATTAATAAAAGAGGTATATATATATAATTAAACAAAAAAAATGTGATAATATATATTTTCTCTCTAATATAAAGTTTGTATAATTCTAAAGATAGGGGAGCCAAAAAATGTGATAATATATTAATGGTAACGAATGAGAATAATTCCACTCTTTTAATTTTTTTTATCATTTAAATAAATTATTTAATACTTTTTTTTAACTTTATTATAAAATTATTATAAATATTCATTTAATTTAAAATTGAAAAAGATAAATTTTTAATTTTCAACTCAAAATACAAATTATTAATGTTTATAATAAATAGAATTCAAACTAGAAAATATTATTTAAAAGAAAAAATTATAATATTAGGTACAAAATGAATTTTAATATATATTTGATAAGAAAAAGAAATAATTTTTTAAGGAGAAATAAGAATGATAAATTTTAAAAAGAGAAATAATAATTTAATAAATTATAGATATATGTTTAATTTTTATTTTATATATATTTATATTTATAATTTAATACATTTATATATTTTATTAATTTTATTTATTCATTCTCCTTATTATTATTTATATTAAAAATAAATTAATTAACTATTAACCACAAAACTTAATAGATAAAAAAATAATTAATTAAATTAAAAAATAATCATAATCATATTTAATTTCTTATTCTTTTCATATATATATATATATATATATATTTCTTAATTTTTCCATTTATTATTTTTAAAAATATATAAATAAATAAATTAATTTAAATATATAATTATAAATTAATAGATAAAAAGAGAGAAAAAATATAAATGAAGAGAAGAGATAAATTATTAATGAAAAGAGGAAGGATAAATAAATATTTTAAATTAGATTTAGTCATCGATCCTAATCACCTTCATACTCACACGTCATTCGTTATAATATTTTCGCTCCCCTATCATTACTCAATTCTAAAATTGCTATTTCAAATATATAATATTTAATTTAATTTTTTATAATAATAAATAAACTTCAAATATATTTTTCAATCACTTTTAAAAGTTAACATTTTTAATTAAATATACTTTTATTATTGTAGTTTAAATATTTTTTATTATTAATTTGTCTAAGTTTATCTTATGAAATTGTTTTACTTCCTTTCATTTTTTTTCATTTTAGTTCAGTCCTTTTAAACAATAATATATTTAAAAAAAGAATTTATATTTTTTTGCTAAATAATAACATTAATAATTATTTTTATTTAATAATAATAATTTAATTTTATAATATTTTGTATAAAAAATATAGATATATACTAATATTATAAATTAAAATAATATTTATAAACTATTTTATACATGTCAAAATATAGAGTTAAAGAGTGTAATGCGCGAAAAATACTGAAAAAAAATAAGGTTTTTGACTTCTTACTTATATTTATAAATCCATCCTATCAAGATATGCGCCTACGCGCTGAATATCAATCTATCTCTAACCATGAATACAGGTTTAGTCATAGTTCACGAAAAATAAATAATCCAAGAGAAGTCAATTACATATAACATAAATTCTCGAAGTGCCTAAAAGAGTAAAACAATCAAGATTATAAAATAAAAATAAAAATAAAATCCAAGAAAAATATTTTTTATAATTTTCTTGAAAAATATTTATTTAATTATTATTTTAAGATTTCGTATAAAAATAATTTAAGACCTAAAATGCCAAAAACAAAATTTTGCCAAAAGGCCGAAACAAACAAAATCAAATGACCTCTCGAATCGGGCAGATCCACTGATTAGTAGGGCATGGGTCATGGGCGAAGCCCACAGATGCAGTCAGGAATCGAACATAATATAAAGTCATGGGCGCAAGTACTTGAGCGCTGGTCTGCTACGCTGGAGGAAAAATAAAATATATGTTAAGGTTGGAATTCAATCCTTGGTCGATCGTTCAACATCTAGACGACATAGCACCCACATCGCTAGACAATCATGTAAGCGCATCTCTCGATCGTTTGTCAAGCAAGGACAAGAAATTATCGGTCATATTATTCTCGGTCGGATGTGAGGCTAGTGCATATATAGAATCCTTAGTGATGTGAGGCCATGAAGGCGCACCTTCTCGGTTGGATGTGAAGTCAAGCTTGAGATTCTTAGGCTGGAAATCAGGCTAGACCGTAAAGGAGATTCTCGGTGAGGATTCAGGCTATTCCGTAGTTTTCTTGGTCGGAAACTATGTTACAGTACTCTTGACCTTTCTATTGGTTTCTTGGCCAAACTGTAACTTTCATCTTTCAAATCTCGGTTCCAACATCGACTCACCTGTGCAGCTAAGTACTAAGTTGTCAGAACCCTAATGCATAAGTTCAATTAAAAGATCGTCAATACTGAAAGCTGAAGACAGAAGAAGTTTCATTAAAAGAAATGCCACCTGTCATCATTTAAATAAATAGTAAATTAATAACTGTAATTAAGTAATAAAAATAATTAGTAAATAAATGTGTATATGATTAAATCCTCCTAATATAAATAGAAGGGGATTATAACTTTTGGAGATATCTTTTGATTAACACTTTATCTTTCTTCTAATAAATCATTTTGAACCTTAGTTCTTGACATTTTTCTATTCTCTTGTCTTCTTCCCTGCCCATTCTGCTATTTTTTTATCATCTTCTTTTTTACCCATTCTGTATTTTATTCATATTTGAGTTACTTACAGTTTGCTGGTATCGTGAACTGGTGGGTTTCGACATAAGCTACCAACTACTCGTCTAAACTAAAGTCTAAAATAAGCAACAAAGTAGTAAAGGAAAACAAGAAAGTAAAATGAAGAAGATTAAGTGCAGGTTTTTGAAAGTTTTGTAAAAGGGGCATATATGACCCTCCTTTCAAGCCATTAGCTTCAAGTAAACATTTGAATTGTGATCAGGCCGAGAGGATAAACCCAGGCGACTTCTAACCGAAGAACCAAAAATGGAAACCCAAACTAACTGAATTCGAATTTGGGCATTTCTGATGTAAACTGGATCGGTTTTGTCAACATAGAGAGCTTCCAATATTTGTTAAGAATTAAGCCAATAACAAGTATAAAATAAAGTCAAGTGACACAAGATATTAAAGAAAAATAAATCTTCAAATCGGGTTATATAGAAATCAACAAATTACAGGTAAAATGGAGATAAAACTAAAAGCTTACACAATTTTTAATATTTCTTGGCAAAAACTCTTAATCCAATATTTAGCTCATAACTGTTGTTGATCTTATCTCGTAACAGTTACATGTAAATATTATATGAATACAATACAATAATAATAGAACAAATACAGTATATTATTTAATGAGATAAAGAAAAAGTCTTCTCGTTTGCTCTTAGGTCTGTGAAATTACAGTTCCCTTAAAACAGTTTCATTGTCTTCCGTTTGTGCCGAAGAGTTTTGTCGGTGAATGTTTCCCATGATACAATGGAACCTGCAATGATTTAGAACAGAAAAACCACTACAACAACGAACAAGACAAAAATACCTGAATCAATATCACCGAGTTTTGCATAGAAATTGTTGAGTCAAGAAACTCGAAGAATACACACAAGAACACTCAAAGGAAAAAGGAAAAGTTTTAGAGTTTTAGAGTGAGAAGTGATAAGATAATGTGTGAAGAGAAATACAAGATGAAGGGATATTTATAGTTGAAAATTAAACTCATAATCAATTTTTAATCCAACAACCACTAATCCATCATCCATCATTCCAACAATTATCCTTGCTTGCCTTTTCATCATCTTGCAAGTTACATCCAACAATAAGTATTTTTGTAGTTACAATAACAATTAACACCAATTATTAATTGCCCTCATTAAATACATTAATGTTAATTATAACAATTAACAAAATTCATTTTCATTTGGATTAAATTTCATCTTAATTCACAATGAATTTGATGTGAATTTCATTTGGATTAATTTCACATTAATTCACATTTGAATTTGGTCTGAATTTCATTTGGATTAATTTCACATTAATTCAAATTTGAATTTTGTGTGAATTTCATTTGGATTAAATTTCAAAATTAATTCACATTTAAATTTGGTGTGAATTTTATTTGGATTAATATCATTTCTATTAAATAATAGAAATAGTTTAATTCCAACAATCCCCACATTAACAAAAATTGAAAGATTAACCTAGTGAAAGATTCAACATTTTAATTTTATATAGGATAGGTATGTGCAATCCTTTGAATCTTTCCTTATGAAAGTATATATTTATAACTTTACTAGCCGATTAGTAGACTCAATGTCATTGAACTATTTTTCCATTTGTGTAAACGATTACACACTTTTACTTAAAATTCTTCTTGATACATATTAGTTCTCATGATTGTGTTCGTTTTGGCCATTAACACTCGCCTGGTTCAGTGAGGGGGTCTAAAATTGGGTCGTACAATTCTTTCGAAGCGACCCTACTTCTCTCTCACATAGGTGATCTCTTTGTTAACAAAAAATCATTAAAAGCCCGTGTGCTTATCCTTTACCGAAATACTATTTTATCGTAGGATTTTTCACCCATAGCAATGTACCAAGTTTAGTACAATGAGATTGTCCCATTGAACCTAGTTATTGAGATCTCCAATCATCATAGGTTGTGTTTCCCTTCATTCTAACTTATTGTAGGCTTAAGTCCCATTCCTCGCGAGGACTTTAACACCAACTCTATGTTTAACCCTTTGGTTAGAGGATCCACAATATTATCTTTATATTTTACGTAATCAATTGAGATAATTCCAGTAGAGAGTAATTGTCTAATGGTATTATGTCTACGACGTATATGTCTAGACTTACCATTATACATATGACTCTTAGCTCGTCCGATCATAGATTAACTATCACAATGAATAGAAATTGCTGGTACGAGCTTAGCCCACATTGGAATATATTATAAGAATAGACGTAGCCATTCACTTTCTTCACCATATTTGTCAAGAGCTATAAATTTAGATTCCATCGTGGATCTAGCAATAATAGTTTGTTTAGAAGATTTCCAAGATATAGTTGCACCTCCAAGTGTAAATAAATATCCACTTGTTGACTTAGAGTCTTTCATATCTAAAATCCAATTAGCATCAGTGTACCTTTCGATAACAACAGGATGTCTCGTGTAGTGCAAACCATAATCACGAGTATTTCTTAAATACCTAAGTAATCGTACAATGGCTTTCCAATGATTATTACCCAGATTACTTGTGTATCTACTTAGTTTGCTTACTGTATAGGCTATATCTGGTATTGTATAACTCATTAAGTACATTAGACTCCCAATTATTCGAGAATAATCTAATTGAGAAACACTCTCTCCGCGATTTTTAGATAGATGTTGACACATATCTATTAGAGTCTTAGACAATGTAGAATCATCCTTGTTAAAATTTTCAAGGATCTTATCCACATAATATGATTGACTTAGAACTATCCCTTCCGATATTTTAATCACTTTGATTCCAAGAATCACACTAGCCAATCCCATATATTTCATGTCAAATTTCGAATTTAACATATATTTAGTGAATTTAACCATTTTATCATGACTTCCATTGATAAGTATGTCATCTACATGAAGACATAAAATGACGTGACCATTTTTTGTGTCTTTAATATAAATACATTTATCACATTCATTGATCTTAAATCCATTTGAGATCATAGCATGATCAAATTTCTCATGCCATTGTTTTGGAGCTTATTTTAAGCCATACAAAGACTTAACCAATTTACAAACTTTATTTTCTTGTCCTTCAGAAGAAAACCCTCGAGATTGATCTATATAAATTTCTTCTTCCAAGTCTCCATTTAAGAAAACTGTTTTTACGTCCATTTGATGAACTTCTAGATTGCGCAAAGAAGTAATCACAAGAATCAATGGAATAGAAGTTATTCTCATAACCGAAGAATATGTATCAAAATAATCAAGACCTTCTCGTTGGCGATATCCTTTACCACCAGTCTTGCCTTATATAAATCAATTGATCCATCAACTTTCATTTTCCTTTTGAAAATCCACCGACAATCTAGTGGTTTATTTCTCGGAGGCAGATCCACTAGTTCTCATGTATGATTTTGTAAGATAGATTATATCTCACTATTAATTGCCTCTTTCCATTGAAGCCTTTCAGTTGAGGTAATTGCCTCATTATACGTTTCAGGTTCACTTTCTGTCATGAAAGTAATAAAATCTGGACCAAATAATTTTTCCGTTCTAGCTCGTGTACTTCGTCTAAGTTCAACCTCAACTTCATTCTCCTTTTCTTGTTCATCTAGTTCAAGAAATCTTTTTGGAGAACGTTGTTATTCATTAGACTTATATGGAAGTACATGTTCAAAGAATGATGCATTTCTCGATTCCATTATCGTATTATTATGAATATCTGGAATGTTTTATTTAAAAACAAGAAAACAATAAGCACTACTATTATGTGCAGATCCAATAAATATACAATCAACAGTTTTTGGTCCCACTTTTACCTTTTTAGGTAATGGTACAACTAACTTAGCTAGACACCCTCACCTTCGTAAGTATTCATATGATGGGTTTTTTTCATGCCACAATCATATGGACTCTTATCTAGCTTCTTTCGTGGAACCTTATTTAAAAGGTGATTAGCCTTCAAAAATAACATCTCCCCACATGTTCTATGGTAGACCCTAACATAATAGAAGTGAATTTATCATTTCTTTTAATGTTTAATTTATCCTCTCAACCGTACCGTTTTATTGAGGAGAATAAGGTGATGTCGTCTCAGCCGTACCATTACCTAAAAAGGTAAAAGTTGGACCAAAAACTGTTGACAAAGTTAAATCTTTTCATGAAGACAACCTTAACAACACTTTTCCTTCACCTTGTATGTCACAAGTGGAAGAATTCCCCATGAATAACTTTTCACCGTTCTTCACTTCTTCGAGGCTTGAAAATACTTCTTCATTGGAGCAAACATGTCTTGTAGCTCCTGTGTCAACCCAACATTCTCGTGGATTAGACCCCACTAAGTTAACCTCAGATATCATCGCACATAGATCCATGTCCGATAATCCTTGAGTTAAGTTAGCCTCTCGAACTCTTCTCGACTTCTTGCAATTGGAAGACCTTTGGCCCATGCCATTGTAATTGAAATACTTTCCTGTGAACTTCTTAGAAATTCCTCCTTTAGGATTAAGGTTCTGATTTTTGGTAAAAGAACTGTGTTTCTTCTTGTCTTTACCATGTTCAATCACATTTGCATAAGCCATATGTTGACTAAAGTATTTCTTTGAGGCGCTTTTATTTTCCTCTTCAATGCGTAGACGAATCACCAATTCTTCTACGTTCTTCTCCATTCGCTTGTGCTTAAGGTAGTTCTTAAAATCTTTCCAAGATGGTGGCAACTTCTCAATAATAACCGTCACTTGGAAAGTTTCTCCCAAATTCATGCCCACGACATGAATTTTGTGCATAATAACTTGAATCTCTTGAACTTGTTTAATGACTGGTTTTGAATCTACAATTTTGTAGTCTAAAAATTGACCGACCATAAACTTTTTTGCACCCGCATCTTCAGTTTTGTACTTACGTTCAAGAGATTGTCATAGTTCTTTGGTCGTATTCTTTTTACTATACACATTGTACAATGAATCTGCCAAACCATTCAATACGTAATTTATACATAAGAAAGATGAATGGTGCCAAGCATCAATGGCCGAATCCGCTTGCACATCAACTTTCGGATGCACGTTTGCATCCGATGATGAAGACACGTATGACTCATCAATTTTAGGAGTGGGAGGATCCTCCGTGAGGAATCGTGCGAGACTAAAGGTCGTGAGGTAGAAGAACATATTTTGCTGCCATCTCTTAAAGTTTGAGCCATCAAACTTTTCTGTCTTATCTAGATGGTTAGCGGGAACCGGTGTCCTCATGGTGGAAGTAGTTGTTTCGGTAGTCTATTACGAAACAAAACTAGAAACGTGTTAAAATCTGAGATAAGTAATATGAGATTGTTTTAAGATTGTTGGTAATCTTATCTCCTAACAATTATACGTAAATATTATATGAATACAATACAATGATAATAAAATAGATATAGTATATTATTGAATGAGATGAAGTAAAAGTCTTCTCGTTTGCTTCAAGGCCTGTGAAATCACAGTTCCCTTAAAACAGTTCCACCGTTTCCCATTTGTGTTGGAGAGTTTCTTCGATGGCTGCTTCCCATGGTACAACGAAACCTGCAATGATTTAACACAAAAAACACTACAACATCGAACTAGACAAAAGTACCTGAATCATAATCACCGGGTTTCGCACAGAAATGGTCAAGTGAAGAAACTCGAAAAACACTTACAAGAACACTTAAAGGAACAAGGAAAAACTTTTAGAATTCTAGAATGAGAAGTGATAAGATCATGTGTGGAGAGAAATACAGGGTGAAGGGATATTTATAGTTGAAAATTAAACTTATAATCAATTTTTAATCCAAAGACCACTAATCCATCATCTATCCATCCAACGGTTATCCTTGTTTGCCTTTTCATCATCCTTGCAAGTTACATCCAACAATAAGTATTTTAACAATTAACAAAATTCATTTTTATTTGGATTAAATTTCATCTTAATTCATAATGAATTTGATGTTAATTTTATTTGTATTAATTTCACCTTAATTTACATTTGAATTTGGTCTGAATTTCATTTGGATTAATTTCTCATTAATTAACATTTGAATTTTGTGTGAATTTTATTTGGATTAAATTTCACAATTAATTCACATTTGAATTTGGTGTGAATTTTATTTGGATTAGTATCATTTTCATTTAAATAATGAAATTAGTTTAATTCCAATAATCCCCCACATTAATGGAAATTAAAAGATTAACCTGATGAAAGGTTCAACAATTAAATTCTATATAGGATAGGTAAGTGTAATTCTTTGAACCTTTCCTTATGAAAGTATATATAACTTTAGTAACCGATTAGTAGACTCAATGTCATTGAACTATTCTTCCTTTTGTGTAAATGATTACACACTTTCACATAGAATTCTTCATGATACATGTCAATTCTCATTATTGTGTTCGTTTTGACCATTAACACTCGCTTGGTTCAGTGATAGGGTCTAGAATTGGGCCGTGTAATTCTTTCGTAGTGGCCCCACTTCTCTCTCACATAGGTGATATCTTTGTTAACAAAGAATTATTAAAAGCCCGTGTGCTTATCCTTTCCTGAAATACTATTTTATCGTAGGATTTTTCACCCATAACAATCTACCAAGTTTAGTACAATTAGGTTGTCCCATTGAACCCAGTTCTTGGGATTTCTAGTCATCATAAGTTGAGTTTCCCTTCATACTAACTTATTGTAGGCTTAAGTCTCATTCCTCGTAAGGACTTTAACACCAACTCTCTATTTAACCGGTTAGCGGATCCGCAATATTATCTTTTGATTTTACGTAATCAGTTGAGATAATTCCAATAGAGTGTAATTGTCAAATGGTATTATTTTTAATACGTATATGTCTAGACTTACCATTATACATATGACTCTTAGCTCGTCAGATTGTAGATTAACTATCACACTGAATAGAAATTGCTGGTATTGTCTTAGACCACATTGGAATATATTTTTAGAATAGACGTAGCCATTCAGCTTCTTCACCATATTTGTCAAGAGCTATAAATTTTGATTCCATCGTGGATCTAGCAATAAGAGTTTGTTTAGAAGATTTCCAAGATATATAGTTTCACCTAAAAGTGTAAATATATATCTACTTGTTGACTTAAAGTCTTTCATATCTGAAATACAATTAGCATCAGCGTACCCTTCGATAACAATAGGATGTCTCGTGTAGTGCAGACCATAATCACAAGTATTTCTTAAATACGTAAGTAATCGCACAATGGCTTTCCATTGATTATTACCAAGATTACTCGTATATCTACTTATTTTGTTTACTACATAGGCTATATCTAGTCATGTACAACTCTTTAAGTATATTAGACTCCCAATTATTCGAGAATATTCTAATTGAGAAACACTCTCTCCGCGATTTTTAGATAGATGTTGACTCATATCTATTAGAGTCTTAAACAATGTAGAATCATCCTTGTTAAAAATTTTAAGGATCTTATCCACATAATGTGATTCACTAAGAACTATCTTGTCCGATGTTTTAATCACTTTGATTCCAAGAATCACATTAGCCAATCCCATATCTTTCGTGTCAAATTTTGAATTTAACATATCTTTAGTGGATTTATCCATTTTATCATTAATTTCAATGATAAATATGTCTTCTACATGAAGACATAAAATAACATGACCATTTTTTGTGTCTTTAATATAAATACATTTATCACATTCATTGATCTTAAATCCACTTGAGATCATAACATGATCAAATTTCTCATGCCATTGTTTTGGAGCTTGTTTTAAACCATACAAAGACTTAACCATTTTACAAACTTTATTTTCTTATCCTTTAGAAGAAAACCCTTGAGGTTGTTCTATGTAAATTTCTTCTTCCATGTTTTCATTTAAGAAAGCTATTTTTACGTCCATTTGATGAACTTCTAGATTGCACAAAGAAGTAATCGCAAGAATCAATCGAATTGAAGTTATTTTTGTAATTGGAGAATATGTATCAAAATAATCAATACCTTCTCGTTGGCGATTTCCTTTTACCACCAGTCTTGCCTTATATTTATCAATTGATCCATCAACTTTTATTTTCCTTTTGAAAATCCATCGGCAATCTAGTGGTTTATTTATCGGAGGAAATCCACTAATTCCCATGTATGATTTTGCAAGATAGATTATATCTCACTATTAATTGCCTCTTTCCATTGAGGCCCTTCAGACGAGGTAATTGCCTCATTATACGTTCTAGCTGGTTTACTTCGACTAAGTTAAACCTCAACTTTATTCTCCTTTTCTTGTTCATCTAGTTTAAGAAATCTTTTTGAAGAATGTTGTTCTGCATTAGACTTATAGGGAAGTAAATGTTCAAAGAACGATACATTTCTCGATTCCATTATCGTATTCTTATGAATATCTGGAATGTTCGATTTAAAAACAAGAAAACGATAAGCACTACTATTATGTGCATATCCAATAAATATACAATCAACAATTTTTGGTCAAAATTTTACCTTTTTAGGTAATGGTACAACTACCTTAGCTAGACACCCCTACCTTCGTAAGTATTCATATGATGAGTTTTTTTCATGCCACAATCATATGGACTCTTATCTAGCTTCTTTCGTTGAACCTTATTTAAAAGGTGATTATCCATCAAAATAGCTTCTCCCCACATGTTTTGTGGTAGACCAAAACTTAATAGAAGTAAATTTATCATTTCTTTCAATGTTCTATTTTTTCTCTCAACCATACCGTTTTGTTGAGGAGAATAATGTGCTATCGTCTCTGCCATACCATTACCTAAAATGGTAAAAGTTGGACCAATAATTGTTGAAAAAGTTAAATCTTTCCCTGAAGACAACCTTAACACCACTTTCCTTCACCTTGTATGTCAAAAGTGATAGAATTTTCCATGAATAGCTTTTTACCGTTCTTCACTTCTTCGAGACTTGAAAATACTTCTTTGTTGGAGCAAACATGTCTTGTAACTCATGTGTCAACCCACCATTCTTGTGGATTAGACCCCACCATATTAACCTTAGATATCAACGCACATAAATCCATGTCCCATGTCATTTCAATTGAAATACTTTCTCGTGAACTTCTTAGAAATTCCTCCTTTAGGATTAAGGTTTCGATTAAAATTGTGTTTCTTATTGTCTTTACCATGCTCAACCACATTTTCATAAGCCAAATGTTGACTAAAGTATTTCTTTAAGGCACTTTTATTTTCCTCTTCAATGCGTAGACGAATCACTAATTCTTCTACGTTCTTCTCCATTCGCTTGTGCCTAAGGTAGTTCTTCAAATCATTCCAAGTTGGTGGCAACTTCTCAATAATATCCGCCACTTGGAATGTTTTTCCCAAATTCATGCCATCGGCTGTAATTTTGTGGAAAATAACTTGGATCTCTTGAACTTGTTTAATGGCCATTCTTGAATCTACCGTTTTATAGTCCAAAAATCGACTAACCATAAACTTTTTTGCACCCGCATCTTCGGTTTTGTACTTATGTTCAAGAGATTTCCATAGTTCTTTGGTCATATTCTTTTCACTATACACATTGTACAATGAATCTGACATACCATTTAATACATAATTTATACATAAGAAAGCTGAATGGTGCCAAGAATCAATGCCCGAAGCCGCTTGCACATCAACTTTCGGATGCACGTTTGCATCTGATGATGAAGCCATGTATGGCTCATCAATTTTAGGAGTGGGAGGATCCTTAGTAAGGAATCGCGCTAGACTCAAGGTCGTGAAGTAGAAGAACATCTTCTGCTGCCATCTCTTAAAGTTTGAGCCATCAAACTTTTCTGGCTTATCCAGATGGTTAGCGGGAACTAGTGTCCTCATGATGGAAGTAGTTGTTTCGGTAGTCTATTACGAAATAAAACTAGAAATATGTTAAAATCTGAGATAAGTAATATGAGTTTGTTTTAAGATTGTTGGTAATCTTATCTCGTAATATTTACACGTAAATATTATATGAATACAATACAATTATTATAAAATAGATATAATATATTATTTAATGAGATGAAGTAAAAGTCTCCTCATTTGCTCCGAGGCCTGTGAAATCATAGTTCCCTTAAAATAGTTCCACCGTCTCCCATTTGTGCTGGAGAGCTTCATCGGTGGCTGCTTCCTATGGTACAACGGAACCTACAATGATTTAGCACAAAAAACTACTACACCAATGAACTAGACAAAAGTACCTGAATCACAATCACTGGATTTCGCACATAAATGATCGAGTCAAGAAACTTGAAAAACACTCACAAGAACACTCACAAGAACACTCAAAGGAACAAGGAAAGAATTTTAGAACACTCAAAGGAACAAGATTTTTTTTTTAGAATTCTAGAGTGAGAAGTGATAAGATAATGTGTGGAGAGGAATACAACGTGAAGGGATATTTATAGTTGAAAATTAAACTCATAATCAATTTTTAAACCAACGACCATCCATCATCCATCCATCCAACGGTTATTCTTGATTGTCTTTACATTATCCTTTCAAGTTACATCCAACAATAAGTATTTTTATAATTACAATAGAAATTAACACAACTTGTTATTGCCCTCATTCAATACATTAATGTTAATTATAACAATTAATAAAATTCATTTTCATTTTCATTTGGATTTTATTTAATCTTAATTCACAATGAATTTGATGTGAATTTCATTTGGATTAATTTCACCTTAATTCACATTTGAATTTGGTGTGAATTTCATTTGGATTAATTTCACATTAATTCACATTTGAATTTGCTGTGAATTTCATTAGGATTAAATTTCAAAATTAATTCACAATTGAATTTGGTGTGAATTTCATTTGGATTAATATCATTTCCATTTAAATAATGAAATTAGTTTAAATCCAACTATCCCCCACATTAATAGAAATTGAAAG
This sequence comes from Impatiens glandulifera, assembly GCF_907164915.1. Lineage (NCBI taxonomy): Eukaryota > Viridiplantae > Streptophyta > Magnoliopsida > Ericales > Balsaminaceae > Impatiens > Impatiens glandulifera. The sequence continues at coordinate 24,539,368 of NC_061868.1, forward strand.
AGTAATCCGGTGAAAGGTTAAATAGTTAAATTCTATATAGGATAGGTAGGTGTAATCCTGTGAACATTTCCTTATGAAACTATATATAACTTTACTAGCCGATTAGTAGTCTCGATGTTATTAAACTATTCTGCCATTTTTGTAAACGATTACACACTTTCATGTCAACGCCTAACATTTCAAACCTAATTAGTGGGAAAAAGACCACAGTTTCGGGCTTGGTGGGATCAGGATCGGTTTGGTTCTCATTGACGTGTTCGTTGTGCCTTTCATTTGCCTTGAGGACTTCAATTTTGGATTTTTTTGACCATCTTGACATTCTTTTGTTCGGGGGTGGCTACGGGCATCTTTTGTTTTTCCCCATACTCTTTTCCTAGCTGCTCGTAATTGACTTCAATGGTGGCCATGTTTTCATTCCGGCATCTTAGCTCGAATTTTCCAGTTTTGCACTTGTTGAGTCGATTTCAATGCAGATGCAGGGAAACGTGATCCGTTCAAACAAGTCATATTTGGGGTCGATCTTAATCGACATTCTAATATGTCCGGCTAGGTAGGCAAGTGCTTTAGCATTACAAAGGTGCGGTGGGATGTTTCTCAGTCTCACCCTTTTAGGATCAATGACAATAGTAGAAGGGGGGTGGGTTAATTAATTTTGTGCTATTTTTCACTTAAATGCGATTTTAGTCCATTTAGAGATTGAAAATATGTTTATATTATTTGACAAATCGTATCTAGCTCTTGAACGGTTTCAAGTACGGAAAATGCTTATAGGATTTGAAGCGACAAATATAAGAGGGAATGAGGCAATAAAAAGACAACACAAGAATTTATGGATGTTCGGAGATAAAACTCCCACGTCACCCATTCTTCTATTTTCAAAAGGATTTCATTAGAAGACTTTGATTTGTATAGACTCTACATAAACTCACTCAGATCACGGGTCTTAACAATTGCATGTCTGAACTCCTAGCTCTCACACTATCTTGTTGAACAGATGACTCTCTATTCAACCTACACAAGATAAACTGTTTATGCAATGATACAAATGAATATCTCTCTACGTATATCGCAACGTGTATGCTTAATGTATTTACTTGTGAAGAACGAACTAGAGAGAGTAATCAAAGAGACGAGAGGACGGATAGAAAAATCTCTAAGCTAGTTCGCCGTTGTTCTCTAAATGCTTTCTTATCCTTGAAGCGTGGCAACGGTCGAATCCAGTTCGTTTATACGTGACAACTGTATGTTTGACGTACACATGTCGTACGGGGTAGTGCGCACACAAATAATATTCGTTAGTACGGGGTAGTACGTAGGCGAATGAAATATTCGTTAATACGTGGCGTTTTATAAGACATAGTAGAGAGTTGTTTGTATATTTTGACGTATTCAGCTGATGTGGAACTCATCTGATAGCGAGCTCTACTGATGCACTATTTTGTTGATAGCGCACTCAACTGTTGATCAACTCAACTGCTAACTACTCTACTGATAGCGCACTCAAATATTGATCAGCTCAACTGCTAACTACTCTGATGATAGCGAGCTATGCTGATGCGCTACTCTAATAATAACGAGCTTTGCTGATGCGCTACTCTACTGATAGCACACTTATTTGTTGATCAGATCAGCTACTAGCTACTGTACTGATAGCGAGCTCTGCTGACACGCTACTCTGTTGATAGCGCACTCATCTGTTGATCATCTCAGCTGCTAGCTACTCTACTAATAACGAACTCAGCTATTAATCAATACATCTGTTGGCGCAATACTACTGATGGCAACTCAGATGTTGGCGCAACACTGCTGATGGCAACTTAGTTGTTGGCGCAACACTGTTGATGGCAACTATACTATTGACAACCCAGCTGTTAGCGCTTCTTCAACGGTTTGAGCTACTCTACTGCTAGCAGTTCTTCAACTCTACTGATGGCTACTCTACTGCCAGTGCTTCTGCCGCTCTGCTGATGGCAACTCTGCTACCAATGCTTCTTCATATCTGCTGATGACAACTCTGCTGTTAGCGCTTCTTTTGCTCAGCTGATGATAACTCTACTGCCAGCACTTCTTCAGCTTAACTAATGGAACTCTGCTGACAACGCTTCTTCAGCTCAGCTGATGGCAACTCTACTTCCAGCGTTTCTTCAGCTTATCTACTGCCATCGCTTATTTGAATTTACATGCGCATTAAAACATTACTAAACTTAGTTTTATTCATTCATCAAAACCATGTGTGCTCATTTTAATTATCCTAAGTTCATTTTAATCAATTAAATCGTTCTTCATAGTTCAACTTAATTTAATGATTTCCCTTTTTATAATTTCCCCTGATGTTAAAACCATGTTATGAAAGTAGGGAACTAACGATAAATTCATATATATATACATAAATATGCAAAATATTCAGAGTATAAATTCCCCCTTTTTAGTTCTTCTCCCTTTATAGCTTTTCCCTCTTTGTAGCTTACTTGAGCCCGCTCCATGTGGCTTGCTACCTTCCTCTTCCCGGTTTCCCCCTCATTGCTTTGCCTCCTCTACTACTCATCTACACTTATTCGGATTGTGGCGGTTTGCTATTGGTGTCTATTTCTTCATTCCATTTGGCGAGCTTGAAGCATAAGCTGAAAATGAAAGTGAAATCTGAGTCGGCAATGGCTTGAGCTTCGAGCTTCGTGCCAAAAGTGAGGGTGTTATTATATACACTATCTAGAACCCATGTGTTCCATGCTTATACGAAAAAAATGTATAAAAGAAAATATTAGTTGGTATGAATTATTATATTCAAATTCATATACATTATTATAATGGTTAAATATTAAAACTCAAATATAAGATTTTTGTACTTTTAATTATAACAAATATTAATTGGATATGTTCATCTTTTAAATTTGTTTAAAATAGATGACATTAAGGATAAACTTCCTTAAAAAGAGAAAAATATTTCTAAGGAGAATATCTTGACATATGTGTGATATTCACTTTTTATATTTTTAACCACCAATCACATTTTAGACCTCTAATCTTGTGAGCTTACGATCTTTTGTTAATGGTCTCTTATCTTTTGACAAATCAATCACCAATCTCAATCGACCATTAATCTCGTGACCTCACGATCTTTTGTTACTAGTCTCTTATCCATCGACAAACCACATCTCAATCACACTTCTTTATCTCTCGACAAACTAACCACCAATATCAATTGACCTTTAATCTCGTGACCTCACGATTTTTTATTACCGGCCTCTTATCCATCGACAAACCAAATCTCAATCACCCTTTCACACGTCTATTATCTCTTGGAAAACCAACCACCAATCTCAATCGACCTCTAATCTCGTGACCTCACAATCTTTTGTTATCGGCCTCTTATCCACATGTATAATTCAATTAAATTTATATTTTCAATGATTTAAACTCTAGTATCGAGTGTGAAAGATGATCACTTTAACCATTAGATCTTTTGTGACGGATGAGTTTTATTTATAATTTTTTATATGCATGATTCATATTTTGTAAACTAATAAAATTTCAAAATTTTAATTATTTTTTAATAAAATTAAAAAATAACATGTCGCTTTTTATTAATAAACTATAATTAATTTTTTAGTATAAAATGTAGAAAAATAATTAGAATATTAAATAGATTGTTATATATATATATATAATTTAAAAATGGTATATGCATATATATATATATATATATATATATATAACAATTTATTTAAAAAAATATAAAATTAAAAATTTAAATTAAAAAAAGTTAATTGTTACTCCCAAAAAAACCCTTTTAGTTTTGTGGCAAGCTCGAGGATCGAGAATTTTATATTCGATTTGTGTATCAGAAATATTTTAAATAATTATTATTTTAAGAGATATTGAATAATCCTTACAACATTTGAAATTAATTAAAAATAATTTCTTTTTTGGAAAACAGATTAGTGTCATTTTATAAAAAAACCCAAAAGAGGGAAAAAATACTAAAGTTTTAAGATCATATCTAGACAATTTCTATATTTGACAATGAAACAATAATTGAATTACAGACAACAACAACAATCAATTAGCGCCTATAGTATTTTTACTTTGATTCTACTTGTGACTTTCTTAAACGAAATATCCCATATATGGTAGAGCTTTTTATTCTATTTATTCATTTCGATTCCTCTCCATGATTGAATAAGTGCATTTCCATCCGAAGTTATATCTCCCCAAATATCTTTAGCAGTTCTACTTCTTCCACTGTGAGTTCTTGAATTTCTTTCTTTCCTGATATTGTAGTTTACTTCTCTAAAGTATCATTTCAGCATACTTACATAGAAGGATCTTCCTTTTGCTTTATTCTTCATCCATTCTTCGATTTCTTCCCATGTTCTTGGAAAGTTGATGATGTTCATATTTGCAGCATACCTCCTCCAGATTTGTATTACAAAAGAGCATTCCCCAAATAAATGGTTTATGCTTTTCTCAACTCCCGAACATAGGACACAATTGATATCAGGAATGTTTATGTATTTTTGAATTATGTCTTTTGTTGTCAACCTTTTCCTGTATATTAGCTAGAAGATAAATTGGTGACGATGCATAATCTTTGGAGACCATACCACATTATGCCAATCTACCTCCCGTCCTCTTGTTCTAACTATTTCCCATGCCTTTCCTGTAATGAACTTCTCGTTGCTTTCTGTTTTCCAGCATATTTCATTATTTCTTTCATTGAGTTGCTTCTACCTTATTAGGTTTAGGATTCTATCACATTCTGGAATACGCCTCAGAAGTAAATCACATTTACCTTCATAGACGTCTCTAAATGATGAATTGATGCATTCTCTTCTAACTCTGCATCCTTGCATTTCTTTTTTGAATATAATAGGAATATTATCAAGCCAAAGATCATGCCAGAATAATACCCTTCTTCCATTTCCAATTGTGGTGTGCACCATTTGAAAGACATCTTTTCTTATTTTAGGACCTTCTTCAATGACCATGCCATTCTTTCATTGATGCTTCGTGTCAAGAGTTCAAATTTGAATAACCCGAGGGATTTGTAGTAATCAAATTACAATTTAATTTTTTAGAAATCCATTGTTTAAATTAATTAAACATAACTAATTTAAAAGATTATTTATTTAAAATAGAGTCACCAATTAATTTATTTTGAAAATCAATAAAAATGGCCTACGTGTACAAACACATTTTAGCTAGAGTTTCTTTTAGTTCGTAGTTTGGTGATACTCGGGAAAGGGCTTTTGCGCTTCATTCTTCGTACTCTTTTTAAAAACGGTCTCTACTTATAAATCTGGCTTTTGAAAATCAGCTCTATAACATTTTATTATAAAAAATTATTCTTTCGGTCCTATGCATGCATATGTTTGTGCATTATTTAAATAATGGTACCTATAAAGGGTGACATTGACTAAGGAGAAAAATACCTGAAGAACATCAGTTTTTAAAGGCATTAGGGTGTTAAAATAAATCCTAAATGAACCTTTGTAAAAATATGTTTTGTGAAAATATCCTAAAAATATTTTGAAATCATTTTCTAATTTTTTGGGATGTTTAGAAAATAGTTTGAGATTCCATTTTGGAATTTGAAAATGGGAACCAAATAGGCCTTAAGACCAACGTCCTAGGTCATAGGTTCATTTTATCGGTCGAGGGCTAAGAACCATTATTCTAGGTTAAGAGCCTATCGGTTGGGGATTAGGATCCTTGATCAGACCACTCGATCCTAGATGAAAAACCTCGATCTGGGTTCTAAGGACTCTCAGTCCTGGGCTAGAATTATCAGTTATGTGCCAGAATTCTCGGTCGAACCTCTCGGTCCTAGGTGGAAGTAATCGGTCATAGGTTAGGGACTTCTCAGTCTGGTGTGACACTCCTTGGTCCTATGTCCTACATCTCGGTCTGGGGTGGAAGTAATCAGTCCTAGGTTCAAGAGTTCTTGGTTGGATGCGAGACTCCTTGGTCCTAGGTTTGACTTCTCTATCAAGTGGGAGACTCCCGGTCCTAGGCCTAACTTCTCAATCGGATGTAAAAATCATCGGTCAGACTTCTCGGTCCTAGATGAAGAACATCGATCTGACCTCTCGGTCCTCGATGAAGAACATCGAACGGACCTCACGGTCCTAGATAAAAAGCCTTGGTCGGACCTATCAATACTAGGTCAATTTTTCCGGTCGGACTTCTCGGTCTGGACCAAAGATTCTCGGTTTTAATTCGGACCTGTCGGTCCTCAAGAATATCAAAATTGCAGGTTTTGCATTTTTTATGGAGACTTGGATCCTTTGATCCAAGGGCCTAGGTAGTTTCACAAAGCTCCTAGGAACATTTACAACATCATCCCAATGTATCTATCAACCTGGGTGATGATCAATTCGTTCAAAATAGTTTGTAGCCAAAAATTGAGATTTTGGTTTTAAAGTTGTTTTGAAGTGTAAGGAGCTAACTAATAGTTTCCTTATATTTCATTTATTTGATGGGTACCAAAACAAAAACACTACTGTTCGCTTGGACCAAATCAAGAATTCAAAATTTTCAATTATTTTGAAAATTTTGATTTTGATCACATGGTCGGGATGGATCTAACATGATCTAAATAGTTGTCCAACATCATTAGAAACATGTTGTGATGTTTTCTGGGCAGTTATTCTTAAGGATTAGCCAAATAACTACAAACTCGATTTTTAAATTTTTAAAATTCAAATTTCGGTTTTTCTGTTTAAGTTTGATTGATTGATTCTAACATAAATAGAAAGCTTAGAAATGATCCTAGGATCGATTTCTAATCTTAAAATTTAACATCCAGACAATATACAAACTGAAGATAAAAGATATATATAATATTAATTTCAAACTAGAAGTATGAATTAAAGGATGATTGAAAGCATACCAAGGATTAGAGAACACTCCTTAGACCTTAAAGAAGCTTTAGAGATACCAATATCTAAGCTTTAGAGCCTTATCATTTTTAACCCTCATTTTATTTCTGAGAATATCACTCGAATGGAAGCGATATTATTAACTTTTCCCTACTGGTTTCGTAAAATCCGTCACATCTTCTTTAGGATGAGATCAAGTTTTTCTTCCTTTCTCAAAAGATTCTATCTTCTCTTAAGGAAGAGACTGGGAGTTTAATTTATTTATTTGAGACTTGGCCCGCAAACATGCAGGTTGCCTACGTATCTTCTCACCTTTATTTTTCAGCATTGAGAAGAATCAGGTCTCCGTAGTTCGAACATTAGTCCTTTATCAATGTTGCAAGTTATACAAATCTTGGGATTGTATTCTATTGAAATAAACTTCTTTCAAGGTCCAACTTTTAAACCATTATGTGCATAGTTTGATATTATACAAAATATCTTTTAAGCGCATCGAGATTGCTTGTTACAATGAAATATCTTTTATGTAAGATAGGAGAAAAACTCCTCTAACGAGGATTTTCTTAACTAGGTAGGGTCCTTCTGTTAGGATCGGGGACGCCCTTGGAGGACCGGGGTGTTTCCGGTTTCAGGAAGGGTGACCGCTTACAACACACACAACTCTTTGGTGATAGTCCGGTTAGAGACTAAGACCGCTCTTAACACTACACAGATTGTCACAGACTCTTGAACCGAGTTTAAGTGCGGAAATGTCCGTTTCAATCTGAAGCAACGAATACGATTCGGATGAAGTTTATGAGGAGTCGGTTTAAGGAGGAGTATGTATAGTTTGAGGTTTAGGTTGAATAATAAAAGCAAAGGAAAGAACACGAGACAAAGATTTGTTTATGGATGTTCGGAGCAAACCCTCCTACGTCACCCCTTCTTCTCAGGTTATGAGAAGGATCTCCACTAACTCTTTAGAGTTACAACAACACTTCCGGTCGAGCCCAACTTCGCTACTCGCCGGTTACACCAAACTCACTATTTGATGTAATACAACAACACAACACAACAACACACAAAAAAGGCTTCCGGTTTTAGGCAAACCGGTTTTTGGAATATATGACTTTATCTCTCTAACTTAATGATTTTCTTAAAAAGATGTGATTGATATTTTTCGCTTTTTTCACTGCATTAAATGAAGACGTCTCGTCTTCCTTTTATAGCTGAGAGGACACAACGGTCATATTTTCTCTCTCCTGGTAATGATCAAGAGGCTTGTACGCCTTCCCTCTTGGACAGATCAATTTGGACACATGGCAGACATGCGCTTTAGCCGGTTTGCATGTTGGACACATGGCAGACATGCACTTAGCCGGTTTGCATTTAGGACACATGGCAGCTCTTAGCCGGCCGCCTGACAGCTACCTGCTGCCTAGAGATTGCTTCTGGATTTGGACAAGCATGCCTGACAGCTACCTGCTGCCTGAAGATTGCTTCTGGATTTGGACAAGCATGCCTGACAGTTACCTGATGCCTAGAGATTGCTTCTGGATTTGGATTACTCATTTAATCAACTGGAACATACAGCATTTAATCAACCGGAACCGGAACATTTATGACTGAGCGGCTCATTCAATAACCGGAACCGGAACATTTAATGACTGAGCGGCTGCATTTAATCAACCGGAACATACAGCATTTAATCAACTGGAACCAGAACATTTAATGACTAAGCAGCTGCATTTAATCAACCGGATCATTTATGACTGAAGCGGCTGCATTAAGTGCCTGTTGACCGGAGCCTCTTTCATTAAATGCCTGTTGACCGATCTCCTAACTGAACTCCAGTTGACCAACCGGTTGACTGAACTTCTTGGACGAACCGGTTGCTTTTACTACAAACCGAAGTCTGAACTCCAGTTGACCAACCGGTTGACTGAACTTCTTGGACGAACCGGTTGCTTCAAACAACCGAACGGTATATATATTTCCAACCGAATGGATTTTGCTCAATTTCCCTGAAATAGCAAAACTTTAAATATTATTTGCAGCCAGTGGGGTTTGATCCCTGGTCACCTGTGTGACAGGCAGAGGCGTTTACCACTACGCTACAACAGCTTCTTGTTATATTTAAACCAATTAATATACTTGATATAACTTAGCGGTTTAACATATATATTTGAATTAGTTTTATCTATTCAGTAAACTTTTCATAAGTTATAACAATTGTTTTCTATCAATTTCTCCCTTTTTGATTATTTAGAATAAATATTCAAAAATCGTAATGTGTGGCCGGTTTAAAATTAATCTACTTAATTTTTCTATCAATTTCTCCCTTTTTGATTATTTAGAATAAATATTCAAAACTTGTAATGTGTGGCCGGTTTTTAAAAAAGCTTATATTTGTTTGGCCGGTTTTAAAGAGCTTACACTTGTTTGGCCGGTTTTTGAAGAGCTTACATTTGTTTGGCCGGTTTTTGAAGAGCTTATACTTGTTTGGCCGGTTTTTGAAGAGCTTACACTTGTTTGGGCGGTTTTTGAAGAGCTTACACTTGTTTGGCCGGTTTTAAAGAGCTTACACTTGTTTGGCCGGTTTTTGGGAAAACGGTTTGGTTTAAGGAGAATTTTTTTTTTAACAAATTTTGTAATCTAAAAATCCTAAAATATTTCTAAGGGAAGAAAACTTAGACTCGAGAAGTGGCTTTGTGAGGATGTTAGCCACTTCATGCTTGTTCCCTTCATATGAGGTGTTCGTCAGCAGCCGGCTGTCCGGATGCCATGATGTCTCTTCCAAGCTTCTGTCTTGATTTACCTGCATTCATAGACAATAGATAATCTGGTCCCCATTTTTCTTTGGGTCCGTGGCTTATTAGTCCCTTAGGAATCCAGACTTTAATAAGTCGGATAACTTTCCCGGTTATTGTTCTAATTACTTTTCCGGTGCTTGGCTTGACATCTTTTTGTTGTCCTAAGAGTGCCTTATTTTGTGGTAACTTTTGATTAATTATATGTGGTCGTTGATCGGTTTGTTTACCTGCTGGCCGGTTGGCTTTCCTTCTCTCAAGATGAAGCCATTTTTCCGAGTCAGTTGGACTTACATATTTTATTTCTTTTTCCGGTTTTAGATAACATTCTTCCTCATTTTCGGTTGATGAACTCTTGACAAATCTTATGAAAGGAAGATTGTCTTTTGTGAGTTTCATCTCGTTGGAATGCTTGTGAGTGGCGGATTTGTTATAACCAATACCAAATTTACATTTGGGATGTCTTTGGTAATTAGACATCTGGCTTACCGCTTCACTAGATCTCTTCCAAGAAGCCGTGACATATTTAATTCTCTCATTTTCTTCGGTTATCGATTGGACTGTCTCCTTGAGCTTCTCATTCTCTAAGGATAGTCCAACCGGTTCGTAAGTCTCGGTTCCGCTTGGCTCACCAGCGGTACCACTTGACTCTCCGGTTTCATATTTTGTCCGGGTCGGTATTAAAACAGCCAATTTTTTGAACTCATCGACCATGTCGTTGAGTGCAATAACTAAGTCTTCTTTAGTAAATTCTTCAGAAGAGAAATCAAATACCTCAGATTATTTCTCCGCCATGAAGCATGCATCAACTTTATCATCGCCGTCGCTAGATGATGAGTCGTCCGAATCGCTATCCGCCCATTTGCTATTGATTTCATAAGCTATCAGAGCCTTATGATCTTTCCGGTTCTCCTTTATTTGGTCGCTACCCTCACACAGTTGGATCAACTTCTCCCAAATTTCTTTAGCAGAAGAGCACAGTTTGATCTTACTAAACATGTTTTTGTCCAACGACTTGAACAAAATGTTTTTGGCAACATTATCCAAGTTATTCATCTTCTTATCTTCCGTCGTCCATTTGTATCTTGGCTTATCAATCTTTATCGGGCCATCGGTAATAACATACCACATGTCGTCGTCTTGTGAGGCCAAATGGACTTCCATCCGTATCTTCCAATCAACATATTCTTCAATGCAGAACATGGGGGGCTCGTTGATGAAAGACATGATGGTATTCGGTTGCTTGAGTGTTAAGAACCTCGCTCTGATACCACTTGTTAGGATCGGGGACGCCCTTGGAGGACCGGGGTGTTTCCGGTTTCAGGAAGGGTGACCGCTTACAACACACACAACTCTTTGGTGATAGTCCGGTTAGAGACTAAGACCGCTCTTAACACTACACAGATTGTCACAGACTCTTGAACCGAGTTCAAGTGCGGAAATGTCCGTTTCAATCTGAAGCAACGAATACGATTCGGATGAAGTTTATGAGGAGTCGGTTTAAGGAGGAGTATGTATAGTTTGAGGTTTAGGTTGAATAATAAAAGCAAAGGAAAGAACACGAGACAAAGATTTGTTTATGGATGTTCGGAGCAAACCCTCCTACGTCACCCCTTCTTCTCAGGTTATGAGAAGGATCTCCACTAACTCTTTAGAGTTACAACAACACTTCCGGTCGAGCCCAACTTCGCTACTCGCCGGTTACACCAAACTCACTATTTGATGTAATACAACAACACAACACAACAACACACAAAAAAGGCTTCCGGTTTTAGGCAAACTGGTTTTTGGAATATATGACTTTATCTCTCTAACTTAATGATTTTCTTAAAAAGATGTGATTGATATTTTTCGCTTTTTTCACTGCATTAAATGAAGACGTCTCGTCTTCCTTTTATAGCTGAGAGGACACAACGGTCATATTTTCTCTCTCCTGGTAATGATCAAGAGGCTTGCACGCCTTCCCTCTTGGACAGATCAATTTGGACACATGGCAGACATGCGCTTTAGCCGGTTTGCATGTTGGACACATGGCAGACATGCACTTAGCCGGTTTGCATTTTGGACACATGGCAGCTCTTAGCCGGCCGCCTGACAGCTACCTGCTGCCTGGAGATTGCTTCTGGATTTGGACAAGCATGCCTGACAGCTACCTGCTGCCTGAAGATTGCTTCTGGATTTGGACAAGCATGCTTGACAGTTACCTGATGCCTAGAGATTGCTTCTGGATTTGGATTACTCATTTAATCAACCGGAACATACAGCATTTAATCAACCGGAACCGGAACATTTATGACTGAGCGGCTCATTCAATAACCGGAACCAGAACATTTAATGACTGAGCGGCTGCATTTAATCAACCGGAACATACAACATTTAATCAACTGGAACCGGAACATTTAATGACTAAGCGGCTGCATTTAATCAACCGGATCATTTATGACTGAAGCGGCTGCATTAAGTGCCTGTTGACCGGAGCCTCTTTCATTAAATGCCTGTTGACCGATCTCCTAACTGAACTCCAGTTGACCAACCGGTTGACTGAACTTCTTGGACGAACCGGTTGCTTTTACTACAAACCGAAGTCTGAACTCCAGTTGACCAACCGGTTGACTGAACTTCTTAGACGAACCGGTTGCTTCAAACAACCGAACGGTATATATATTTCCAACCGAATGGATTTTGCTCAATTTCCCTGAAATAGCAAAACTTTAAATATTATTTGCAGCCAGTGGGGTTTGATCCCTAGTCACCTGTGTGACAGGCAGAGGCGTTTACCACTACGCTACAACAGCTTCTTGTTATATTTAAACCAATTAATATACTTGATATAACTTAGCGGTTTAACATATATATTTGAATTAGTTTTATCTATTCATTAAACTTTTCATAAGTTATAACAATTATTTTCTATCACCTTCCCATCGGGTTCAAAGCTTGCCCTTAGGGTCTAAGAGTTCCCGGGTTCGTTTGAGAACTAGATAACCTCTTTTGAGGTTACTAGGTTTTACCTTCCTAATGAAGGTGCCTAACATGCGATTTTGGTAGGCTTGTGTTTTACATAAGTATTTAACCTCTCGTCCTCCATTAATGTTAGTTGGTTATATCAAAATTTGAGCTATTCTTCTTCGATAACATAGATTTCTAAGAGTATTCTTAGGTTTGGAATCTCAATTTTGATAGATTATACAACGTCCATGTTGTAAACTAAGGAGTAGGTAGTTTCGTTCATTAAGGCTCGAGCAATTGTATGATATCCATATAAGGCGTATGTCAGTTTCTCATGCTAGTCCTTATACGTGATGGTCATCTTTTTGATGATCGTAAACACGTTTTTATTTGACGCTTCGACTGCGCCATTGTTTTTGGGACTATATGGAAATTATTTATGATGGCTCGATCTTAAACTCAATTGCAACACTTTTCCTTGGAAGTGTCAGTCATCAGGATTTGGTTGTATCTAGAAAATTTGTCCATGAATGACAATAGTTCATGACTGGAGGCGTGATCGACCATTATGTTGATATGTGGTAGTGGGAAGTGATCTTTAGGGCTGGCCTTATTTAGATCCTAATAATCTACGCACATGCGTATCTTCTCATCCTTTTTTCAAGGCGGGAGCCACATTAGCTATCCTTGTAAGATATTCCATTACCTCGAGAAATCTAGCTTCAAATTGCTTTTAGACTTCTTCTCAGATTTTGTTCACGACTTCCTCTTTCATCCGTTTAGCTTTTTCTTTCTAAGAAGTGTTTGATTTTGATGTTTAAGTTAGAGTAAAAGGAAATATCATTTTTACTCATAGATTCGAAGTCTACTTATTGTGTTACATTGATGATTTTATTACATGCAAGAAAAGATGATCTAACAAGATCATTATTCTTAGATTTCTTACAATATACATTATTTGAACACTCTCTACACATGAAAGAAGAAATAATTATACTTTTGCCGATCACAGTATCAACGAATGAAAGGGAATCAGTTTCTAGGGAACCAAGCGAGCTAGGTTACTAAGCTAGATCAGTTGTCTTGGGAATCTGAGCCAAGTTTTCCAAGGCGTCATGCCAATAATCTGTTATTTTCCTAATCACGCAAACAAAAGGGTTAGGATTATGAGGACAATCTGAAAAGATTTCAAGACCTAGATATGTAAATCTGGATCGGTAAAGGGTTCGGGGAAATCAAAGCATAATGTGATTTATCCCTTGTGGAACTGTCCATTCAAGGCTAGTGGTACAATTATGCGTCATTTAAATATCATTTCCTTGCGGATTTCTTCGAATCCTGTAGGGATGTGATAGGGTCGGCTTTATCGATAGAGACTGGAGTCTGGCTAAGGATGAAGGCTTATGAAAAACAGTTTGAAAGAAATCCTGTTAGGGATTTAATTCGCTTTCTATTCTACGTAAACTTGTGTAAACACTTGAAATGGATTCAAGGCAGAATTGTTTACTTGGGTTTGAAGCACAAGATGAAATATAAAAAGATGACATAAATGAAGAACACAACAGTTTGTTTATGGATGTTCGGAGAAACTCTCCTACGTCACCCCTTCTTCCAACCACTGGAAGGATTCACTATAATATGATTCGAATCAAATAAAGTTTACACACACACTTAGCTCACTATTGAACAGAACACTTTCTGTTCAATTACAAGATGAAGAATATCACTCAGTTAAAGGTGTTTTGATTCTAGCTCTCTCTTGATTCACACACAGTACAATCAGAAAATAGCTTCACAATATGAATTTAGTAAGAAAGATGATTGAGTAGTTTCTCTCTCTGCAAAAATCAGATTGCTTGTCCGTTGTATTCGCTTAAGTTCGTTGGGGGTAGATTGTCCGTTGTCCTTGAGATTTATTAAATACTGAGCAGGAGCTAACGGTCGAATCTTTAGAATGATATGTGACACTCTTCCATTGGAAAGCCTCCATTGTACACAGCAGGTTCTAAGTACAAGGATCATGGCCGTACAACACTATTAGTGCGCCGAATATTCCATCAGGGATGTACCTGCAAAACAAGTAATGTAATGTAAGGAAAATTCTCTTACGTGGTATTCCTTGATTGGCTGCATATAGCTGTTGTACTAATCTTCACTAGTAAGTGGAGCAAGAGTAGGGTACAGCTATAGCACGTGGGTAGGTGAAATGCTAGTTTCAAGCATACTACTTAAACTGAGAATTAGATGTATTTCAGTTAGACGGATTGTATAATCAGTCTAATGATATCACACATCTCCTTTTAAATAAATATGTCTAATAGACCGCCTGGTGTAATAGAATTAGACTACACGTCTAATTATCCAATAACCATTAGACTGCACGTCTAACTCCACTAAGTTAGACTGCACGTCTAATTCCGGTTCTACCTCAGACTTGTCTGAAGGAGTTAGACGCACGTCTAACTTTCACTAATTAGACTACACGTCTAATTATCCAATAACCATTAGACTGCACTTCTAACTCCACTAAGTTAGACTGCACGTTTAATTCCGGTTCTACCTCAGACTTGTCTGAAGGAGTTAGACGCACGTCTAACTTTCATCAATTAGACTACACGTCTAATTATCCAATAACCATTAGACTACACGTCTAACTCCACTGAGTTAGACTGCACGTCTAATTCTGGTTCTACCTCAGACTTGTCTGAAGATGTTAGACGCACATCTAACTTTCATCAATTAGACTACACGTCTGATTATCCAATAACCATTAGACTGCAAGTCTAACTCCACTGAGTTAGACTGCACGTATAATTCTGGTTCTACCTCAGACTTGTCTGAAGGAGCTAGACGCACGTCTAACTTTCACTTTCTATTAGACTGCACGTCTAACTCCACTAAGTTAGACTGCACGTCTAATTCCGCATAAATTAGACTATCCGTCTAATTACAAATATATTAGACTACACGTCTAACTCCAATGAGTTAGACTGTACGTCTAATTCTGAATATCTATTAGACCATCCGTCTAATTATAAGTCTATTAGACTACACGTCTAACTCCGATGAGTTAGACTGTACGTCTAATTTCGAATACATTAGATTTACGTCTAATTCCGTGTATATTAGACTATACGTCTAACTCCGATGAGTTAGACTGTACGTCTAATTCTTTGCATTCATTAGACTACACGTCTAACTCCGATGAGTTAGACTGTACGTCTAATTCTATGCATTCATTAGACTACACGTCTAACTCCGATGAGTTAGAATATACGTCTAATTCTTTACATTCATTAGACTACACGTCTAACTCCGATGAGTTAGACCGTACGTCTAATTCTATGCATTGAATGCCAACAATCGGTGTAATGACCCTCATTAGATCCAAGTCTTATGACATATTGTTTCAATACACCTGCATCAAAACTCATACGTCATTTCATCATCAAAATTTCAGTGGTTAAATTATTTCAACACATAGTCAAAATAATTTGACCCAACAATTTCCCCCTTTTTGATGAAGAAATTGGAAACCTGCAAACATATATCAAAATATGCATTCATCATATAAATAAACAAAACCCTTGTTCACTTACATTATACATTCAAAACCAGTATTCGAAAAACCATCAAAGAAAAATTGTTTAATAGAGTTAAATAAAGTAGAAAAAAGGAGATCATTGTTCTTCTCTTTTAACTCGAGGATCGGTTGGACTCATTTCTTGACCAGGGAGCATGTTAAGATAAGGAAGATAGCCGCGACCGCCACGACTGCCTCCACTTGATCTTCCGCCGCGTTCAACACCACTGGCACATCCACCTTGATCAACATTGGATAGCCTACTCCGGCCACCACCACTTCGACCTCCACGCTCACCACCACTTCGACCTCCACCTCTCTTGGTTGGCCTAGGATTGTCATCGGTGCTTGGAGCTCGCCTGGATCTTGTGCCGGTTGACACACCATCGTTTCTTCTACTTGACTCACCTTGAGCTGGTCGAGGTTGAGCACATTCAGCATTGGCTTTTGCGTCCTCCTTTGCTTTAAACTTCCTTTCAATGGAGTCAGCAAATTCCTGACGTTCATTATCATTTCTGCTCAAACAGCCCTGAATTTTCACCATCTGATTCTTCACTAGGCTGAATTCTTCCAAGATTTCCTTGTGGCGTTCATCATTGATTTGCCTTTAAATGTCCAATAATTCAGTTTGACGATGGATAAATTGCTTTTCAAACTTTGAGTAGTTTATATTTGAGACATGAGTCTCATACGTGTTCTTCTTCAAGGTGTTGTCCAACTCTTTGAGAACTTTGAGAATTTCAGCAAAGTCCTTTCTTTCTTCTTCCTGATTATTCAAGGACTTTACCATGCTCTTCTAAAGAGATGAGAGCACCGAAGACATGGATTTTAACATCTTGTTGCCACCAGCAGAGTTTTCTTCACTTGATGAATTTTCTTCAGACTCTGCTGCCATACTTTGAATCGGCTCAAAGTTTGTATGAATCTACAAGGATTGCTCCAGTTGATTCTCCTCGGCTTTCTTAGCAGCTTTATCTCGCTCTTCTTCTTCTATTTCTTCTTCTGCTCTCTGAAATCTCTCATAGAGATTTCCGGTGAAGTGAAGAGGAATGTTGATATTTTCATGAACGTTTCCCACAATGGTGTCGCGAAATAAAAGAGTCTTCTTAAATGTTGAATTTTGGTCCTGTTCCTCCTCAGATGAGGAACTTTCTTCTTCATTAACCTTTTCTTTAGAGGGTTCCCCCTCAGATCTGACAGTTTCTAGCTGAGTTACCTCGACCACTTTCTCTTGAACAACCTCTGTTCTCGCAACAGGGGTTATCATCTCATCTTCTTCAATAGGAGCTTGAACAACCTCCTCAGTCACATCTTCTATAAGAACTTCTTCTTCATTTGTCTCAAGAGCTTGTTCAGGCACTTGGATAATCACTTCTTCTTCTTCTTCTTCATTCGGACACTCTTGAATAGGTTGATCTAGAATGCGTCTCTCTTCGGCAGAAAGATTCCCGAATTCGATCAAGAGAGAGCAGCATCTAGCTCATCGGCATCATTCTCAGCATCTGGAATATCCATAGCTTCATCATCATTGAGGGGTTTTGTGCCAGAGCAATCGACACCATGAATGTGTCGAGAAGCTACCGAGACGTAACTATCCAAAATGTCGTTCAGCTTCTTCAATACTTTCAATTCAACCTCAGAACCTTTCTCAGCAGGGTTAAAGTTGGCCTTTCTGGCTTCAAAGATTGGGAAAAGAGCTTTTCCAAACAGACAAGCTTCCACTAGATCTTTTCTCTTCAGAGCCTCAACGACCTCTGAAGTTCTTGCGCATTTCAGATCTTTCTTTTCGTTTGCCACCCTCTTCTTCCATTCTTTAGTTATTGCAGAGTTTGATAGAGAATCATTGTACTTGGAAGACAATCTCTCCAGAGACCAAGATTCATAAATCTCCAGTTTCTCAGCCGTAATAACTTTAACTTGCTCTAAGATGAGGTCAACGATCCCTGTTGCCTCCGATACCTTCTCAGGAACTTGAGTTGCGATCTTTTTGCCTTTTCCAACAACCTCTACGGGGTTTGGAATAGGTCTAGGTTCACCAATCACGATTCCACCTGCCTGTCTTCTGGAACGCATTAGTTCAAATGCAGATTGAAGTTTCTTAAAGAGCTCGGCAGGGAGCTCCACACGAACAACTTTCCCAGCTACCAATGAATCTTTAGGAACTGGAACATTGGGTTCACCAGCCACAAGGGTAAGAACAACACCTTGTTCTAGTTGAGATGACTCTGTAGAACCGGCGGCTACCAGATCAGTGGGAATAATAGGATACACGTTCCTATTAACACTTTCAACATTTGGACCGGCTGACTCAACAACAGGCCCTTCAGCAGATTCTCTCAACGGAGAAAATACAGATTCAGCTTGTTCCACAATAGGAACATTAAACTTAGGCACAACGGCCAAAGATTTGGAAGACTTTACCTTTACAGATTTAGATGCGCGGGGCGCCTTCGTCTTCTTCTCCTTTGAGACACAAGATATCGAAGGTTTCCTCAAAATAGTTGCGGGAGTGGATAATGAGGACATTGGAGTTGCAGCAAGTACGCCTGGACCTTGCTTCAACCTTGAATCGACAGATTTAGAGTCCTTCTTGTTTGGACTCTTCAAACTGGAGGAACTGGCCTCCAACTTATTCACTGTTTTCGTTCTCTTTGCCCCTGTTGATATAACAGAAGCAGAAGGCTTGGATCGGGTAGAAGGCTTTCCACCGGTTTGGTAACTAGAAGCACCAAATGCA